>NC_136801.1:42835404-43088659 GCF_951216825.1 Electrona antarctica | reverse complement strand
TGAACCTAAACTGAGCCAGGGAGCTCTCCATGGTTCTGAGGTCATAAACTGTTCCACCCAGGCTTACTCCAGCAGCAGAGGGGACAGCTCTCCATGGTGCTGAAGTGGTAAACTACTCCCTCCCACACAGTCAGCCGAGAGAGGAGCTATCTGTGGTGCTGAAAGGGACTCCTCACTGACTACTAATGCACAGCCAGGGAGCTGTCCATGGTGCTGAAGACATAAACTATAGTCCAGCAACAGAGAGAGTGCTCTCCATGGTCCTGAAGTCATAAACTACTCCCTCGCCATAGAAAGGAGCTGTCTGTGGTGCTGAATGTCCTCACTGACAAGATGTGTGCTCACACGGCTCAACGGAGAGGCAAGGCAGTTGAAGTGGTTATAGATTTATTCATGTCAGTGATAGCTTTAATTTTTTTTATCCCACGATTTTGTAACCATTCTTTTCTTTTGCCACCCGCCTAATCTGTAATCCTGGGGGATACTCTGCCTCTGCCAACCTGGGGAGAGCCCCGGGCTGAGCTCATGCCTATACGTCAACGCATGACTGTGAAAATATGGCCGTTTGGTAGGTATGTAGGTAGGTAGGCAGGTATTTGGATTGGTGTGTGTGCGTGTGTGTGCGCGCGCGTGCGCGTGTGTGTGTGTGTGTGTGTGTGTGGGGGGGGGGGGGGTTCCTTGTGCATGCCGATTGCCGACAGGAGGGCAATAACCTCAATTCTCGAGTAGTTTTCAAATTGTTCAACAACATCTGGTGGGTCCCATTTAAATATTTACACAGTAATCGCGGAGCAATCATCTCTCCAGGCCCACTCTAGGTGCACCGTGTCAATACAATCACCTTCTCTGTCACGTGTAGAAACCCAGCACTGCGTAAAAAGAGGAGTTAACAGGCAATTACGGGAACTGTATTTTCCCCACTAACCTCAAGTTCAGCGGGCATATACACACACACACACACACACACACACACACACACACACACACACACACACACACACACACACACACACACACACACACACACACACACACACACACATATATATGGAGAGATCGAGTTATGAGAGAGAGAAAGACAGCAGAAATGATGCACAACGTGCATATTTGAACGCCCCAAAATGGTCATATGTTTAACCGGGGACCCTCCAAAATGGTCCAATTTGAACTGTGGACCCTCCAAAATGGTCCAATTTGAACTGGGGACCCTCCAAAATGGTCCAATTTGAACTGGGGACCCTCCAAAATGGTCCAATTTGAACTGGGGACCCTCCAAAATGGTCCAATTTGAATTGGGGACCCTCCAAAATGGTCCAAATTGAACTGGGGACCCTCCAAAATGGTCCAATTTGAACTGGGGACCCTCCAAAATGGTCCAATTCGAACTGGGGACCCTCCAAAATGGTCCAAATGGAACTGGGGACCCTCCAAAATGGTCCAATTTGAACTGGGGACCCTCCAAAATGGTCCAATTTGAACTGGGGACCCTCCAAAATGGTCCAATTTGAATTGGGGACCCTCCAAAATGGTCCAATTTGAATTGGGGACCCTCCAAAATGGTCCAAATTGAACTGGGGACCCTCCAAAATGGTCCAATTTGAACTGGGGACCCTCCAAAATGGTCCAATTTGAATTGGGGACCCTCCAAAATGGTCCAATTTCAATTGGGGACCCTCCAAAATGGTCCAATTTGAACTGGGGACCCTCCAAAATGGTCCAATTTGAACTGGGGACCCTCCAAAATGGTCCAATTTGAATTGGGGACCCTCCAAAATGGTCCAAATTGAACTGGGGACCCTCCAAAATGGTCCAATTTGAACTGGGGACCCTCCAAAATGGTCCAATTTGAATTGGGGACCCTCCAAAATGGTCCAATTTGAATTGGGGACCCTCCAAAATGGTCCAATTTGAACTGGGGACCCTCCAAAATGGTCCAAATTGAACTGGGGACCTCCCAGCCTGACAGGCTATTGTTATTGTAGGAGTTGAGGCATGGCATTTTGTTTGACTTGGCTACACAAATTGTGAAAATTAAAATGTGAAACCCTTGGCCAGTGTTTCACCAGTTTTTATACAGTATAGTTTGCTGTTTACCTTTGATGCAGTAATTGTATTTTGTCTTTACTTTAATTCTTATTTAAGGTATAAGTCACTTCACTGTCATCTGGGGATCCCCCAACCCACAGGTTGAGAACCACTGTCATCTGGGGACCCTCCTGGGGACCTCATCTCACAGGTTGAGAACCACTGCTGTACAAATTTCGTTTCGAGGAAGCAATCTGATTGGTTGAAACAGCCTTCTAGCCATGCCTTAATCCAGCGCAAAGGAACGCCTAATCAAAACAAAGAAATCAGATGCTCTGTTCTCCCCGAGCGCAGCGGACTGGGTTGCTAGGCTAGCGAGTTTCTTGGGACATTTGTGGTCGTAGAATTATGATTTATTTATTTTTTGCGATTATCAGTTTAGTTTTAAACGTATATTCACTGATTTCACTTAATTCAAATATCACTTCTTTTTTTGTTTTGCTGTGATAATCCTCCCTACTATAGAGTGTGCTGACCATATAAGGAGTCCCTCCCTGTCCCCATTTAACCCCTGGGGTAAAAAAAACGAAGGTTTCGTTTTTGGCTAGGTGGCAAAGCCTTCATTCAATCAGGATAGAGGGTCCTTCCGCCAATCATGATCGAGCGGGGGCGGGCCTTGGTGTGTGTGCTGTTGGCCTGTCGCGTGTCCCCCCCACTGTATAGTGCGTGCATGTGCACATCTTGTTACCGGGGCGGACCGGGTTTTTTTACCAAATCACCCAAATCACTGAATGCGCCTTTAAAGGAGAATTCAGTGATTTGGGTGATTTGGAAAACCACCCAGTCCGCCGGTAACAAAACATGCACCTGCACGCTCTACAGTGGGGTGAAGTGCAACAGGCTAACAGCATGTGCACCAAGGCCCGCCCCAACTCGATCATGATTGGAGGAAGGCCCCTCTCATCCTGATTGGATGACGGTTTTGCCACCCGCCACCAAAACTAAAACTAGGGTTTTTTGACCCCAGGGGCTCACTGGGGACAGGGAGGAACTCCTTATATGGTCAGCACACTCTATAGTAGGGAGGATTATCCAGAAAAAAAGAAAAAATAAGTGATATTTTAATTAAGTCAAATCACTGAATATACCTTTAGGGTAACTGTTAAATTATAATTGCAATATTACACTAGAGGGGGTTCTTTGTCATCATTAATGCACTTCTAGCAGAGTTCCTGCAGCACCGCAGGCGTGCATTAATGTCGATAAAGAACACCACTTTGTGAACTATCGCTTAATTATAGGCTAAGACTCCATGGGAAGAGATGTCTCTATGCTCTATTTCTATAGTTATACATACTTCACCAGTAACAAAACAGCTTCGCATAGACACTGTCGGTGTTAATTAAGAAATTTTCATTTGTATACATGAATATATTACTGTCAGTGTAATTAATCAAGTTTAACAGTATACACATGCATAATATTATCAACTTATAGGATCAGGATAGAAGTTGCACTTCTCCAGGCGTTCTAAGTGTTGCTTGTTTGTGGTTGAGGGGGAGGTGGGGTCTGTTTCGTGGGCAGCGCAAGCTGCGAAGGAGCTGTCTGCGAAGGAAACTTCTGAGGGGGCAGACGCACGCATGCACACGCACACACACGCACACGCACACGCGCACACACACACGCACACGCGCACACACACGCACACGCACGCGCGGTGGAGAATAATCCAAATCACTTCCCGAGACAAGAAAGCTCAGTAATTGTGAAGGTAGTCGGGAGTCGTGCTCGCATCATACGGTACGTTGTGTAAAACATTATGTAAGAACAGACAACATGCAAGAGGAACACGGCTTTGCTCTCCTGTTATTCGACGCGGTTGTTAAAAGGATTAATGACAGGCAAGGGAGCCGACATCTTGTCTCCGTTCACTTCCAAATCAGCCAGACATGATAACAGCGTTCCATTAACGTGTCTCTCCTCTGCTTGGGGAGTTACTTTAACCCATTTTGACATGAGATCAGATTCTAAAAACGTCATTTCTATGTCATTCGTTGTTCGATTTTTCAAAAATAGCAGACCTACAAGCTTGTAGATCTGTGCATTCTGTGAGAGAGATAGCATGTGTGAACGCACTCGCCGTCCCTTCACCATGCATGTTGCTCTTAACTGCACCGGCCCCGAGAAAAAACGAGATTAATTCACCGTTGCAATGGATGCCATGCCCGGCATCCCGAGATCCCGTGTTTTATTCCCCAAAATCCAGCGGTAAAAAAATATATAATTAGCATGATTAGCATTTTTATGCTAACGGACTGTGTAGTTTACGTAAAAACGGACAAAATACTCGCGTGCACGCACACGTGTGGTCTTTATGTGCATTATGGATCATAATATGTGCTCAAAATGCGATATTCGGAGCTTGATTAGAGCTTAATTTGACTTAGATGTGACAAAAACAATTATTCCCCGATCGGATCACCTCTCCTCCTGACCTGTGAAATAGCTAGTGGAAGTTTACAATTGTTTGAACCGGAAATGATTGTCGGCCATTTTAGGAGTTTATTTTTCAAAAACGCCTGGTACTGGCGCGCTAGCGGCCACTATAGCACTGGCGCTGATCCAGTTAATGACATCACCACAGACACTGTGTGAATATGGACCACCCTAGTTCAATAGGCTCCAGTAGTCGATGCACACAGAACAACTCTTGTATTTGTATTTATTTGTATTTATTTATTCAGCACAATATAAAAAACAACACAGTGAACATATAAATATAAGAGGGGTAAAGTGCTAGGCTGAGGCAAAAAGGCCCAAGGGGCTTATACGAGGCCTCCACCTATGTAAATCAAAAATGAAACATTGTACAAGAGATATAGAACATCCAGAAGACATAATTGCAGTATATAAAACAAGAACAAAACAAAACAAAAAAACAACAAGAACATGATTAGAATTATTGGTTATCTACATGATTAGAGAAAAAGAAGAGATGATACAAAGAAATATAATTAAGTAATCTGGTCAATTAAGTGGGTCCTAAACTTATGTTTGAAATGATTCAATGAAGTAGAATTCGATGAGATTGCTGTATAGGTGTTCCATAGCTGGGCCCCCCTGTATCTGATGGAGAACTGACACAGACCAGTACGGAACTTTGGGAGATGTAAATGATTTGCCTGTCTCGTATTGAAATGGTGCACATCACTGTTGAACTGGAAAAAGTCTTTACATGGCAAAGAAAATGAAACTGGCTGGAACAATACTTTGAAAATAAAGTTGCAGGTTTGGTATGTATTTAAATAAAAAATTGGTAAAATATTGAGTTGTTTGAAAAGAGGGGCAGAATGAGCAGACCAATCACTGTATGTGGCAATCCTGCAGAATCTTTTTTGCAACATGTGGAGTTTGTGAAGATGAGTATTATAAGTAGCTCCCCAAATGATATTGCAATATATAAGATATGGATAAATTAAGCTATAGTAAAGAGTTGGGAGACAGTTTTGATTTACCAGACTACGGAATTTGCCAATAATGCCAATAGATTTTGATATTTTCTTACAGATATGGCTAATGTGGTTTGTCCAGCTTAGTCTTTCATGGATAATTACACCAAGAAAGGTTGTTGATGTGTGACCTGAGAAATTGGATCATCTCCTAGACAGACAGGTGTTAGAATTACAATACTTTTTATTTTTTGATGTAAATATAATACAATTCGATTTTTTTATGTTCAGTGATAATTTGTTTAATTTAAACCATTTTGAAATATTTTCAAGATCGTGATTAGTCTTTGCCATTAGAGCTGAGAAATTAGTATGTGAAATAAATAAATTAGTATCATCTGCAAAAAGTACAGGAAACAAGAAGAACAAAGCTGCAGCCAAATCATTAATATAAATCAGAAATAAGAGTGGTCCTAGTATAGACCCCTGGGGGACCCCACATTTTAAGGAGGCACTCTCTGATGATTTACCGTTGATGCTAACAAATTGTTGACGGTTATGAATATAATTAAAAAATCATGTATGAGTCATTCCAGCAAATCCATAGTGTAGTAACTTTTGAAGAAGAATATCATAATTAACAGTATCAAATGATTTAGATAAGTCGAGAAAAATTCCCAAAGCGTATTCATTATTATTGAATGCAGTATGAATTTTATCAACCAATTGAAGAATAGCCATTTCTGTAGAATGATTTTTCCTAAATCCATATTGGTGTTCATACAGTATGTTATGGTCCTGCAGATGTTCCATCATTCTGTTAAAGACTAATTTCTCCAGAATCTTTGAGAAACATGGGAGAACAGAAATAGGGCGGTAGTTACTAAATACGCTATGGTCTCCAGATTTGTAGACAGGAACTACTTTGGCAATTTTAAGGTCATTGGGTATTATTCCAGTTTCTAAAGATTTGGTGAAAATGTGGGTCAAAGGCTTAACAATTGAATTTCTAGTTTGAATGATTAAGTTAGATCTGACCTCATCATGACCAGAAGCTGAGTCTTTCATGCACATAATTATGTCCATGATTTCCTTCTCTGTAGGAGGTTTGAAGCTCTGAATAAAAGGATGGTGACCTGTCAGAAACTCAGATGGAGACCCGGCTGTAGGACTTATCCTCTCTGATAGAACTGTACCAATATTAACAAAATAATTATTAAAAGCATATGCAATGTCAGATGGGTCAGAGTAAACTCTATTTTCATCAACAAATTGAGATGGGAGAGTGGCTGTAGCCTTTTTCCTATTTAGAAGCTGGTTGATGACTCTCCAGGTAGTTTTGATGTTATTTGAAGCCTCATTAAATTTGTCTGAAAAGTACTTTTTCTTAGCAGCTCTAACAAGATGATTGTAATTGTTGCGATATTTCTTATAATTTGCTATATTAATTGGGGATGGATTACAGATGAATTTGTTATACAACTTATTCTTAGCTTTCAGAGACTTATGGAGATCTGGTGTAAACCAGGGTTTTCTAAATGCACAGACCTTGTTTGCTTTTTTACCGACAAGAGGAAAGCACCTGTTGAATACAGGGTTAAAGTACTTCAAAAATGACTGGTATGCTTGTTCAACATCATCATGAGTGTATACATCATCCCATAGGATGTCATCAATCAGCTTCTCAAATCGGTCAACATTTATTTTGTTAAACACTCTAAACCTTAGAGCTTTGTCTGCCTCCTGGTGGTTAACTGAGGGTTTTGATGAGAAGTGAAACACAGGATAATGGTCAGATATATCAGAATGAAAGACACCAGATTTCCATACATTATTAAGAGAGTTAGTAAATATGTTGTCAATAAGGATTGCAGATGAGGAAGTCACTCGAGTAGGTTTAGTAATTAATGGGTATAAGGAGTTTGCATACAGAGTATTCAAAAATTCTGCAGTGAGTGAAGAAGACTCACTGTTAAATAGATTTATATTGTAATCGCCCAAGAGGAAACATACTTTACCTTCTCGGTTAATTTTGTCCAGTACACATGTAAGACTAGAATTGAAATGTTCAATGTTTGAGTCTGGGGGCTTGTATATGCAGCCTATGACAACATGCTTACCATCAAAAATGTCACAAGAGGGTATTTCAAGAAACAGTGATTCAACATCATGACTCTCAGAGTTGAGTGCTAGATCATCTCTATGTTTGAAATGATATTTATTGTGTAGGTATATGGATACACCTCCACCAGATTTAGCCATTCTACAATGGTGTAGAGCATTATAATTTGGAATGTCAAAGACAGATGTCAACTCATCAGTCAACCAGGTTTCAGAAAATGCTAAGACTGAAAATTCATGATTTAACAAAGACAAAAAGTGAAAAAGTGCCTCATGATTTTTAGAGAGACTACGGATATTTAAGTGAAAAGTAGAGAACTGCTTTGTTTGGGGCTTTGGAATCTCAAGTAGTAGACTATGAAATTGATCGATACTAAAATAGTCACAAGATAGTGACTCAGGAGTTAGAGAGCTAAAGAAGTTTGAATCAGGATCAAGAGGGTCCATAAATTTGGAGTCACTACGTAGGCTCAGATCAAAAGGATTGAAATACATAGGACTTGAGTCAGTTATCAACTTAAACTTGCATTTTAAATCCTCAACCAATCCATCATCATCAATATCATGATATGGGAAAATGGAGATACACTCAGAACAAGTCCAAGAGCTCCATTCATTCATTTCATGTGCAGTAATAGGTGTGCATCTCAGATGGTAAAACTCTGTACAGCAGGTACAACAAACAGTAGGGTTAGAAAGGACATTATGGCAGTGATGACAGTGAGAGCTGACCATTAGAGAGTATAAGAGTGAGCATGTAATGTATCATGTGCAAGGTTTAAAAACACTGGCATTTTCAGTTCACCTAGACCTCAGGTTCAGTTTGCTGGGATGGTGGGCGGACAATGAGTTTGTCATACCGCAGGTAGGCAAAGTCACCCTTCTCCCTGGCAGCCCACATAGCTGGAAGGAGCTCTTTTCGCTTCAGTCGAACAGCTTCAGAAAAATCTTCATTTATGTAGACATTTGAACCTTGCAGGTTCTTGGCTTTGCTGAGCACCTCCAGTTTGTCCTTGTAGCGCAGAAACTTGACAACAATGGGCCTGGGCCTGGTGGAGGATGGAGAAGGTTTTCCAGTCCTGTGGGCCCGCTCCAGCTCAATTTTGCGGCTGTCCAGATTTAGCTTCTCTGACAGCAGCTTCTTCACTTTGACCTCAGAGTCAGACCATTTCTCACCCTCTGACTCTTTAATGCCATCAATAATAATATTGTTTCTTCTGGATTGACTTTCCATATAATCAAGTTTGTCTTTAAGTGGAATAAGACTTTTACTGACCGATTCCACACCATTTTTCGTCTCCTTGCAGGCGTTTTCCCACGTCTTACAATAGTCTTTAAAATCTTGAAGTTCCTTTTGAGTGAATTCCAGACTAGCCTTGAGGTCAAAGACTTCAGTCATCAGCTCCCCAACCTTTTTGTCTGAGGAGCTGACGAGGATCTCAACACAGGATTTGAAGCTTTTCTCCTGTTGCTCTAAAAGAGCTTTATAGAAATCCTTTTGCTGGTCAAGCAATTCACGCACCTGAGCCATGGAAACAGCCTCCTCAGGGGACTCAGTTTGTTTTCTTGGTGCCATGACAATAGTTGGCTTGGCCAGGTAGCAACCAAAACCAGCACAAAATGAGACTCTTCCTACAGACTTGCAGAGTCCGTGCCCCGCTTTAACCCATTTTGAGCGGGAACCCCTTTTGGTGGTTACATACATTATGTTATAATTCAGCTATTGAAAAATAGCAGATCTACAAGCTCATAGCGCGGCACCGAGTGCCGCGCTATGAACTTGTAGGTCTGCTATTTTTGAAAAATCGTTAAAATGTGCCTCAAATCTTTCAGAAAATTGACATGATTTAGAAGACATTTTTTTTAATGTTGACGTCAGGCCTGAATGGGTTAAATCACTCCTAAAGACTCATTTTTACAAAGCTGCGTTTAACCCCTTATGTGATTTGTGATTTCTTATTAGTATCTTCTGTTGTTGTTGTCGTGATCTTGTGCATTATTGTCTTTATATATTTGTTCTGTTAACCCATTTTGGGGGCGGGAACCCCTTTTGGTGTTAGCATTATGTTATGCTTTAGCTATTGAAAAATAGCAGATCTACAAGTTCATAAGATCTACGAGCTTGTAGATCTGCTATTTTTGAAAAATCGAAGAGCGACTGACATATAAACATAGCTTTTTCAGAAAACTGTCAGGATGTAGAAGACATTTTTAGAATCTGATCTCAGGTCAAAATGGGTTAAAAGGTGATATACAAATAAAGCTTTATTATTATTATTATTATTATGACTTCCTTTCCTAGGCTCTATGCACACAGAGTAACTCTTCCTGGAACAGCCGTCTGGGTTGGAGACCCGATTCCGACGACCTTTGCTGCGTGTCTCGCTTTTTTTCCCCATTTTCCTGGGGTTTTCAAGGTTCAAGGTCTTTAATAGTGTCCCAGAAGGGCCATTAGGTTTACAGCAAGAGTAGTGGTTTAAAACATAACAACAATACAAACAATACAGGACAACAACAGACATGAGACACCATAGCATAAACAATACAGGACAACAACAGACATGAGACACCATAGCATAAACAATACAGGACAACAACAGACATGAGACACCATAGCATAAACAATACAGGACAACAACAGACATGAGTCACCATAGCATAAACAATACAGGACAACAACAGACATGAGACACCATAGCATAAACAATACAGGACAACAACAGACATGAGACACCATAGCATAAACAGAGGTCTGGGCGCATCTAGTGCAGGCTATAGAATCAAAGATAGAACAAATAAAACAGGCTACATTCAGAAAAAGTGCTAGGATATAAAGTGCCGGCATAAAGTGCTTGTTTCAACGTCGTCATCATCAGCAACATATTCACATGTGTAATGTGTGTTTTTAGATATTGTAGTCACGGTGCAATGTTCATGACCAAAATGCATCTGGTCTCACTTCCTTCCTGGACTACAATTCAAGTCACACCTCCACGCAGCCTCCCCCATCTCCACAAGGAGGGGCAGTGCACCAAAGCATTATGGTCATTGTAGGAATTCAGCAATAGTCAAACCCTATAGTCAAACACACAGACTTCATTATTTTTCTGGCCATAGGGTGCAAATTTGAAATTGTGCTGCCTGTTATCTACTACAAGAAAATACCTCTGAGCCGGCGTTTTCCAACAAACAAAATGTGTGGGAAAAAAAATCGTACTTGAGTGATATGACAACTCTCAAAATGTTCAAAGAAACAGCGCAAAGCAGTTGTTGATTGTGTTGATTGGGGGTAACGTCATATTCTTCATTTTCACCTTTCAATCACACGTTTGTGCCTCGGTAAAGATTGATAGGCTGACTGACACAATAATAAAGCTTCTACAAGCAGCGAGAGGCAAGCAACGCAATTAAATCAGACTTCATCTCGTCTGCTGTTCCTCGACGACAACAAGCTTCGGTTTCTCATCCGTTTTTCCTCTGCTTGCTGTTACTTAACCCATTTAGACCCGACGTCGAAATAAATAAAAAAACGTCTTCTAAATCTAGACAGTTTTCTGAAATACCTATGTTTCTATATCAGTGGTTCTCAATATAGTTCTCAAAGATTTTAGTTAAAAACGTTCGCTGTGACAGAATATATATTCAAAGATTTGCGCTACGAGCTTGTAGATCTGCTATTTTTCCAATAGCTAAAGTATAACATAATGCTAAAAACACCAAAAGGGGTTCCCGCCGAGAAGGGTTTAAGCACTAGAAGAAGTGTTTACAACTTGACAGATGGCAAATTGTAAAAAAAAAAAAAAAAAAAAAAAAACCCTGCAGACTATAGAATTCCCTCCAGTGAGAGTCTGAAACAACAGCATCTCTCCACCGCTGAGAATGAGAAACGGCTCTTCTTATAGACAAGATTGGAGGCGTTTCAAATGCCTTAACAATTAAAATATACAGTGTACAGTGTACTGAGGACAAGGGTTTTCATGGAGGTTTACATCATTAAATCATTTTTCATCATGAATCATTGAAATGGCTGTTTCGTTTTAGATTTTAGAGATATGTCACGATGTTTCACAAAAATAGCATATTTGCAAGCTCATAGGTCTGCTATTGCTGGTCTGCGATATTCACGGCTCATGTAAGTGTCGCTGGCCGCAGTTACAAAATGTATACGTTTCTGGTGACATCAAACATCAAAGATAATCTATTTCCTTCGCCGTTTGAGATCCTTTGGTGCTAGTAGACGGATTCTTCTTTTGTTATTCCACTTCTGTTATTATGAGTGTTCTTCAGTACTGTATTACCACCTGGTATGGATGTTTGTCTGTAGCCTCAAAGTCACAAATGCTGCAACAACTAAACATTTGTTCAAAGATTGTTGTTGGACAACCACTTCAGAGACTGTACACATCCACGTATGATAACAGCATCCTATGGTCAGCAAGGAATATCACCTCTAATACTAGCCATGTCTTGTATGGAGAATATAGGTTGCTGCCTTCAGGAAGGAGATATGGTGTTCCAGCATACAATAAGGTCAGACTGAAGAAGTATTTTGTCCATCAGTCGACTTTGAGGCTTAATCAGGATTTTGGCCAGGACTGGACTGAGCTGTGGACATTGCTCTGTGCCCTTATGTCTCTATGTATTTTTATTTCAGTTTTTGTGTCGTGTCAAATGTGTGTATATGCGTTGCATACAAGGCCGCTGGGCCGCAAGACAAATTTCAGTGTGAACTGACAATAACGTACTATATCATATCATTATCATATCTAGCCTATAGCCGATATTAGTTCTAGGCCAATCGATTGTTGGTCTTTAAAACAAGATATTGGCTGAAAAGACCTCGGCTGGGAACCGACTACAGACTGCAACATTGCTGTCAGTCAATGAGTTTATGAGGAATTTAGTTAAGGGGTTAATAAATTTTGTCTAAAACACCGCCAGTTTGTTTTGAACAATATGCACTGTATGTGCACTGTACATGCACTGTGCATGCACTGTAACAAACGGCAGTGTATGAAGGCCAGGTGCACATCTTAAATATTGCACATCTTCCAAGAAGCCCCGGCTCACAAGGATCTGATGTAATGTATAGTGGAGCTGATCCAACAATATTCTGTAATATATAATAATGCATACAGTATATGATAATACTGTGTAGTGGTCGAGCTGCGCACCACGTCCATCAATATGATGGACGTGCACCGCATGTCTCTGCGTGTGTGTTCCCACCACCCACTTCTATAATTTGACACACGCGTTCCACACCACCACAGGGAGCGCAGTGCCTGGCCTCGAGTCGGTCGGTAAAATGGTAAATGGTGCATTACATTCAGCCATCCACACGCACATGCATACACCTTTACATGGATTGTTCATTTTTTTTATATATTATGCTTTTAAGTAGTCTCTCTTAAAAGTTGTTTTTATGATCTTTTATATAGTAACTGTGTTTGTGTGTACTGTGATTTCTGTTGTCTTTACCACTGCACAAAAGAAGTTTGAACCGCCACAAAAATCTCTGCTCAGGCTCTGCCAGTGGACCTAATGAGCCTAGGTCAGGCTTGATTGCCATGGCAATTGATTGCCATGGCAGCCCCCACACCTGCCATTAGATTACTTAATCAGTCCACTACTTAACCAGTCCACTTTTCACAGTCGGTTTCCCTGTCACAGAAAGACACAAGGGACACAGACAGGTGGTTAAAACGGGTGCTATGACAACGGGTATTGCATACTAGGTTCCCAACTTGCATCGTTCCCAAGTAGGGAAAATCTCTGGTTTAGCAGGCATATGATATGCAGTAATATACGGTAATATACAGGTGTGTTGGTACAATTCGGGAGTTTACCGGAGTTTGCCGGAAAGTTTAACGGGAGTTTCCTTTAATATACACATCCGTATTCCATTATGCTTTTAGCGCAGTGTATTCAAAGCTCTACTAAAAGGTCAGGAGAAATGATGAAGGACCAGCCTCTGCATCTCATTAAAAGACAGCATAGTGACCTTTAGTGGCCTTTGGAAGGATTGGAAATGTGTTTGGGAAATTGAGTTGGGAGGTGCAGCGAATCTGTTCCAAAATCCCCCCTTTTCACACAAAGTTATTTCCTTCTCCCGATTATGCAAGCCATGTACAGTATGTGTTTACGTAAGCAGAAAGTGTGCTCATGGTTTTAGGGACAGCCTGTGGTTTTATAAAACTCAACATCACAGCAGATACGGAGATTATTCACAGCCTCTAGTGTGACCTTAATTCTAAGAATAATAGGAAACCTTACAGTCTGCTGTTATTATCTACCAGATGGTACTTTCTAGGCAAATATAGTAAGAGTCCCTTTTGAAAATGTCACAATGGCATATTAGCCAAGGCTGTTGGAGATAACAAACATTGTGTTTTGGTTTTTATGCTTAAACCTTTCTCAGATCCAAACATGCAGCGACTATGTTGAAGAGAATGCAACTTAAAAGAAGTGGATAAAAAAAAACATATCAACAAGCTATACACATAATGAATAAAACATAATTTTCCAGATGTGTAAGGTAGAGTGTGGGGTTGGGCAACCTTGGGCACAGGTGAGGGTGATCACTGGCACACTGGCATTAGTGTCTTTACAAATGTAATATATTAAAAAAAGTTGAGTCTGTAAAAATTGAAGTCCACTCAGAGATATACAAATTACATCCTGCATTCGTTCAAACTCTGAACTCTGAACTGGGGAAGTCTGGGAGATAGGCGGGTTATCGCTCTGAGTCTAATTATCATATAGTATTTTTTATATCATATTTATCATATCATATTTTGAATGCCCATATCATGGGCATTCAAAATCATTTGGAAATATAAAATGTAACATTCTGTCATTGCCAGCGATAAATTTGAGAATGTGCGTGCGTGCGTGCGTGCGTGCGTGCCTGCGTGCGTGCCTGCGTGCGTGCGTGAGAGAGATGGAACAAATAGGGAGAGCTTTGATCTTTGTACACATTGTACAATAGTTTTGGATCTTTTAACCTGCAGCGAGCGATTTAATTATTACAAAACATACACTAAGCATAATGAGTACATTTTACTTTTGGTACTTTAAGTACATTTTTATACCAATACTTTTGTACGTTTACTCAAGTTTTACTTTTGCATAGAAGTGTATATTTGTATGTCTTTAAATGAATTGAAGATGGAGGACCCTGATGTAAACAAGTCTTAGTGCTTTATATGGTTTCATCCTCTTAGCAGGTTTTGTATTGACCTGTACTTTCGTTGAACTGTACCCATTGTGCAATCTGTTAAAGATGGAGTCATTTTCTCCACGCTAAAACATGATCATCAGGTATTATTATGAACCCATTTAGACCTGAGGATGATTCTACTAGGGCTGACCTCGATTAGTCTGTTTTTAATCAATCTCCAATGTGTGTGTGTGTGTGTGTGTGTGTGTGTGTGTGTGTGTGTGTGTGTGTGTGTGTGTGTGTGTGTGTGTGTGTGTGTGTGTGTGTGTGTGTGTGTGTGTGTGTGTGAGTGTGTGTGTGTGTGTGTGTGTGTGTGTGTGTGTGTGTGTGTGTAGTGTGCCTTCCTTGAATAAAAAGCTCCAGAATCGAGACTCCAGAATCTCACCTGCTGTGCTCAATCTGGCTAATGACTCAAGCGTGAACAAAGCGTCTCTCTCTAACATGCATGAGAGAGAGAGAGAGAGAGAGTCGCGTGAGAGAGATAAAGAGAGAGAGAGAGAGAGAGACAAGCAACAAGGCAGTCGGTGCCGCGCTATGAGCTTGTAGATCTGCTATTTTTCAACAGCTAAAGCATAACATAATGCTTAAAACACCAAAAAGGGTTCCCGCCCAGAATGGACGGGAAAGGAGGAAGAATCTTTAAAAAAAAGTGTACAGTATTTGTTAAAATGTCGTTTTTATGTGGACACGCCCACCAGTACATTAGGTTTGCCTGGTTTGCCTGATGGGTGGTTATCCACCTGAACTGAAGCCGCACCCACAGCTGTGGTTGTAGTATGATAAAGGGGAAGGGGATGATATTGTGATGTCACTATATCACAGTTTTTTTTCATTGGCACGTTTGACTGTCAAGGTTTCAGCCTCCAGGAAGAAACCCTAAATACAAAGGGAAGACATCATTGCACATAACAACCACGCCGAGGGGTCTAATGAAGTACTGTCACCTCATAAACACATGAAAAACTGAAAAAATAAAAACATACATGCAATACAATTTTCAATTAATCAAGTGAAATTTTAATTCCAGACTATATCACTTGTAACAGAGTAATTCTACATTGCAGTAAAGGAGTCAGCTGAGGTGGTTCGGGCATCTGGTTAGGATGCCTCTCGGGCACCTCCCTATAGGGAGGTCCTCGACGCACGTCCCACTGGGAGGAGACCCCCGGGGGCAGACCAAGGCGCAGTTGGAGGAAATGCATCAACTCACTGGCCTTGGAACGTCTCGGAATCCCCCCAGGAGGAAGTCACTAATGTTGCTCTGGAGAGGGAAGTCTGGAGCACTCTGGTGGAGCTGTTGCCCCCGCGACCCGACTACGGATAAGCGGTTGAAGATGGATGGATGGATGGATACTTATTCCACCACTTATTCTGGGGGTCCTTGACAGTAAATAGTTTGAGAACCACTGATAGAAACATGGGTTTTTCAGAAAACTGTCAGGATTCAGAAGGCATTTGTAGAATCGTCCTCCGGTCTAAATGGGTTAACCCATTTTGGGCGGGAACCCCTTTTGGTGTTAGCATTACGTTATACTTTAGCTATTGAAAAATAGCAGATTTACAAGCTCGTAGCGCGCCACCAAGTGGCGCGCTACGAGCTTGTAGGTCTGCTATTTTTGAAAAAGCGAAGTACGACTGACATAGAAACATAGCTTTTTCAGAAAACTGTCAGGATGTAGAAGACATTTTTAGAATCTGATCTCAGGTCGGAGCGTCATCATCAGTGTAGAGTTTCTATATCAATGTGTTGCACACATTACTTTTGCCACAATAATCATAACATGTCATTTTCATATCGTCCCATCTCTATTTCTAATTATTAGTACTAGACAGGTGCAATACTGGCTCAGATGCATTTTCGAGAGAGCGCTAACGCGTTTCGGTGACCGCCTTCTTCAGAGCAGATTTAAAAAGTCCAATAATTATTACATAATAAGTTCAATGTATGTGGGGATTTAGTGTTTTTTCTTTCTTTCTTCTGTTTTATTTGTCTCTTGAGCAGAGGCCCAGTGGAGTCAACTGGCTGATGAAGAGGAGAATCTCTCACTTGACTCTGCTCCTCAGCTGGGAGGAGCAGGGGAAGGAGGCAGACTGCTGGAGGACAGAGGAACCAATTCAATTCGATTCGATTCGATTCGATTCGATTCGATTCGATTCGATTCGATTCAAATCAATTCAATTCAATTCAATTCAATTCAATTCAATTCAATTCAATTCAATTCAATTCAAGCCTTGCCGAGCCATGGGGCCCATAGGGCAGGAGCATATCTCCTGTTTCTGTACAGTGAGGCAGCTTGATGTACAAGTACACCCCCTGGACATGACGCTAGTATGTCGCAGGGACTTACCCCCAATCCAACCCTTTATGCTGAGTGTAAAGCAGGTAGGCACTGGGTCCCATTTTTAGAGTCTTTGGTATGATTGAAACCGACCTCCCAGTATCAGGGTGGACACTCTAACCACAAGGCCACTGAGCTGGTCAACAGCCCCTGAAAGATAACAAATTGCCATGAATGTGTAAGTATCTCTTATTGTAGTTTGCACATACTACTTGCACTAGTGTATATGTGTATTACTGGTATGTACCAGTATGTGTATACCTTTTATTATATGTTCTAAATATCTGGACCCAAAATTATTCTCCCCTACTCTCCAATGGTGTTGAAAGGTTTTTACTTAACCCACTATATGCCATATCATTATTGTTATTGTTAGCACAGTCTGCAGACCATGCCATGCCATTATTTCACTACTTTACAATTTACAATTTTTATTGACAAATAAATCCTTTGAATCTTGAATCTCTAAAACACTTCTCTCATGAATACTTCAGTGTCAATTATCTAATGTAATCCTGGGCGCTACACTTCCTCTGCCAACCTGGGGGGGGGACATGGGGAGCACATGCAAACTCCACACAGAAAGGCCCTTTCGCCAACCCCGCCTCTGGTATGGGCACTGATGATGACGTGGAGGAGGGAACACGCCCACAGCGGGAATCGAACCCAGGACGAACCCAGGACCTTCTAGCTGTGAGGTGAGTGGTGACAGCACTACCGACTGTGCCACCGTGCCCCCCTCATGAATACTTCTCAATGACATCAAATGTGAATATTTTCTTTTTTTTTAGGCCTATACAGTATATGAGATACAAAGATTTGATTCCTATTGGCCAGCATCTATGGCCAGAGAAAGAGTGAGAATGTCATTCTTCACTGTACATTACACCTAATTAATCAGAGGGAAATGAGTTACCATTGGTCCAGTCCATCCTTGCATGCTTAGAAAGACTGAGGGTAAAACACTGGCAATCGTGCAGCCACTTATGTGCTCTAACACCAGTGACACCTCGATCAGGCAGGCAACTTGATCAACCATAACGGACACATTTATATGTGCAGCTTTAAATGTATTCATGTATAATACTCATAGATATACTTGTAGATTTGTATCTACATTTGTATATTTTATAGTCGTATGTTTTATTCAAGTAATGTACCCTTTTTTCCTTTACTAAGTAATCTGTAGTGTGGATAGTAGTACTTCCCATCCCTTTGGAAGATGGTTTGAGTGTGTGTTATTTGTTTTGACCACAAATGGTAAAAATGTAATGTAACGAAATACCATGTTGTAGACAGATGCTATAGAATCCTACGGTTTATCACTATCTCATTTATATATATTTTTATTTTATTGAATTATATAATCTTGCTTTCTTTCTTTCTTTCTTTCTTTCTTTCTTTCTTTCTATGATGAATTCCTGTTCTGTTCTTTGACTATATAGAAGTGTCTATTTGTACGTCTCTAAATGTTTTGATGAATTGAACATGGTGGACCCTCCTGTAAACAAGTGTAATGCTTAATTGGTTCGTCCACTCACAGTTAACAGTCTTTGTATTGAGTTTGTGCTTGAAATGTACTGTAATTCTGCAAACTGTTAATACATATTTCAATCAATCAATCAATTTAATTTCTTTTTCGTATCATATCCAATATTATTGTTGTTGTTGAGTTGATGTTAGTATGTCACACAAGCATTCCACTGCTGTATGCACCTGTATTAAGTAACAAAGTATGCTGATTCTTTTAATACATTTTTATTGATGAAAATGCAATGAGGTACAAAATCTCATCCCGCACTTTCTCTTTTTCACTGTTTGAACCTCCATGGGCGCAGGAATTGGTTCTGGAGACTCTGGGTCCGGGAAGTGTGACGGCTTGTTGCTCGAAGACGATTTTTGTCCTTCCACGTTTTTCCTTTTGCGTGATTTGCGTGCTGATGCTCCACAGTCCACGTCAGCTTGTGTTTCCATGGGTTGAGTTGAGGTTGTTGTGGCCAGCGGCTGTGTCTCTGTGTTTTCATCCAGGTTGATCAGGGGAGGTTCGGGTTGCTCCTGGACCAGACTGGGCCTCTTTACCTCTTTACACGCAGGGAGGTGCAGGGAGTCTACGAAAGAGACAAAATAACACAAAACCATTACACAAAAACATATCCACAATAACCCGCTACAATGACGCTTTTAGCCAGTTATGTAGAAACATTAGTGAATTTTATTCATTGCCATATCAGTAGGCTTTGGGATCTGGTCTTACTGATCTAATTTACTAATCAGTAATAATAATAATCTAACTGAAATAATTAGATTTTAATGTGTGATTGAAATCACCTCAATCACTCACATGCAGCTCCACCCTGTGGATAATTTTCTCTTTCTTAATATTCATCTCAATATATATTTATCAAACAAATGTAACACCAATAAAGGAGCTAAAATAACTGAGACTGGTACAATATTTTGGTGTGGCATTGTTGCAATAGTGATTGAGTAAAGCAGTGGAGTTTGAATATGAATGGGCCTCATATAGGAGGGCGTGCGTCTGATCGAACAAACATCAACTATCTTGATTGAGTCAACATTTAGATTCTAAATGTTGACTCAATCAAGCGACTTTAAAAGTGAAGTACCCTTTTAACAGCTGGTGGTGACGCACCTCATTGATATGCAATAGGGTTGTCATGTTAATTTGTGCTGTGTCACTGGTTGGGTTTCACACTCAGAGGATGATTGTTTTCCTCAGATACCGTGATGGGGGAACCCCCATGTGTATGTGTGTGTACCCCCCCGCACACACACACACACACACACACACACACACACACACACACACACACACACACACACACACACACACACACACACACACACACACACACACACACACACACACATACACACACACACACACACACACACACACACACTACCTCCCTGACCCTAACACAAACATGTAGACCCTAAACAGGTAGACTATAATCTTATCTTCTAATTGTCAGAAAATGTTACGATTCATGTTACTTAAACTTAAAATATAAACCAGAGCGGTGTAGTCTCCTCTGAGGGAGAATGCGCCCCCCCTAGATTGAAGAGAAGACGCACCAAGTAGCCTATGTCCAAATCCAGGGGTATTTGCATTATAACAGGTTTACTGGCGGTGAGTGCGCCCCACTAGATTCACGACGTGTCAAGTACCCAAATCAATTGGCTGCTTCGCATAACAGGTTTAGCTGTGTCTAAACTCTCATACACTACTAGGCTATCAGCTGTCCTGTGCATGTAGGCGCTAGGCGCACGTGCGTGCGCGGGATCTATCTGTCTGTCTGTCTGTCTGTCTGTCTGTCTGTCTGTCTGTCTGTCTGTCTGTCTGTCTGTCTGTCTGTCTGTCTGTCTGTCTGTCTGTCTGTCTGTCTGTCTGTCTGTCTGTCTATCTATCTATCTATCGATGCGTCTTTCTGTCTCGTTGTGTCTGTGTCTCTGTCTCTCTCTGTCTCTCTAATAATAATAATACCTGGAATTCATATAGCTTTTCTGAGTACCCAAAGTTGCTGTGTGTGTGTGTGTGTGTGTGTGTGTGTGTGTGTGTGTGTGTGTGTGTGTGTGTGTGTGTGTGTGTGTGTGTGTGTGTGTGTGTGTGTGTGTGTGTGTGTGTGTGTGTGCGCGCGTGCGTGCGTGTCCGCGTGCGCGTGCATGCGACATGCTGGAAATGTCTCCAGTGTGTCATCGAGTCATATGATTTCAGCCCTGCCCAAGTACCACATAGTAGAATGTGTTTAGAAACAGATCTTTGAACCTCCTTTACAGGGACTTTAAAGTTTTGTATGTGTCTATGGAGTTGACATTACTCTAAGATAGACCTGTGTTTATCTATTCTACACCCGAGCATAGACATGGTAACACCTCTGATTGGCCTACCGACACTGCTCGTCTTGCCCCCATGGTCTCACCAGACAGCGTCTGATTCTAAAAATGTCTTCTACATCCTGACAGTTTTCTGAAAAAGCTATGTTTCTGTCAGTCGTTCTTCGATTTAAAAAAAATAGCAGACCTACAAGCTCGTAGCGCGCCACTCGGTGGCGCGCTATGAGCTTGTAGATCTCAATAGCTTCAATAGCTTAAGCATAACATAATGCTAACACCTAAAGGGGTTCCTTAGGAAGCAGTAAGTTGGTTTGATATACACGAGGACGCCCCGATCGACACTGTAAAGGCCTCAGTGTTTAGACATTTTAGAAAGTACAACACTTTTTTTGTTGTTTTTCTTCTAAGTAATTATTTGTTTGGTCCAAAATATTGTGTGCGTTGTCATGATTTGTCACGACTCGAGTTGGCTTCGTACAACGCTTAAAAGGTCTTTAGATAAATACTTTTTGAAATGTATATGGGAAAAATACATTGTGATTCATTTCCTGGGCCAGGCTTCGTCATGAAAGGGGGCGGGACTGTGACGCTCTATTGTGTGAATGGGGGAGGGGCTATCAGGTTTGGCACCGCCCAGAGCACATTTAAAAGGAGGACGATCTGAGCTCATCATTCATTCACTTTAGTATCTTCAACTGAAGCGAGGTAGAGACCAAGTTAGAGTCTAGGTTGTGCTACCATTTTCTATTTCAGTCTTAAGTTTAGCGTTATTAGGCTCGGGCATATAATGGCCAATAAAATGGACATGTCCTTAGACGACATTATCAAACAGAACAGGTCGCAGAGAGGAGGAGGCCGCGGAGGTCGAGGCAGACCTACGCCGTACAGCTGGCATAAACCGCTTCCGGATAAGCGGCAGCATGACATGTTCGACAATGCTGGTGGTGGAGGAGCTGGCGTGGAAACTGGAGGGAAGCTCCTTAAAGTCTCAAACCTGGACTTTAGTGTCTCTGATGCAGATATCCAGGAACTTTTTGCAGCGTTTGGTACACTGAAGAAGGTTGCTGTCCGTTGTTATGACCACTCTGGAATGTGTTTGGGGACTGCAGATGTCCACTTTGAAAGAAGGGCAGATGCCCTGAAGGCCATGGAACGGTACAACGGCGTGACACTTGATGGGCGCCCCATGAACATACAGCTCGTCACCTCACAGATTGATAACCAGCGATGGCCTCCCATGCAGAGGGGACGTGGAGGCCGCGGCGCAGGCGGTGCCAGAGGCCGGGGGAGAGGCGGACGTGGTGCCAACAAGAAGCCGCTTTCTGCAGAGGAGCTTGATGCCCAGCTAGATGCATACAATGCAATGCTCTGAAGAGACAGGGATGGATTCGGAGGTTGACTTGATCTACCAACAACTCAAAGGCTCTTTTAAGAGCCACCTACATTCACTTTAAAGAGTTTATTCCATTCAAGTAGGCAACATGTGCTTAAAGTTGCATATGAGCTATATGATTCATGGACTGACAGGGGTTAGGTCTAATACAATCTCTTTACATGTATTACATCATAGTGCTGCATTGGACAGCCAACCTGTTGCATTGTGTATATTCAGAGGCTATATATTTAACATATCCACAATAACCCGCTACAATGACGCTTTTAGCCAGTTATGTAGAAACATTAGTGAATTTTATTCATTGCCATATCAGTAGGCTTTGGGATCTGGTCTTACTGATCTAATTTACTAATCAGTAATAATAATAATCTAACTGAAATAATTAGATTTTAATGTGTGATTGAAATCACCTCAATCACTCACATGCAGCTCCACCCTGTGGATAATTTTCTCTTTCTTAATATTCATCTCAATATATATTTATCAAACAAATGTAACACCAATAAAGGAGCTAAAATAACTGAGACTGGTACAATATTTTGGTGTGGCATTGTTGCAATAGTGATTGAGTAAAGCAAAGCAAAGCAAAGTTCTTTGTTTACCCAGGGTGAATGGACTAAGCTCGAGACTTGTTTACAGCCAGACCCTGCTCATAGAACATTTCGCGTGACAACGCTCCCTGCACAACATTCTCTGTCTGCATGCAATGTTTTATTTATCACACAACACAACGCTGTACTTTGCCCACAACACAATATACTCATAATGGCAGCACAGAGCTATGCATTCTCACATGCAAAAACATCCAGATATGGTGTCTTACTGTCTTTATACTCCTCTTTGGAGCTCCAATGACTGCCCCTATGTCCCTGTGTCCGTATGTCTGTCCGTTTGGGGCCACCTAAAGTGGCACTGTTGAGTAGCCCAAAGGGCCACTCACACTGAGCACTACAACTATCACATTCAAATGAGAGAAAAAAAACATTGCATGGATGCACCTGGGACGGACGTATCCTCAGTGATGTATTCCAAGGTCATCATGGTTTCGGGTCTCTCGAACATCATACCCCTCATTCAGGTGACCCAGCCGGGGTGATCAAGTCCTGACTTACGTCCCAGTAGCTACCCTCGATCAGTCCCATTAGGGAAAGACCAAGGCCACAGGGCCGTTGATAACAATAAAACTGTACCGTACAGTACATTACAGTTATACTATCGCAATAAAAGTATACTTTGCACCACTCAGCTCACACAGTTGTGATTTATTTTCATTACCAGGTACTTGCAGATCATCGCATATGTCCAAAACTGTTACTTTTCAGGATCTAAATAAAAAAAGTGAGGTGAACGTGGCTGAGGCCATACACAATGGTGACGTGTAAACAGTCACCGCTGCCTAGCGAGTGGTCATAGAATACTCGGAAGGACAATTATAAGTCACAAGAATCAGAGTTGTGTGCTTTCAATGAGTCTGGTGTGGTTGAAGTCAGTGGAGTTTGAATATGAATGGGCCTCATATAGGAGGGCGTGCGTCTGATCGAACAAACATCAACTATCTTGATTGAGTCAACATTTAGATTCTAAATGTTGACTCAATCAAGCGACTTTAAAAGTGAAGTACCCTTTTAACAGCTGGTGGTGACGCACCTCATTGATATGCAATAGGGTTGTCATGTTAATTTGTGCTGTGTCACTGGTTGGGTTTCACACTCAGAGGATGATTGTTTTCCTCAGATACCGTGTATGTGTGTGTACCCCCCGCACACACACACACACACACACACACACACACACACACACACACACACACACACACACACACACACACACACACACACACACACAACCTCCCTGACCCTAACACAAACATGTAGACCCTAAACAGGTAGACTATAATCTTATCTTCTAATTGTCAGAAAATGTTACGATTCATGTTACTTAAACTTAAAATATAAACCAGAGCGGTGTAGTCTCCTCTGAGGGAGAATGCGCCCCCCCTAGATTGAAGAGAAGACGCACCAAGTAGCCTATGTCCAAATCCAGGGGTATTTGCATTATAACAGGTTTACTGGCGGTGAGTGCGCCCCACTAGATTCACGACGTGTCAAGTACCCAAATCAATTGGCTGCTTCGCATAACAGGTTTAGCTGTGTCTAAACTCTCATACACTACTAGGCTATCAGCTGTCCTGTGCATGTAGGCGCTAGGCGCACGTGCGTGCGCGGGATCTATCTATCTCTCTGTCTGTCTGTCTGTCTGTCTGTCTGTCTGTCTGTCTGTCTGTCTGTCTGTCTGTCTGTCTGTCTGTCTGTCTGTCTGTCTGTCTGTCTGTCTGTCTGTCTATCTATCTATCGATGCGTCTTTCTGTCTCGTTGTGTCTGTGTCTCTGTCTCTCTCTGTCTCTCTAATAATAATAATAATACCTGGAATTCATATAGCTTTTCTGAGTACCCAAAGTTGCTGGGTGTGTGTGACCGACCCAAAACAAAGAAAAATCCTAACTAGGTACAGACTCAGCGAACACAGTCTTGTGATCGAGAAAGGCCGTCATAGGCAGACCTGTATCCCGAGAGAAGACAGACTATGCACCCACTGCACACAAAATGAAGTGGAAACCGAGCTACACTTCCTAACCATCTGTCCATTGTACCAAGACATCAGAGACACATACTTCCCACAGATTACAACCACACACGGAGATTTTGAAAACATGACCAATGACAAAAAACTCCCATATCTGCTGGGCGAAGTACAACAATGTGCAAACACAGCAGCAAGATTCGTGAGTTGCTGTGATAGGAGAAGGATATCAAACGGAACACAACCACCCTAAAGACTAATCATTGTGTATATTCCTGCACTATACCTGCATCCAGTGATCTTGGTACAATATAGAAATTGATCTATTGAAGATTCTGACGTTCAAATGTACATATTTTTTGTTTTGATTGTATTGCTGTATTGTTGTATTGTGCTTTCTGCTTTGGCAATGTAAACGTATGTTTTCTCATGCCAATAAAGCCCTTTGAATTGAATTGAATTGAATTGTGTGTGTGTGTGTGTGTGTGTGTGTGTGTGTGTGTGTGTGTGTGTGTGTGTGTGTGTGTGTGTGTGTGTGTGTGTGTGTGTGTGTGTGTGTGTGTGTGTGTGTGCGCGCGCGTGCGTGTCCGCGTGCGCGTGCATGCGACATGCTGGAAATGTCTCCAGTGTGTCATCGAGTCATATGATTTCAGCCCTGCCCAAGTACCACATAGTAGAATGTGTTTAGAAACAGATCTTTGAACCTCCTTTACAGGGACTTTAAAGTTTTGTATGTGTCTATGGAGTTGACATTACTCTAAGATAGACCTGTGTTTATCTATTCTACACCCGAGCATAGACATGGTAACACCTCTGATTGGCCTACCGACACTGCTCGTCTTGCCCCCATGGTCTCACCAGACAGCGTCTGATTCTAAAAATGTCTTCTACATCCTGACAGTTTTCTGAAAAAGCTATGTTTCTGTCAGTCGTTCTTCGATTTAAAAAAAATAGCAGACCTACAAGCTCGTAGCGCGCCACTCGGTGGCGCGCTATGAGCTTGTAGATCTGCTATTTTTCAATAGCTTAAGCATAACATAATGCTAACACCTAAAGGGGTTCCTTAGGAAGCAGTAAGTTGGTTTGATATACACGAGGATGCCCCGATCGACACTGTAAAGGCCTCAGTGTTTAGACATTTTAGAAAGTACAACACTTTTTTTGTTGTTTTTCTTCTAAGTAATTATTTGTTTGGTCCAAAATATTGTGTGCGTTGTCATGATTTGTCACGACTCGAGTTGGCTTCGTACAACGCTTAAAAGGTCTTTAGATAAATACTTTTTGAAATGTATATGGGAAAAATACATTGTGATTCATTTCCTGGGCCAGGCGTCGTCATGAAAGGGGGCGGGACTGTGACGCTCTATTGTGTGAATGGGGGAGGGGGTATCAGGTTTGGCACCGCCCAGAGCACACTTAAAAGGAGGACGATCTGAGCTCATCATTCATTCACTTTAGTATCTTCAGCTGAAGCGAGGTAGAGACCAAGTTAGAGTCTAGGTTGTGCTACCATTTTCTATTTCAGTCTTAAGTTTAGCGTTATTAGGCTCGGGCATAATGGCCGATAAAATGGATATGTCCTTAGACGACATTATCAAACAGAACAGGTCGCAGAGAGGAGGAGGCCGCGGAGGCAGAGGCCGTGGTGGTGGCCGTGGCGGCGGCCGCGGAGCTGGCGGCGGTGTCGGTCGTCTTGGAGGAGCCACCGGGGGAGGATTTGTCGGCCGGGGCGGCGGCGGCTCCGGCCCCATGAGGAGCCGAGGTAACCTCAACCGAGGTCAAGGCAGACCTACGCCGTACAGCAGGCCTAAACAGCTTCTGGACAAGCGGCAGCATGACATGTTCAACAATGCTGGTGGTGGAGGAGCTGGCGTGGAAACTGGAGGGAAGCTCCTTATCTCAAACCTGGACTTCAGTGTCTCTGATGCAGATATCCAAGAACTTTTTGCAGAGTTTGGTACACTGAAGAAGGTTGCTGTCCATTATGACCGCTCTGGGATGTGTTTGGGGACTGCAGATGTCCACTTTGAAAGGAGGGCAGATGCCCTGAAGGCCATGAAACGGTACAACGGCGTGCCACTCGATGGGCGCCCCATGAACATACAGCTTGTCACCTCACAGATTGATAACCTGCAGCGACGGCCTCCCATGCAGGGTCTGAAAAGAGGTGGAGGCGTGAATAGGCGTGTTGGGGGCTTTGGGGGCATGCAGAGGGGACGTGGAGGCCGCGGCGCAGGCGGTGCCAGAGGCCGGGGGAGAGGCGGACGTGGTGCTGGTGGTGCCAACAAAAAGCCGCTTTCTGCAGAGGAGCTTGATGCCCAGCTAGATGCATACAATGCATCTAGCATCTAGCTATCCGCCGTCACCTACACCGAGCACGCCAAGATAAAGACCATGACCGCCATCAGAGGATGACTTGATCTACCAACAACCCAAAGGCTCTTTTAAGAGCCGCCTACATTCACTTTAAAGAGTTTATTCCATTCAAGTAGGCAACATGTGCTTAAAGTTTGCATATGAGCTATATGATTCATGGACTGACAGTGGTTAGGTCTAATACAATCTCTTTACATGTATTATATCATAGTGCTGCATTGAACAGCCAACCTGTTGCATTGTGTATATTCAGAGGCTATATATTTAACATATCCACAATAACCCGCTACAATGACGCTTTTAGCCAGTTATGTAGAAACATTGGTGAATTTTATTCATTACCATATCAGTAGGCTTTGGGATCTGGTCTTACTGATCTAATTTATTTAAAGGGGAAAACCACCCATTTTCAACATTTTACTATGTCATTAATATACCTTAGAGCTGTTGTGTGGAAATAATAAAAAAGGCCCCCCCATTTTGTGTTTCCTAGAACTGTAATTATGAAAAAAATCTTGATGATGTCATCAAGATGTGTTTCACCATGTTAATGATTTTTTTTCAGACCTCTAGTTCTAGGAAACACAGAATGGGGGAACTTTTTTATTATTTCCACATAACAGCTCTAAGGTACATTAATGACATAGTAAAATGTTGAAAATGAGTGGAATGCCCCTTTAAGACATACTGATATGTCTTAAAATGTTATAATTGCCCTCTAATTAAAATTAAAGTCAACTTAAAGCGCAAATAACATGCATTTTAAAACTGCTTTAATATTTAATATCATATTGTCTATGTCCCTCAAAGTTATTTCTAATGGTTTGAGCCTCAATCACCACTCTGATATAACCAGTCCTTGTCATTTCTTTCTGGACTTTGAAAGCAGTTTTAGCTGCAGTACCACAATGTTCTGAGGTGGTGAGGGTGCTGATCTAATCTAATCTGATCTAATTTACTAATCAGTAATAATAATAATCTAACTGAAATAATTAGATTTTAATGTGTGATTGAAATCACCTCAATCACTCACATGCAGCGCCACCCTGTGGGGGAAGGGAGGCATTGTTCCATTGTGTGGAACTCAACATAATGCTTCACACCAAAACCAGCAGCTATTCATAGTCCTGGAATGAGACTCTTCTGTACAAAGCAAGTGTAGAGAGGAGAGCTTTGGTGTAAATATAATCTCCATGTCTATCAGCGTTTGCTTCTGAAAGTGGAGGTGGGGGTTGAGTGTTGAACATGTTTCTAGTATTGGGGGGGGGGGGGGGGGGGGGGGTCATTTTAATGATTGTGTGTTAAATGTGTTGTTTAAGTTCAGTTGTGTTGTAGACTAACTCACATGTGCACACTACAGTAGTGGGAGATGTATTTTCCACTTCCAGTGATGTTCAGGTTTTAGGACTAATTTTCTCTTTCTTAATATTCATCTCAATATATATTTATCAAACAAATTTAACACCAATAAAGGAGCTAAAATAACTGAGTCTGGTACAATATTTTGGTGTGGCATTGTTGCAACCTTAACAGGAGCCCTCGTACAAGGCTTCTTTGACTATACATGCACCTCCTGGTACCACAGCACCTCAAAGGCCCTTAAAACTAGGCTCCAGACTTACTAAAACAAACTGGTCAGGCTCCTACTTGGCCTCACCCCCCGAACCCACCTCACCCCTGCCCACTTTGACAGACTGGAATGGCTTAGGGTCGACGACAGAGTACAGCATGGCTTAGGGTCGACGACAGAGTACAGCATCTTGCAATGAAATAATAAAAATCTGAATCCCCCACCTCCCCTCACTGTATATGTCTCTTTTCCCTTTTTACCTCTATGATGAATTCCTGTTCTGTTCTTTGACTATTTAGAAGTGTCTATTTGTACGTCTCTAAATGTTTTGATGAATTGAACATGGTGGACCCTCTTGTAAACAAGTGTAATGCTTAATTGGGTCGTCCACTCACAGTTAACAGTCTTTGTATTGAGTTTGTGCTTGAAATGTACTGTAATTCTGCAAACTGTTAATAAATATTTCAATCAATCAATCAATTTAATTTATTTTTCGTATCATATCCAATATTATTGTTGTTGTTGAGTTGATGTTAGTATGTCACACAAGCATTCCACTGCTGTATGCACCTGTATTAAGTAACAAAGTATGCTGATTTTTTTAATACATTTTTATTGATGAAAATGCAATGAGGTACAAAATCTCATCCCGCACTTTCTCTTTTTTGATTGAACCCGACCTCCCAGTATCAGGGCGGACACTCTAACCACAAGGCCACTGAGCTGGTCAACAGCCCCTGAAAGATAAAAAATTGCCATGAATGTGTAAGTATCTCTTATTGTAGTTTGCACATACTACTTGCACTACTGTATATGTGTATTACTGGTATGTACCAGTATGTGTATACCTTTTATTATATGTTCTAAATATCTGGACCCAAAATTATTCTCCCCTACTCTCCAATGGTGTTGAAAGGTTTTTACTTAACCCACTATATGCCATATCATTATTGTTATTGTTAGCACAGTCTGCAGACCATGCCATGCCAACATTTCACTACTTTACAATTTACAATTTGTACCTGTACGAGTGTTTGATTGACAAATAAATCCTTTGAATCTTGAATCTCTAAAACACTTCTCTCATGAATACTTCAGTGTCAATTATCTAATGTAATCCTGGGCGCTACACTTCCTCTGCCAACCTGGGGGGGGACATGGGGAGCACATGCAAACTCCACACAGAAAGGCCCTTTCGCCAACCCCGCCTCTGGTATGGGCACTGATGATGACGTGGAGGAGGGAACACGCCCACAGCGGGAATCGAACCCAGGACGAACCCAGGACCTTCTAGCTGTGAGGTGAGTGGTGACAGCACTACCGACTGTGCCACCGTGCCCCCCTCATGAATACTTCTCAATGACATCAAATGTGAATATTTTCTTTTTTTTTAGGCCTATACAGTATATGAGATACAAAGATTTGATTCCTATTGGCCAGCATCTATGGCCAGAGAAAGAGTGAGAATGTCATTCTTCACTGTACATTACACCTAATTAATCAGAGGGAAATGAGTTACCATTGATTTTCCCACCAATTCATGAATAGAATGACAACACCGTTTCTTTCCGGTAATATCGGATGTGCATTGGCATAGCCTACTACACTTCACTGTGTGTGTTGTCTACTCTTTTCTTTATACCGCCATCTACTAGTCTGCTTTAATTAAGTTAATTAACGTTTTCTACAAGATCGCATGTCAAATTGTGAGCATGTTGATTGTTGGCTACTGTATATTTACTATTTTGTGTGGTTAATTTTTGTCTTTAAAATGTAGTGGACATTAAAAAGTAAATGTACCATGTCTGAGACTCTGCTGCTTTAGAATATGGATGTATACAAACAGAAGTGCAGACAGGCTCTGTAGCGGAGCAGACATTTACAGTTTATGATTTTATCATCCGTATTAATTGTATTGATTGAACACGTTTAGTATGTCACAGAAACGTTGTTGCCACACCATAATTAATTAAATTAAATTTTTGTGTGCAGTGGGTGCATAGTCTGTCTTCTCTCTGGAGACAGGTCTGCCTATGACGGCCTTTCTCGATCACAGGACTGTGCTCACTGAGTCTGTACCTAGTTAAGACTTTTCTTTGTTTTGGGTAGGTCTCTGAACCATCAGGAGTGGATGAGAAGCTTTCATACTGCAGACTGAGAGACCAAACATTCACTGACAACACATTCAGTAAAACTACATTTCTATTCAACTGTCAAGTGAAGTTTGCCTGTACCTGACACAGGCAGGCCTGATCACTTGGTGCTTATGCTTGTCCTCTTCCTGAATGATGGAGAAACCAAGCAGATGAATGTCGATCTTTGAGCTCTCACATCCAGTGAAGAGGGTAGGCAGCTTCAAGTACCTCAGTGTGCCCCCTAGGATCCCAAGGCACAGCCTCACCATGATAAAAGAGCTCATATATTTCCACAGCCATACAATAATTGTCCTACTTCTAATCAGCAGCACCCTGTTTTATATTATAATCATGAAGCTCGGCGGCGTGTTAGCCCTCTTATTTTCTATCCTTGTTCTGGTACTTGTCCCCATCCTCCACACCTCAAAACAACGAGCCAACACATTTCGTCCCGTTACACAAGCCCTCTTCTGGCTACTCGTAACCGACGTTCTTATTCTAACATGAAGTCTTCAATAGTGTTGTGGCTGAGGAGGAGAGATACAACGCCAGCTGATTCAATTAATGTTCTGTGAATCAACCCTATATGTGTCATTTTAGATTTCACATACAGTGTGGCACATTGCAGATATACAAGCTCAAATTGGCACAAAGTCACACGCTATATGAGCTTGTAGATCTGCAATGTTTTGTTGTTCATACTGCTATACAGACTTCTCCTCTAGACAGATCTCCTCTCACGCTCACTGCTTTCCACTGATGCTACCGGAGAACGTTGTTTATGACAGCTTTCCTGCAGCAAACTGTATACTGTAGGTTCGCTTCTATCCCCAGCCCCAAACATGCAATGTGCACGCACGTTGCACACACGCACACATGCGCACACACACACACCCACCCACACACAACAACACACAGGTTCACCCACGCACACAAACACACACACCATCTATTATTATGTAGCATAATATACAGAGATGTGCCGTTCCAGCTCTTCACGCTTTCCGGGACGGATTTCTGAAAATGCATGTTTTTCTTTTCCTTGCAGGTTTTATTCACTGATTAGCCTTTGATTTGATTTGATTTGATTTGAGTAGACGTCATGCAAGAAAAACAAGTTACATCATGTTCATCTATAGGAAGCGTCAAGGATAAATACACAATACAGTCTTTGGACTTATTGTCATTGTGGTCCTTATTGTCATTGTGGTCCTTATTGTCATTGTGGTCCTTATTGTCATTGTGGTCCTTGTCTAATGGACTTATTGTCATTGTGGTCCTTGTCTAATGGTCTTCTTTTGTGTAACTTCAGAGGTCCAACTCGGTGTCGTGGAGCCACGCCCACATCTCTGGTCCCAGGTCGAAGAGGCTGGCTTCCGAGGGTGGTCTGTATAAGGGGCAGGTGTAGATGATATGGTCGGCGGTCTGCTCAGGGTCACCGCACTCGCATGCCGCACTGTCCGCCAATCCCCACTTCTGCATTGATGCATTGAAGCGCCCAACCCCAGTTCTTAAGCGGTTCAGTGTGGTCCATTGATGCATTGAAGCGCCCAACCCCAGTTCTTAAGCGGTTCAGTGTGGTCCATTGAAGCGCCCAACCCCAGTTCTTAAGCGGTTCAGTGTGGTCCATTGAAGCGCCCAACCCCAGTTCTTAAGCGGTTCAGTGTGGTCCATTGAAGCGCCCAACCCCAGTTCTTAAGCGGTTCAGTGTGGTCCATTGCTGGCGAGGTAGGTAGTCTAATGGTAATTCTACTCTACTGTCCAGTAGAGGAGGAACTATATCTATTCAGGTAATGCGAGTAGAATTAACATATCTCTGCTGTCGAGAGGAAACAACCTAACTCCAAAACTCTGAAAATCAAAAACAACTAGAAACAAATCGCTGCAAGCAGCGATAAGGCAGGACCAAGCAGAAAGGCAATAAGAATAATATGCACAAGAAACATGGAAGACTAAACTTGAGAAAAATACCATGGAATTGTGACAGGGTCGGTTGTTTATAGTGGGGGGCAGGTAAGGGTTCTTGAAGACTCATACACAGAGTTGGCGGTGCCCAGATTTGAACCCATGACCTTGTGTTGCAAAGGCAAGAGCTCTACCTACTGAGCTAACAAGGAAAATCATTCAGTGTTTTTGTAGCAAGTTGCACAAGGATAACTAATGATAAGGTGGGTATAAAGATTTATGAATTGACTGCGTATAAACCAGAAAATATACCAGATTCGGATGAGGAGCTCAATGAGTGAAAACCAATTAAATGAGTCTGAAACAGGGATTAAATGTTAACTGAAAAATTATTATTCAACTTCAGAGAAAATAAACAGCTTTGAACATTCATGAAAAACAAACAAATGGGGCCCACTTTAAGTTGTTGACTTGAAAAGTCCCAGTTCAGTTCCTATTCAGTTCAGGGAAAGCAGTCTCTTTCTCCAATTTGTAGAACCAGATTACCACATTTGTGGGTGAAGGGGGGTTCAGAGTTCCGGGTCGGCTCGCCATGTCTGGGTACCATCCGGTACCAGAACCATCCATGCAAGGGAATCCTTTCAGGACACAAAAAACCTGAACTGAAAGGCCAGGTGTCTAAATCAGTCTTTGTTTCAAAATCACTATTGTACAACATCAAATAATCTATCAATTCATGAGTAAAGAACCTGATTTGATCAGGATCAAGTTCTTTATACATGTTTCCCACTAAAAAAAGCAGTTTCTAGCATTGTTACGGCCCTTTAAACTTGGCTCAACCAAGGGCTAACATAAAAGGACACAAAGTCAGATCAAAAGTTTACAAAGATATTACACATTTATTTAAAATCCTGCATTGCAAAACAGGGACTGATGGACAAGAATACAGTACTTACGACCAGCCCATCTGAAACTTAACTAATAACAGCAACAGAAAGGGATATACTTTCCCATGTCCGTATAGGTCAAAAGTTCATGTGTAGAACTTTTCGTGCATTTTGATCAAAGATCCTGGGAGGAGATGCATTTTAATTGATTTTCATATAATTCAAAATGGCGGGTGATCTAGAGGTCAGAGGTCAAAAGTAAGAGCACCGTTCTTGTTCGGCATGAGGTGACGCATATGTGTGTCGAGGTTTCATTGCTGACGGTCAAACGGTTAATGAGCTATGCGTGGTCAAAGTTTGCATTTTTCAATATAGCGCCACCCTTTGGCCAATGGTTTTGGGCTTCGCATCCTCACCGTTTGGCATGGCCCTCTATCATCTCTCCAAATTTCGCGAAAACCGACTGCACGGTTCAGCCAGAACTGCTATTTTTGGCGGAAGAAAAATAACTACAAATCCAATAAAGGACCAAGTCCTTTCAGGACTGCTTGGTCCTTTAATTAAGCAATACTGCCTCATCAAAGTTGGTGTTTTGACTTTATAATATTGTCAATTACTTGTATGAGAGGGGGAGAGTGGTGTTTGCTGCTTTAGAAGACAGTTTGAGGGTCCAATGGAGTTAAGAGGTTTAGTTCAAAACACTTTTTACTTTGGTTTCCTCCCGACAGCAATGATATAACGATATAATGCTTGCATATACTGTATATATATATATATATATATATATATATATATATATATCCACACATCTGTGGTCTCTCTCTCTCTCTCTCTCTCTCTCCCCCCCCCCCCCCCCTCTCTGAACAGAACTATAACGACAAGTTGCGATGCGGCCCCTCCAACTTCACACACACACACACACACACACACACACACACACACACACACACACACACACACACACACACACACACACACACGCACACACACACACACACACACACACACACATACACACACACACACACACACACACACACGACTTTGTCCCTATAGAGCGTCGCAGTCCCGCCTCCTACCCTGGACTTGATTGATTGATTGATTGATTGAAGAATTTATTAACAGTTTGCAGAATTACAGTACATTTCAAGCACAAACTCAATACAAAGGCTGTTAACTGTGAGTGGACGACCCAATTAAGCATTACACTTGTTTCCAATAGGGTCCACCATGTTCAAATCATCATAACATTTAGAGACGTACAACTAGACACTTCTATAGACAGAACAGGAATTCATCATAAAGGAGGTAAAAAGGGAAAAGAAATATATACAGTGAGGGGAAAAAGGGGGGGGAACCAGGAAATGAAACCCAATGCATTATTCTCATAGACATTTCTTAAAGTATTTATTTAAAGACGGTTACGCCGCGGACAAAGCCAACTCGAGTCCTGACAACTCATGACAACACAAACAATATTTTGGACCAAACAAATAATTACAAAGAAGAAAAACAACAAAGTGTTGTAACCTGCCGTTTTTTTCTTCTTTCTAATTATTTGTTCATATCACGCAAGAGACGCCAGTCACGCCACACACCAGTATAGAAGAGAGATAGTCACTTGTGACTTACTCACTTAATGTTGTAACTTGTGGAGGCTATATTGTCTTCCATGAAAAATATTTCGATGCGATGTTAAACTCTGCATGGCTCATTTCCATGCGTCACAGTCAGGGACCCTGCTGACGATTTGGTGGTCCACTGCCTGGTTACCCTTCTACTGCATATAACAGCGCTGCATGATCTCCTGCAGATCGGCTATTTTGCCGTTTGTGAGGACGCACACATGGGCGCGCGTTATTACGCGGCGGAGCCGCGGAGAAAATTGTTATTATGATAGCCGGCTTGGCTTTCTGGCACATTTTATGCCCCCCTCGGCGTGCGTATTGTGCGTGCGTGAGAAATGAGAGGTGTGGCGTGGTGCGTGGTAAAAGGTCAAATTGCGTGACTCTCACTCTCAAAGCGTGAGACTTGGCAGCCCTGCTGGTAAGTTATACACCTCATTGATTCATATTAAAACCAGAATGTACAGGTAGCATTGCAGCAATGCTATATTATGAATAATATTATGTCATTGTCATGGGAATAGTAATTATTTTCATTGAGGTGATCATCAGAATGGCAAGTGTAATATAATCCAATTGAAGTTGTTGAACAGTCGACAGTCACATACGGCCTAATATTTCTATTGCTCTAAACATGTGGCTAGCCAGTCATTGTGGGCATAAACACGTTAAAGGGTACATTTAGGCATGATGATGTGTATGTTCAAATCATGTAAACTATTTTACATAACCTTTCCATTGTCCAAATAGTTATCCTTTTTTTTTTTTTTTTTCATAATTCATAATTATAGACAGACTGTCTATAATGTTGGCTTGATATAGGTGTGAGTGAGAGAGAGAGAGAGAGAGAGAGAGAGAGAGAGAGAGAGAGAGAGAGAGAGAGAGAGAGAGAGAGAGAGAGACATTTAACTTCTATCATGCAGTTTAATTAAAGGGACTTTAAACACATCTATGGTTCTGGTCACTGATATTGACCTTAACTAATGCATGAGCGAACCGTTCATTATTTTTATTTGTTTAAATTTAATTTAAAATGTTCTAACGCTAGGCCATTTAAAATGGAATTTTAAAAAGGTACACCAGAATATATATAATATATAAAATAAAATAAATTAGCCCTTAATAATGTAAAAGTTTGTGTGTGTTTTAATTTTTCTTCCCAGCGAACAGATCACCATGCCGTCTTCCACCCCCGTGGCAGCCGCCTGCACCACCTTCTCTCTGTCTCTGTTCAAACAGCTGACGGAGAACAACAGCACGGGCAACGTCTTCTACTCCCCTATCAGCATCTCCTCTGCTCTGGCCATGGTGCTGCTGGGAGCGCGCGGAAACACTGCCGCGCAGATGGCACAGGTGGGTGGCATGCATGCACTGTTAGACCCACCCTCTACTAAATTAACCCATTTTGACCCGAGGACGATTCTACACATGTCTTCTAAATCCTGACAGTTTTCTGAAAAAACCTATGTTTCTATGTCAGTGGTTTTCAAAATATTTCACGTCAAGGACCCCAGAAATGATATGTAATTGGCCCGCGACCCCCATCTGATCCCTGTTGTTCCAGGGACCCCCCAGAAGCAAATATTTGAGTTAAAAACGTTCGCTCCTGAAAGAATATATATTCAAATTCAAACATCTGCGCCGCATTTTTTGTGATTTTTAAAAAATAGCAGATCTACAAGCTTGTAGCGCGGCACTCGGTGCCACGTACGCTATGAGCTTGTAGATCTGCTATTTGTCAACGGCTAAAGTACAACATAATGCTTAAAACACCAAAAGGGGTTCCTGCCCAAAATGGCTTAATACTCAATTAAACTTTGAATTCCAGACTTTTACTTGTATGGCCTCACTCACACGGTCGCAACAGATTGCTGTATGCTTGTTGTATACAAAGGGTGTGACACAGCATGCCCCAATGCATTTCCAATGGGAGTCAAATGGTTTGACACAACATTTGTGTTGTATGAGGGGGAGGGGGGCAGTCGAAACACAGCCGAAAGCCATACAACAGCTTGTAGTTCAAAATGTGGACTACAAACCATGTGACTTACATTGGAAATGCAATGGGGCGGCCATGGCACTCACAACATTCATACAACAAGCATGCATCAATGTTTTAAAGGTCTGAGTGAGGCCTAAAAAAAAAGAAAAGTATGTATACTTTTACTTAAGTGAAACATTTGAGTACTTTTTCCACCACTGTGAGGGGTGGAATAGGGACAGGGAACGGTGACACGCGTGCGTCCGTGCGAGGTAAATACTGTTAGCATACCTGTCATCCACTGACTTAGGCCAGTAGGCGTTCCATGCCAAGGACCCGGCCCGGCCCGCATACAGTATAGCCATGCATAGTCACTTTGAGGTTACTTTTTTAAAAGCCCCCAAAATATGCATGCCAGGTTGAAAGTGTTACATTTGTGTTAAGTCTGCCTGTGGATTTTATAATATATTGAACTTGTGAAACATAATTGAGTACCACAGATGAATAACAGTCTAAGTCCACACTATTGATCCATAATCTATAAATGATAGATAAGCGTTCAGGACAACGAGGCCTTTTCGTGGAGGGGTCAGTCTGAAATTTGGACTTTTGTACTTACAGACAGACAGAGAGAGATTGACAATGACAGATAGCCAGACAGACACATGGGCATGCAAATGCTGATTCCTGCAGAAAGAGATTCAACTGGAACTGTACTTCTGAAATATTATGGAGAGCCATAGCTGATAAAAGGTCTCTATTCTGCTGTACAAATCACCACACGACATCTAACAAGGGTTGCGTTTAATGATTGGACAAATAAGATATTTCTGCTAGATTAAAGGCTATGTTTTCTGACTGGAAACCGCATCGATCTGCTGATGTGCTCTATATTCTGGGTTGCTGAGCAAACACATGCTGTCCAAATAGCTACATGCATTTAGGAGCAAATAAATATGCCTAGTCTGTGCATTAACAAGCGCATGAAAGATTCTTTAACCATGTTTAATGTTTAACCTTTGATTCAAGTGCTGTGACAGTACAGACATATATAGGCCTACTCTGTTTACGGGCCGTGACGTGCACACTGAGCATTATAACGATAACTACACAAATATATCGTTCACCTATACTTTGTAATGTTCTTAAAACTAATGTTTTTTTATACAGTAGTTATAGTGCTCGCTGTGAACGGACCTTCATTCGTGTTTGAAGATTCAATACTTTATTGCCATGTCAACAAAGTTGATTGGAATTTGTTTCAGTGACATATTCATTGCAGTAACGGGGGATAGAGACAACAATTAGAACTACACAGCTGCAGCCATATTTCGGCGCTGCCCTTAGCTTCATTGCATCAGAAACAAAGAAGAGGTGGGGGGATAGGGGGGGATGCATATAACTGTTTGTTTGTATTTATAGTTACATCAGCTGTGGCTTTACGAGAAACCAAGTCAACTTTGAACCCCAGCAGTGGGTGCCTGGGTCAGGGGGGGGGGGTGTTTGCGGGACATGACCACATTGACAGTGCCGGGAAGTGGTTGTGGTTTTGGACCATAAAGGCGAGCTATCTGAGGGAGCTAGGGACGACACTGCAGGGGCAGCTAGCTGACCACACGATCAGTGCTTGAGGGATAGCAGGTATGATTTTTTTTTTTTTTTTTTTTTTACATTATTGTTTAGTTTTAATTTAGTGAAAAGGCTTAGTTTTAGAATTGTTTTCTCCATTAGTTTTAAGTGTTAGTCTTTTATTGTAATATGGATTCAGAAAACATTCTAAAATTGCTTTATCTATACAAGCTCACAACGGCTATTTTCCCTACCCCTATCTCTTTCCATGATTTTAGTTGACGCTTATTTGTTAGCTTTGTATGCAGTTTCAGTTAGCTTAGTCATCATGTTTTCGCGTAAAGTGTGGTTTTTTGTTTTTGTTTTTTTCAGTCATATAACGACGATATTTGCTCAATTCTAGTTTTCGTTGTTTCATTAGTTTTTAGTCAACTATTATAACCCTGACAGGTATCTGTCAAGCTGTTTTAGAGACAACACTGTGCAGGGCAGACGACCACAGATCCGGCGACAGACATCATGCTACTGTGGCTGGCCTCTCTGGCGTTGGCCTCTCTGACGTCACTGGCCAATGGAGGTCCTCACATTCCTCTGTGAGTATGATAGTGTTTTTGAGTGCTGCAACCACTCCAACGAACAGCAATGTCCGTGTTCACCTACCTATGTGTTCACCTAACTATGTCACTATGAGCACGAGTACCAATGACTACCAAAAGTGGCGCTGTTGTGCCAGAAACAGAGAGAGAGAGAGATAGTGCTGCACTGCTGCCTGCTAATGAGCAGTGGCGTGCACAGATAGACACACCCCCTGCCCTTTTCCCTCTGGACAAATGTGCCCATTTGAGTGGTGTAAACCACTCCAACAACTGGCTTTGTTAGTTTACGTGTCCACGTGTTTGTTCGTACCAAAAAAATGAGCATGGTTGCTATGGTCACTCAGTTCACACGGGTGTGATTTCATTACGTCAGACATTACGTCAGACCACAGCTGATCAGGCTATATAATACCTTACACCACTCAGTTGACACGGGTGTGATTTTTTTTACAGTGTACCATGTGGACCATGAGAGAGAGAGGGGGGGGGGGGGGGGGGGAGTTGCACCACTCAGTTCACACGGGTGTGATTTTATTCATGCAAAGTGCCTTTGGATAAATTACAGGGATACATCAGTGGTTTAAAACCTTTTTCATACCACGGCCAATTATTTATTCAGCATTGGAGTCACGGAGGACCACCGATTTGATGAGATTTAGCCTCTCAGACCCAATACTAAAGAATATTTTGTTATCGTTGGATAAGATTTTGTCCACATAATTCCATGCTGTATTGATGCTGGTACCATTATGAGAGATAACAGGCCAACATTGATCAAATAACAATTCTTCTACGATCTCTAATTGTGTAGACTGTTGCAGTCTATGCAGATGTTTAACAATAATGTAACTCTTGGCCTGGGCCGTGGCTCAGCGGTCCAGGCACCTTGGCTGGTAATCCAGTCTGGCAGTGTGCCGCGGGCTCGACTCCCGATCCCGACGGCCTTTACTGCATGTCTTCCCCCCCATCTCTCTCCCCATTTCCTGTCATCCTACTGTCTGTCCCTCCATACAAATATAAAATAAAGGGCGAAAGCCACAAAAAAAATATATATAATAATGTAACTCTTGAGAGCGTAAAATGAACCCTAATGGTCCATTTGGTTTCATGTTACGCTCTCAAGAGTTAAAGGGGCATTACACTAATTTTCAACATTTTACTATGTCATTAATGTACCTTAGAGCTGTTGTGTGAAAATAATAATAAAAAGTTCCCCCATTCTGTGTTTCCTAGAACTGGAGGTCTGAAAAAAATCATTAACATGGTGAATCACATCTTGATGATGTCATCAAGATGTGTTTCACCATGTTAATGATTTTTGAGTGGTGTAAACCACTCCTACAACTGGCTTTGTTAGTGCAGAAAAAATGAGCATGGTTGCTATGGTCACCCTGTTCACCCGGGTGTGATTACACCACCACTCCTACAACTGGCTTTGTTAGTGCAGAAAAAATGAGCATGGTTGCTATGTTCACCCTGTTCACCCGGGTGTGATTTCATTACGTCAGACATGATTTCATTACGTCAGACAGGCTATACCTTACACCACTCAGTTCACACGGGTGTGATTTTTTTCATAATTACAGTTCTAGGAAACACAAAATGGGAGGACTTTTTTATTATTTCCCACACAACAGCTCTAAGGTACATTAATGACATAGTAAAATGTTGAAAATGGGTGGTTTTCCCCTTTAAAGATCTATAAGGGTCCATTTGGTTAGCAACTCCATCATTTAGCTGGGGACCACCTGGAACCCCCTCAAAGACCACTGGTGGTCCCCGGACCACTGGTTGAAAACCACTGGGATACACTAGGGCACCTAAACACAGCTAGTTTTTTCCCAAAAGGTAAAAAAAAAAAGAAAAAAGTATGCTTTTGAAAATGGTCTTAATGTAAAGCAATATTATTATGATTTATATTATGTACCTAAATGTACCCTTCAGCTTCTTGTTTATGCCCAAAATGACTTGCTATCCTAGGTTCTGTAGCAACTTTGTAGCAACTATTAGAAAATATTAGCAAAAAAGTAGGCTTTAAATGTCAAAAAAAAAGTCTGTCCTGACTGACCCCTTATCCATAATTATTTATTTTATTAATAAATAAACGGCTTCATTTTAATACTTTGTTGCATGACGGTACTTGTTGCGCAAAAGTAGAGAATATGTGACGTTATTTCAGCTATTTTGTAGAAATGTGTGAAACATCGTTGATGTCACTGGAAGACGGTTTCTGAACTGCCCACAGCCCTCCTCAGTAGCGAAACTATCGACGGTGCAACCGGTGCGATGCACCGGGGCCCAGCGCCCCCAAGGGGCCCATGAAGGGGAAGAAAAAGGAAAAAAAAGAGTCAGGACGACGGTGAAAGCCTGGTTTCAGGGGCTATCGGTCGCAGGAAGAGTAACACCAAGGATTCGTCAGTGATGTCACTGATTGCTTGTTTATAAACAGCTTCAAGTCCATACTACTTCCGTGTTGCATAACAGTGACATCACTGTCCACTCCTTCTTGGTATTTTTACCACCTTGTTTCAACGTGTGTGTTTGTGTCCATGCGCTGCCTGTCAGCAGCACAACATAGCTCAGCTGTAGCCTATTCTGTCACGTTCCGTCGCGCTAATGAAACACTAGATGGGATTATTATGTCATGTCAGCACTATCAGAAGATGTAACCCAGGTAAAGTAATGTCACTCTGCAAGTTTAACTAAAGTTTTTTCCATCTGTCCAAAGTCATTTCTGATAGCCTGTAGGCTGCAGCCCTGCAGTCCTACAGATACACAGATACAGAATGATTGAAAGTGAAACATGCAAATTGATTGAATATTTTACTATCAGATCGCTTAGGTACAGTTCAAAGACGCATTTGGTACAATGAAGCGCTACGCATCATTTTACATCGCATCGCATCGCACCCCCCCCGCAGCACATTATTAGTATTATTATTATATTTTAGGGGGCCCACAAAAAATATTTGCACCGGGGCCCACTGCCAGGTAGTTTCGCTACTGGCCCTCCTATGAGACACAGACCGAGTAGATTATTAGTGAGGACCTATTATAATGAAGATAGGTTGAAAAGTGGTGAAGTGGTCCTTTAAAGGCAATGGAACGTGGACCCCTGATTGGTTTCATTATTGTAACGCCCAAACCACACCTATGCATAATATAACGGGTAACAGAGGTGTTTTAGGGATTTAGACGACGACGTAACCAAAATACCAAATTTAGTGGGGGAACACCCCTTCCTATTTACAAAGGACTGTATATAGCCAGGCATGACAGAATTGTTAACATTATTGCCAAAGATGTGTCGCCTATGTTTGATTCCTCTGTTGTGTTTCACAAAAAATCCTGTGTGAAACCAGAAATGTTTCAATGCAATTACCCAACCGTATTTGCAAATATAACTGCAAATGCGTGCGTGCGTGCGTGCGTGCGCAGCGCCGTAGCGTTGCATATCAATATGGGACTTTTTTTTCCACCGGCCCACCCACGTTCACACACACTGGTGCAGATTTGAGAACCACAGTTGTGTGTGTATATATACAGTATGTATCCAAATTTGACTGAGGGACTGCCATTGGATTTTTTTTGAATTTTCGTTTTTACATGTCATATGAAAGCAGGGAATCATAGCTTCAAATTGACATTGCGCAATGGCAGGCTCTCAGTCAAATCTGGTCACATGTGGCATGTAATGATTGCATCTTGTTTTCTTTCTTTCTTGACCCTTCTCAGACACGTGTTGGCTGCTCCTAACAAGCTGCGCGTGGGAACGGCAGAGAGCATCTTCGTGGAGATCCAGGACTATGAAGGTTCAAATGACCTGCCGGTCACCATCAAGGTGTTGAACCATCCAACCAAAACCAAAGAGCTGAAGAAAACAGAATTTGTCCTAACAAAGCAAAACAAGTACCAGCATCTGGCAGAAATCACGGTATGGTACCATAGGACCCGTATACCATAGACAAATTCACATCACAGTTACTTGCTAGTTACTTGAAAGAATGTGATGCTAAATTCACGGCGGTCTTTGTGTGCATCCACTCAAAATGACTTAACTGTATAGTCATGCGAAATACATTTTTGGGTGGTCCTCAAATGTTTGGGTGGTCCTCAAATGTTTGAGAACCATCAAACTGACTGGTCTAAAACAGTGGTCCGGGGACCACTAGTGGTCCTTGAGGAGGTTCCAGGTGGTCCCCAGCTAAATGATGGAGAGTTGGTACCAAATGGACCCATATAGATCTTTAACTCTTGAGAGCGTACATTCCGTACAATGAAACCAAATTCCATTGTATGCTCTCAAGAGTTGAATTATTGTTAAACATCTGCATTACTTCATTTAACAAGATGTCTACAAAATTAGAGAATGTTACACCATGGAATTATGGATAAAATCTTATCCAACGACATCATATTCTTTAGTTTTGGGTCTGAGAGGCTAAATGTCATCAAATGGCGGTCCGTGGCGCAAATGTTGAATGCATAATGGACCTTGATGTGATTAATGATTGAAAACCACTGGTCTAAAAGAAAGAAAATTAACTTTCAGATCCCAGCCGAGGATTTCAACACGGATCCCAACATCACGCAGTATGTGACCGTGCAAGCCCAGTTCCCTGGACGCACGCTGGAGAAAACGGTCTTGGTCTCCTTCCAATCCGGTTACATATTCATCCAAACAGATAAGACCATCTACACCCCCAACAGTAAAGGTAGGACACAGTGGTGTGACTGTTCTGTATTATTAGAATCATTACGCAATCACCACAGAGTGCAAAGAACAATGGGTCACTGATGGCGGTGTAACAACTTCCAAACTGAGCCGGGCGAACGGCAGAACGGGCCAAACCATTTTTGGGATTTACACGGGGGTGGACCAAATACATCCTTCAAAATATATCGCGTTTATGAACGCAAGATTTCAAAAGTATTACTCCTAAGATAACTTTGGAGCCAGGGGGGGGACATGTGACGTTGCAGGGGACCCCCCAACTAATTTGGGGGGGACCAATGTGACGTTGGCAGGGGACGTGACCCCCCCAAAAAATAAATCTAAAATGCAATAGCATTTACATTTAATCTACAGATGTGCTCATTCTATGACACAATTCAAATTATAAATAAAATATCATTTGTGTTTCAGCAAATTAGTGGTCAATATTAAAATGAAAATGCAATTTAGAAGATTCAAATGAAATAAGAGAAATGCTTTTTAACCTTCAGATAATGAACGCATTTAAGTGAATATATAATGCAATAGCATTTACATTTCATCTCCAGGTGTGCTCATTCTATGACAGAATGAAAAAGCAAAAGCAATTTACATTTTCAAATTGGCGTGTGTACTATTTGAAAATGAAAATGCAATGTGATTTGCTTTTGCTTCATCTCCAAGTGTGCTCATTCTATGACCGAATGAAAAAGCAAAAGCAAATCGCATTGCATTTTTATTTTCAAGTCGTACAACACGCCAATTTGAAAATACAAATGCAATGTAAATTGCTTTTGCTTTTTCATTCTGTCATAGAATGAGCACACCTGGAGATGAAATGTAAATGCTATTGCATTATATTTTCACTTAAATGCGTTCAATATCTGAAGGTTAAAAAGCATGAAAGCATGAAAAGTGGTGAAGTGGTCCTTTAATAGGCGCGAGTGTAGGGAGGCGTGACAAATTATGTGCCCCCTTTCTTTCGAAAAAAAAGTATTCCCCCCTGCTGATTTGTGCCTGGAGATGGCACTGGCCAGAGTTAATACCAAATTTGCGTCAAATAACTTTTCTTCACTGACAAAAACCAAATAGAAAACTAAATAAGAACTAATATGCAGTAAACTATGACTAATTATGTTGAGAAATGTCAACAACAAATTTAAAACGAGACAAAAATGTTACAGAGTCCCCTCTGTCAATTTTTTGTCTAGTTTTAAATGTGCAAAAAAAAATTCATGCAAAGGTACAGTATATGCACACAAGCTAAACTATTTTATTTATTTATTTGTTATCTTTTTTTTAATTATCAGATAAGCTGGTGTGTTTATGCTAAAAGAGAAATCCAGTGTGTGTGTGTGTGTGTGTGTGTGTGCGTGCGTGCACGTGTTTCAGTGAATTACAGGATGTTTGCTGTGACCCCAGGCATGGATCCCATTCAGAAGGGAGCTACGTCCGTTACTGTCGAAATTAAGGTGTGTGGCATACGTCAACAAATAGCACTCTAATGTATTGCCAAAGTAAATAATGATGGTCCAGAAAGTGCAGCAGCACTTGATTTAAAGTGGGTCTGTGGGTCGCCTATTGGGGATTGGGGAACCATGCTGTAACTAGATAAAGTGTCTCCACCACAGGTCTCCACCAGGGCACGTCAGGTTGTGGCCTCCTTAACAGTGCCGGAGATTAGCTGGTAACAGACGGACGGACGGACGGACACACACACACACACGGACGGAGTGCAAAACATATTCTCTCCCCATGCCTCCGGCCTGGTGGAGACAATAATGCACCCACTTTAAACATTTAAATCCTAGAGACAACGGGGAGTCAACGCTAGTGTGCCACTCTTTTACTAGATTACTCTGGGTTTTATGACCCAACACAACCTGAACTTTGAACATTCAGTGGATTTTCTGTGGTCTCGGGTTTTCTCTGTGTGCTCTGAAGCATTTTGAGCTGCAATAAAAATGCAATGAAATCCCTCAACAGTGACACATCTGCTGGCAAATTGTTATGTCATATATAGGATTTGTGGACTCTTGCGTCAGTCCACAGGCAAATCAGAGCACTTGTTTGAGCCAGAAAACCCCAGACCACAGAAAATCTACTGAATGTTAAAAGTTCAGGGTTTTTTGGGTGCAATTTTACTCAGAAAACATACAAAGCATAAAATAAGTGCGTAGGACGGAATGTGATGCTCTGATTGGCTGAGCACAGAATGTAATGACGTATGATGATGTGAGCGACCCTCGCTTCACACAAGTGTGATTTTTTTTTACTATTTTTAAACATTTAATAGTTCATATAGCTGATCTTTACAAGGGTCCCAAATCTCTTCACCAAAAATGGCCGTCATCAGGCTTTGTTTAGCCACTCAGGTCTGAAGTCTGAGCTTCCACTCTGCTATAGTTGCATTGGATGGTCGTTACATAACTGTCACCATTTCAAAGTGGGACAAATAAACTCATACACAATTTCCTGCTGTGCACCAATAAGGTCGAAGGTCCATGTGTTAAAACAAACTTTAAATGCTTTATTTTTTTTATTATTATTACAAGTAAGACGCGCAAACGCGGGAAGCGAACGCAGCTCGTAAATTGCAATAAGAACAATTAGAACTAGAAAAGGATCGCTGCAAGCAGCGATAAGGCCGGACCAAGCAGGAAGGCAATAAGAATAATATGCACAAGAAACATGGAAGACTAAACTTGAGAAAAAGACCATGGAATTGTGACAGGGTCGGTTTTTTATAGTGGGGGGCGGGTACGGGTTCTTGAAGACTCACAGAGTTGGCGGTGCCCAGATTTGAACCCATGACCTTGTGTTGCAAAGGCAAGAGCTCTACCTAGTACCTACCGAGCTAACAAGCAAAATCATTCAGTGTTTTTGTAGCAAGTTGCACAAGGAGAACTAATGATAAAAGGTGGGTAAAGATAAATTAATTGACTGCATATAAACCAGAAAATGTACCAGATTCAGTCGAGGAGCTCAATGAGTGAGTGAAAACCAATGAAATGAGTCGGAACTTGATCAGGATCAAGTTCTTTATACATATTTCTCACTAAACAAATCAGTTTCTAGCATTGTTACGGCCCTTTAAACTTGGCTCAACCAAGGGCTAACATAAAAGGACACAAAGTCAGATCAAAAGTTTACAAAGATATTACACATTTATTTAAAATCCTGCATTGCAAAACAGGGACTGATGGACAAGAATACAGTACTTACGACCAGCCCATCTGAAACTTAACTAATAACAGCAACAAAAAGGGAACACAACTGTTCAGTTTGGTTGTTTGGGAGACAATGAGCTGCTGGCCACAAGTCCTCTTATATAGCCTGCAACTAATCAAGAACAGCTGACTAAGGGTGTGGCTCAGGTGATTGACAGGTGAGGCACTTTAGACCAGCAGAGGTCAGCAAAGCCACAGGCACTACAACAGAACAAAGTAAAGACAGAATTTCACAAAATGGCAATTTTCATTGGCTCATAAAACCTTCATTTTTTCACTTACAAAAACGTACTATACTTTCCCATGTCCGTATAGGTCCAAAGTTCACGTGTAGAAGTTTCCGTGCATTTTGATCAAAGATCCTGGGAGGAGATGCATTTTAATTGATTTTCATATAATTCAAAATGGTGGGTGATCTAGAGGTCAGAGGTCAAAAGTAACAGCGTGGAACTTGTTCGGCATGAGGAGACGCATATGTGTGTCGAGGTTTCATTGCCGACGGTCAAACGGTTCATGAGCTATGCGTGGTCAAAGTTTGCATTTTCAATATAGCGCCACCCTTTGGCCAATGGTTGTGGGCTTCGCATCCTCACCGTTTGGCATGGCCCTCTACCATATCTCCAAATTTCGCGAAAACCGACTGCACGGTTCAGCCAGAACTGCTATTTTTGGCGGAAGAAAATAAATTCAAATTCCGGCAATTTTCATTGGCTCATAAAACCTTACTATAAGGTTACTATACTTTCCCATGTCCGTATAGGTCCAAAGTTCACGTGTAGAAGTTTTCGTGCATTTTGATCAAAGATCCTGGGAGGAGATGCATTTTAATTGATTTTCATATAATTCAAAATGGCGGGTGATCTAGAGGTCAGAGGTCAAAAGTAACAGCACGGAACTTGTTCGGCATGAGGAGACGCATATGTGTGTCGAGGTTTCATTGCCGACGGTCAAACGGTTCATGAGCTATGCCTGGTCAAAGTTTGCATTTTCAATATAGCGCCACCCTTTGGCCAATGGTTGTGGGCTTCGCATCCTCACCGTTTGGCATGGCCCTCTACCATATCTCCAAATTTCGCGAACACCGACTACACGGTTCAGCCAGAACTGCAATTTTGGCGGAAGAAAAGAAATAGCAATTTAAAAAAAGGACCAAGTTCTTTCAGAACTGCTTGGTCCTTTAATAAACTACTGTGTGTGTGCGCTTTTGCGTGCGTGTGTGTTTTTGTGTGATACAGCTGCGCCCTCTGGTGGCGGGCGGGTGGTGTCACAGCGTGACACACACAGACATGTTCTGCTGGGTTACATAGTAAATGGCTCATTGGAATTCGCAATTATTATTCACAAGTCAGTTTCTTTAAAGTTTTTTGTTGATTGCTGTTCACCGTTGTTTCTTCTCAGAACCCAGACGGTATAACGTTTTCAGTTGGCACATTTTCCCTTGAAAAGGGCATCAAGTCTGGGAGTTATCAGATATCTGATATTACCAGGTGGGTTTGCATGCCTGTGTGTGTGTGTGTGTGTGCGTGTGCGTGTGCGTGTGCGTGCGTGCGTGCGTGCGTGCGTGCGTGCGTGCGAGCGTGCGTGCGTGCGTCCTGGTGGTGCTATAACCACTTGCGCTTTAAAATGTTTCATGAATATTAAAACTAGCAGATCTACAAGCTCACAACGTGTGTGACACTGTACCGTAGTATGACAAAGTTGAATGTTGGGAAGGAAAAAAATATATAAGTTGGAATACGCAGACAGCAGCCACATACATAATACATAAATAATAATTACAATAATAATCATTGAGCTTTTGGTGCTATAGCTTACATTGCTGAGACAGCGTACAATGGTGTCAAACAAAAATAAATAATATTATGTTACATCATTTGTGTGTTTGTGTGTGCGTGCGTGCGTGCGTGCGTGCGTACGTTTGTTGCGTGCGTGTACGTCTGCGTGTGTGTAGTCTTGGGACCTGGAATGTAGTGGCCAAGTTTGCCGGAAATCCACAGGAGAGCTTCACTGCTCCATTTGAAGTCCGTAAATACGGTGAGCTAAAAGGAAAAAAAAGGATTTATTTAAAATGTAGACCATGAATCTATACTGAATGAGTTTCACCCCCTACATGTCTGCCGACAGTGTTGCCTACATTTGAGGTGAAACTAAAACCAGAGGAACAGTTCTTCTACGTGGACAAGGAAACATTTGAAGTGGAGATCCAAGCTAAGTATGTTGTTCTCTATGGTTTCAAGACTAATTTGCCCTAATTTATACTGTCCGAACGAATATGCACTGCCCATCGGACATAGGGTGGGCATTAACAATACAATTACGCCATTCATTGTTTCTCCACCATGTTCGATTGTTTTTAGTGGTCTGCTCCCTATATATTGTGTGGTTTTGTACCTGTACTTCGTATACTTGTAGGTATATGTATGGTGAACCGGTGTACTTGTGCCTGGACTTTGTAGGTAGGCTATATGTATGGTGAACCGGTGTACTTGTGCCTGTACTTTGTAGGTATATGTATGGTGAACCGGTGTACTTGTGCCTGTACTTTGTTGGTATATGTATGGTGAACCGGTGTACTTGTGCCTGTACTTTGTTGGTATATGTATGGTGAACCGGTGTACTTGTGCCTGTACTTTGTAGGTATATGTATGGTGAACCGGTGTACTTGTACCTGTACTTTGTAGGTATATGTATGGTGAACCGGTGTATGGCAACGCCTACGTGGTCTTTGGGTTCATTCAAGGAGATGTAAAGCAGGGCTTCCTACCAGTGCAGTTCATACCGGTTCGTATATCAACTACAGTCAAATTGTCATTGTATAATGGTCGTTCAGTTTAATATGTATTTGGCCGCCAACCCCCATTTAAAAATATGTTGTTCCAGTATTATTTTTAGGTTTTCTGAGCTCAATTGCACCCAAAGAACCTGAACTTTTAACATTCAGTAGAGTTTCTGTGGTCTCGGGTTTTCTGGCTCAAACAAGAGCTCTGACTTCCCTGCTGTTTGTGATGTCACAGCCTGCAAATCCCATACATGTCAATGGTATTTGCCAGCAGATGTCACTGTTTTCACTGTTTTGCCTGTTTTCATTGCAGCTCAAAAGGCTTCCAAACCCCAGAGAAAACTCCAGACCACAGAAAATCCACTGAATGTTCAAAGTTCAGTTTTTTTGGTGTAATTGAGGTCATAAAACCTAAAAGAAAAACGAAAAAGAAAAATGAATGTCATATGAAACCTTTAATAGAAAGGATGTACAAACAAACAAACAAACAAACACACAAACAAAACATTAATTTACACTCATAGTGCTGTCAAACAAGTCTATAAAGCTCTCTATGAAATGGATGAAAATGTTTAATCTGCAACTCAAATCTGTACAACATGCAGTGGTGGGGGTCCCTGCGTTGTCTCTCCCTCTCAGCTATGGGGTCCCTGCGTTGTCTCTCCCTCTCAGCTATGGGGTCCCTGCGCTGTCTCTCCCTCTCAGCTATGGGGTCCCTGCGCTGTCTCTCCCTCTCAGCTATGAGGTCCCTGCGTTGTCTCTCCCTCTCAGCTATGGGGTCCCTGCGCTGTCTCTCCCTCTCAGCTATGGGGTCCCTGCGCTGTCTCTCCCTCTCAGCTATGAGGTCCCTGCGCTGTCTCTCCCTCTCAGCTATGGGGTCCCTGTGCTGTCTCTCCCTCTCAGCTATGGGGTCCCTGCGCTGTCTCTCCCTCTCAGCTATGGGGTCCCAGCTTGGCCCGACAAACACTGAAGACCGCCCCGGTGTAATACAAAGAACAACTAATCCTCTGTGGTTGGTGTTTTCAGGTGCAAAGGGGAGTGGCCAGGGCCACCTTGGAAAGGAGACACATCACAGGGACACCGGACTTTGACATCTATGATGCGGCGGAGAATCAGGCCTCCATCTACATCTTTGTCACTGTGCTGACTCAGAGTGGTAAGAAGAGTGTACTATATATATGCACAGACACACGCCATTTTGGAAAGAACTTGGGCACCTTCCCTACTTCCCTCACAGGTGTTACCGATGATACTAATGAAGGCTCTGTGTCCTTGAGTGGGTTCCAAATTGCCCTGTAGGGAGGGTTGTGTACGGGTCCATTTGGTTCCATTTGTACACTCTCAGAGTTTCCGGGGGCCTTGAAAATAAAAAAGTTTGAGAACCACTGCACACTAAATGGAACAGAGCCTTAATTAGTATCATCGACGATAACACCTGTTAAGGAAGTAGGGAAGCGGCCCGGAAGTAGGAAGAGTTATTCATTATTTTTAATGGAGAATCTTTCTCTATTTTTCTTTTTTTATATTCAGTGATTTCACTTTTTCCCTTTTTTTTAATAATCCTCCCTACTGTAGAGTGCGCTGACCATATAAGGAGTCCCTCCCTGTCCCCAGTTAACCCCTGGGGTAATAAAAAACAACGTAGGTTTCGTTTTTAGCTATAGGGTTAGCCAGCCTTCATCCAATCAGGATGAGAGGGGCCTTCCTCCAATCATGATCGAGTGGGGGCGGGCCTTGGTGCACGTGCTGTTGGCCTGTTGAACGTCCCCCCACTGTAGAGCTAGCCTGGCTAATAAGCCAGATTCGGTCTGGTTTATTAACCAGGCTACTGTAGAGCGTGTGCATGTGCACATCTTGTTAGCGGGGGACCAGGGTTTTCCCAAATCACCCAAATCACTGAATGCTCCTTTAATGTCTAAATGTTAAGTAGGCTTTTCAAGTACTTTGTAATTTGTACATCTCAAATATACTATATAAGTGTTTTTTAAACGCAACTACTCCAGTACTTTTAACTAGTAAATTTAACCTGCGAAACGTGTAGTAGTACTTGAGTAATATTTGACCAGGGTTGTGTATACCAGTGGTTCCCAAAATGGGGTCCGGGGACCCCCAGGGGTCCTTGGGGGAGTTTCAGGAGGTCCCCAGCTAAAAGATAGTTTGGAACCATTTGTACACTCTCAGAGTTAAATTAACATTGATTTTTACAATAATAAACCGGGGGTCCCAGAGATAGAAATACCATTAAATGGGGGCCCGTAACTTGATGCAGGTCCTTGAAATTAAACGGCTTGAGAATCACTGCTAGAGCCGTACAAATCTTCTCTTATAGGGGTCCCTGGCATATCTCCTCAAATGGGGGTCCGTGGGCTGATTAGTGTTAATTTGAGGGTCCTTGACATGAAAACGTTTGGGAACCACTGGCCTATACTTTGTCCACCACTGGTGATGTGAATGTTCCCTCACAGGTAGTGAGATGGTGGAGTCTGAGATCAGAGGAATCCGCATCGTCAAGTCTCCATACGCCATCAGCTTCAAGAAGACTGCAAAGTACTTCAAGCCAGGATTGCCCCTCGATGTGTTGGTATGTCATACTGGTTCAAATTAAAACCCATTTAGGACTGAGGCCATGTTGAACTTGTGAAATGGGACTCAAAGTAAAATTAGCTGACCTTCCCTTAATTGCGACTGAAATTAGAAAGGCATAACCCTGCCCTATTTTCCTCCAGGGGTACACTTCTAAAAAATCGACCTGTCCCGAAGTAGTTGAAGATGGGTGGATGGATGGATGGATGGATGGATGGATGGTTGGTTTGGTGGATGGATGGTTGGGTGGATGGATGGATGGAGGGATGGGTGGATGGATGGGTGGGTGGATGGATGGGTGGATGGATGGATGGATGGATGGGTGGATGGTTGGGTGGATGGATGGTTGGGTGGATGGATGGATGGTTGGGTGGATGGGTGGATGGATGGATGGATGGATGGATGGATGGATGGATGGATGGATGGTTGGGTGGATGGATGGATGGTTGGGTGGATGGATGGATGGTTGGGTGGATGGGTGGATGGATGGATAGATGGTTGAACTTGTGACTGATCGGCTGCATGTCTTTGTGTTCCAGGTTGAGGTTCTGAACCCGGACGAGACTCCAGCGGTCGGCGTGCCAGTGGTGGTGACTCCAGGAAATAATCGACAAACCACAACAGATGAGAACGGACTTGCCAAGATTGTTGTCAACATGGGGGTGTCGGTGGGCGCTACAGTAATCACTGTAAGTATAACTGCACCAGGCGAACGTCCCAAATAATTGAGATTATTTAGATTTGATTGAAAATGTATTAACTCATTTTCTGCTAAGGGCGTGTTTGGACGGATTCAATTAATAGTCACAGATCGCCTAGGGCAGGGGTTCTCAACGTTTTTGGCTGGGGACCCCCGGAAATGCTTTGGCAACGTCTTTTTGTGATCTGAAACGTTGGCGGGGAACGAGTAAAAAAAAAAGGAAAAATAAATCATTTTGAAACCGATAAATAGAAATGGTATGTACACTACGTTTGTTTCATTGATCCAAGCCAGAAAACTTCTATATCGATTGATTAAACTAAATATGCTCTGAAAATGCATGCAGCCCACCATGGTGCCCATAATGCATATGCGACCACTTCACATGGCAGCCTATCTAGCTCTGTTCCAGAGCAGGTTGGGATTGGAACCACTGCACTGGACTATTGTCAATACACTTACTTATGTAATCAACACTATTACATTGATTTGAGACAATGAAAAAAAAAGAAGGTAAAAAAGAAAGAAAAAACACTGGAAAAAAAATGTAAGAACACATGATGAAATGCATGCAAATAAGTGTCATGTAGATTGATAACTCATAAGCAAAAGACACCTTAGTGTGTGTGTGTGTGTGTGTGTGTGTGTGTGTGTGTGTGTGTGTGTGTGTGTGTGTGTGTGTGTGTGTGTGTGTGTGTGTGTGTGTGTGTGTGTGTGTGTGTGTGTGTGTGTGTGTGTGTGTGTGTGTGCGTGCATGTGCGTGCGTGCGTACGTACGCCGTGCATGCCCGCACCATTAATCCCTGCAGGCAAAGACAGCAAAGCAAGGCATCAAAGACGATAGACAGACGCAAGCCAGCATGACGGTCCAACCGTATCACTCCTCAACTGGCAATTACCTCCACCTGGGTAAACAAACCTGTCTATTTAGTATGACATGGTAGTTCTCCTGCTAAGCCACAAATATGTGGAACGCCCTACCAACAGTCTTCACCCCTTTTGCAACCAGAGCTTATTTTAATGATGTTTAGGACACAAGACACGGCTGTGGCTCAGGAGGGTGGCTGTGGCTCAGAAGGTAGAGCAGGTCGTCCAATGATCCCTGGATCGGCGCTTCGAATCCTGGCTCCTCCGGTCCACATGTCGACGTGTCCTTGGGCAAGACACTGAACCCTACATTGCCTCCAATGAGTTGGTCGGTGTAAGCTTGCCACCATTGGTGTGTGAATGTGGGAAGTGAGGACGCTGGCGTCGACTGTTCGCCGCTTCACCTCCCAATGTATGAATTAATGAACCATTGTAAAGCGCTTTGAGCACTTGGAAAAGCACTATAACAATGCAATTCATTATTTAAACAAATGTAATTCATTAAGAAACACTTTGGGGTTTTTATACAGTGTAATTCGTTTTCTTTTTTTTACACCATGTTCATGACCAAAAACCTGTCATGAAAATGTGGTCTCACTTCCTTCCTGAACTACAAAGTCACACCTCCATGCAGCCTCCCCCCTCTCCACAAGGAGGGGAAGTGCACTATGTAGGAATTCAGCTATCCAGTCAAACCCTAGTCAAACACACAGACTGCATTATGTTTCTGGCCATAGGGTGCACATTTCAAATTGTACTACTGCATTTTTTCTACTACAAATACTATACTATTAACATTGAGTGAAATGGTGAAATTGGTTTAATTTTACGTTATCAAGAGTTTATTGTTAAAAATCTGCATTATTCAATTCACAAGAAGTCTACACAATTAGAGAATGTAGAAGAATTGTTATGTTGGTCAATGTTTGCCTGCTGCCTCTCCTAAGGTACCACATCGATACAGCATGTAATTGTGAACAAAATCTTATTCAACAACAACAAAATATTCTGTAGTTTTGGGTCTGAGAAGCTAAACCTCGTCAAATGGTGGTCATTGGCTTAATTGCTGAATAAATAATGGGCCTTGATGTGGAAAAAGTTGAAAACCACTGTAATAGAGTAAGCCATACACTGTAAGAAAGGTTGCCTGGCTCCACTGAATTTCTTAACTTGCTTTTGTCACAGGTGTGAGAAGTCAAGGAAACGACATCGTAATTACCTTTAACTTTGGCAAGTTGGCAATATCTAACCATGACATTACATATCTGGTGAGTTAAGGAAATGTATTCAATTAAAATAATTGTCTTGCCATATCTTTGCATCTTAAATTACATGTACATGTATGTATATCATCTAGTGGAGTAGAAGCACAAATTATCAGAAAATGGAAAAGATTAAGTATCTAAAAAAAAGGTATACTTGAGTATCCATGTTCTTAGTTAGTTTCCGCCCTGACGTGCACGTTCATCCTTTGTTTTCAGATCCTGAGCAGAGGTCAAATAGTGAAGTATGGCCAGGTGAAGAGAGTCTCGCAGGCCGTGTGGCAGGAACAGGTGACGGTCAACAAGCTGATGATGCCTTCGTTCCGCGTGGTGGCGTACTACCACGCCTCTCCCAGCGAGCTGGTGTCCGACGCCGTCGTGGTCTTCGTCAAGGAGACCTGCATGGGCTCGGTGAGAGGCTTCGCCGTTTTCGCCGCGCAGTGCACACACACATCGTAGCCTATTATTACTGCTATTACCGGCTTTTCCTCACGGAATTCTGCCGGGTGGGAGGGGCCGGGATGGAGCGCGTGGGCGCAGTCAGCGCACACATAAGTCAATTAAGGCAGACCTGGCTGTGTTGAAGCACGACGGATGTGCGCTTATGAGAAACAACAAAAATAAAAACGTTGGTGAAAACAGAAGCGCAACACGAGGATAAAGGAAACATTCAATGTCCAGTTTGCTAATTCACAACTACTACTACAACTACTTTGGTGTTGAAACTTTGAATTTCTCTAACTATTATAAACTTTCACGACAGCCTAAGTACAACAAATATAATCTATGAAAAGGCTACTACAGTGAATTGGATCGGTTCACGGAAGTTGTTGTAGGCTATTTGGGGATTATCTGATGTGATCTGACACATGTCTCTTGCCTTGACCCCCCCAGCCCTCACTGGGGAAAATTCCGTTACGTAACATTATTACCAGGTCATTATTTCCGGTGCATGACGGCCCCCAGCGCGCAACTGAGTATAAATCAGGTAACCTCTAAACGGTGTTGCCATCTCCACTTATCCTGAGTGACTTTATGGGCTTGTTTTTATATAAAGTTGCGTCTTCCAGTTGCTATTCGTCATGTCGATATTTGTCGAAGTGGTTAAAAATCAGCTTCTGTTAGATGTAAAGACGGGGGCTTCAAGGGGAAAACATTTTTGGAACCACTGCTTCAGCATTGTCTCAATAAATAAAGTCAAAAAAGTAACTGTAGGCTATTAAAAAAAACATTTTCTTTAACCTGACAGTTCCTATAACTGCTGCCCCTGACAGACAAGCAGTTTGGATCTCTCATATATGGATTCAACTCAAACAAGCAGACGGAAATATTTTTCGTATATGAACAGTTCTCTGACCCAGTCGTACAAGTGTGAGAAATCCTATCTTGCAAAGTCAAAGCATGCAACTTCACACAGGATGCTAGTTATGTGGCCATGGTCACTGTTAATGGAATTAGATGAAAACAAATTGTTGGGACAGCTGGAGTTCTACAGCACACTTAACACCCTCCGCGCCATTGCCGTAGATCTAGGTAAATTAAAGCCTATTATTGAATATTACGCTTAACGCCATTGCCGTAGATCAATGGCAATTGCGCTTTTAGCGCTTTCGATCGATCAAGCCATAATGCTACTTACGTTAGCATCGGGTAGCTACCTGTTGTTGTCATGACAATCGTCTTCGCCATAATAATCCATTCTATCTGTTTCTTTCTTTCAAGCGCCTGTATCTCCTATTCCTTGTCCCAGATGGCATTTTTGGTCAAAACAATGTTTCTTTGATGGCACAGAGCTGACGATGTGGAGCCCTCCAGTGCCCCGGTATAGATCCATCTTGTAAACAACAGTCGTCCAGGACCCGTTCAACTTCCTAGTTTAAGCCAAGGACTATTTAAAGAGGACGAGAAGCGAAGACCGTACGGTGGACTCCATGTTGCTCCCTGGAAGAAAAGAAACATGTGCAGTTGAGACCAGGAAGTTGTACATGACAAATCATAGATATGGCACAAATGGCCCAGCAGATGGTGTGATGCCACTGTCTCAACTGTGCATGTTTCTTCCTTCCAGGGAGCAACATGGAGTCCTCCGTACGGTCTTCGCTTCCTGTACTCTTTAAATAGTCCTTGGTTTAAACTCACTTCTAGGAAGTCTGGAAATGTGGCTTTTCAAAATAAGAGCTCAACTGGGAAAAATGCTGGCGTGAATTAGATCCTAATTTGTCAATAAATGCTAGCGGGCTAAGTGTTAAACAGAGAAGCTTCTAGGACAGTTGGAGAGGTTCCATATAGAACTATGGCAGTCAGAGTACTGAGAAGTATGAGGTCGGAACGCAGAAATTAAAAAGGAAAAATAATTGAATCTCCAACTCACTCGCCATTGGCCAGCGAATACTGTCTTATACGTATCTGTCACGGTGCAACTCCAGAGAAGTGGAACCCAAATGCAGAACATACACGCCAGAACACTGATTTATTCTCCAAAACACATAAACAGGAACATAACACCAAAACAACATATATACTCGAGCAGGGAAGAAAAGGAATAGGGTGTTTAAGTACGCAGCGATAACCACACACAGGTGATAATCAACAAAGGGATTGGCTGGGAGACTAACAGGACACAGGTGGAGAAAACTAGTAATCACAGGTAGGGTGGGACAACAGAGGTAGTCTCACGTAGCCAGACAACTATTCCACAATCTCCGAATGCTATATATAGAGTCTGGAACTACCTCCCGAAATCCGAGTAAGGAAGCTGCCATTTCCGTTCACGAAAATATATTTTAAAATATCTTCAGAGCTTATTTTTTCATTTTCATTTCTACTAAGCAGCAAGATATATATGCGTAGACGTAGATGATTTTGATTTATATTAGGATAAATTTGCGCGACTGTAAAGACGAAGCGGAAGTGGAGCCTCCTCCCCACTTCCGCTTTATATTTTACTCATGATAGAACTTCCGTTGCTCCAGACTGCATGTATGACGGAAGCATTTGGAAATTGCAAGAGGCAACAGTCTGGCAACACGACCCTACAACAAAGGTAACAAGGGTACAAGGACAGGGTACAAGGACAAGGAAACACTTCAAAATAAAGGTACACCACAGTGCATGACAGCGTCTTTCTCTGTCTTCAGCTGAAGATCGAGCTGGAGGACCCCCAGGTGTATTACGAACCGCATGACAAGATCAGGCTGAAGTTGACGGGGGACAAGGGAGCCCGGGTGGGCCTGGTGGCCGTGGATAAGGCGGTCTACGACCTCAACAACAAACACCGTCTCACACAGAAGAAGGTATGTGTGCTACAGCAAGGCCAGGTCACATTCAGTGGTGGAAAAAGGTACTCAAATGTCTTACTTAAGTAAAAGTATCAATACTGCAATGTAGAATGACTCCGTTACAAGTAAAGTAACAAAAGTCAAAGTAATCATTATGCAGAATGTCCCATTTAAAGTTTTCAAAAGTATAAAAAAATATTTTGAAAATAGCAGATCTACAAGCTCACAACGCGTGAGCATTGTTGTGTTCTCACATCATACATGCGTCGCATGCGAGCTTGTAGATCAGCTATATAGGGCTTGTAATATTAAGCTGTATACGTGTAGTAGCCTAAACGTCGCTATTGTCGTCCCCCTTTCCTTCAGTAGCACAACCAAGGGTGCACCAGTGGCGTATCTACAATAAGGCGAGAACAGGCGTCCGTCTGTCCAAATACATTTCTGCCTGGCCAAAATCCATACAATGAGAAAAAAGAGAGGATAAAACCAAGACCTGAGAACTATTAGTGGACAGCTGATTGGCCGTTGCGGTAGAGCGCGACCCTCAATCACCCATTGGAATGTAAATGCATGCCTTTCAGCCTTTGTATCCTACTCGTCTGACAGGTATATCTCTTTGAAAACCTTTAGTGCTATGATTGTGCGAGTGGGGGCGACAATTACACATCTTGCCTTCCCAAAATGTGATTCCTGGAAACGGCACTGGGGTGCACGCTTTTTTTTCACATTCGTCAGTATTTTGATTGTGTGTGTGTGTGTGTGTGTGTGTGTGTGTGTGTGTGTGTGTGTGTGTGTGTGTGTGTGTGTGTGTGTGCGCGTGCGTGCGTGGGTCAGGTGTGGAGCGTAGTGGAGAGGTATGATACAGGCTGTACACCAGGTGGAGGGAGGGACGTGATGGGAGTGTTCTTTGACGCGGGGCTGATGTTCCAGTCCAGCTTGTCCGGTGCCTTGTCCGGTACCCAAGACCGCATAGGTAATGACCTCACTGGTACCCAAGACCGCATAGGTAATGACCTCACTGGTACCCAAGACCGCATAGGTAATGACCTCACTGGTACCCAAGACCGCATAGGTAATGACCTCACTGGTACGCGTGTGACCGCACAGGTAATGGCCACACTGCAGTGTTGTTTTTGGCAGCAAATTTAGATTTTAGTTTTAGTCATAGTCTCTTGAATAGTTTTCATTTAGTTTTAGTCACATTTTAGTCACCTGGAATGTTTTAGTGTTAGTCTAGTTTTAGTCGACTAAATCTACAGTTGATTTAGTCGAACAAAATGTATTTTAGTGGGCCTTGATGCAGTTGCAATGGCTGTTTTTTTAACTTGCTGAGAATAGCCAATCTATACAAACCCACAACGCGCCGCACTGCGACGCGTTGTGAGCTTGTAGATCAGCTGTTTTCAGCATGCAACTAATTGTAAAAGGACTTATACTGGATCTCTTGTTCACTAGTCCCTTCCTAACATTCTAGTCTAGTTTTTATTTGTTGATGAAATTGTCAGTATATAGTCTTAGTTTTAGTCATCATAGCTTAGTTTTCATTTAGTTTCCATTTAGTTTTCCTCAGTGAAAAAAGGTTGTTGACGAACATTTTTCGTCTTACTTTTAGTCGACAAAAACAACACTGCCACACTGGTACCCATGTGACCGCACAGGTAATGACCACTCTGGTACCTGTGTAGCCTGGAACTCACCTATGCTTTTTATGGCATAGGCAGCTCCCGGCAGGATCCGCCGGCAGAAACTATGCGCAGCTGCTAGACATGAGACTAATTAATTAGAGCGACAGAGAGAGAGAGGAGTGTGTGTGTGTGTATATGTGTGCGTGTGTGTCAATTTAACAAAGGTGCAGACGATCAGAAATCAGCAGAGAGTGAGTGATGTTTGCGCTACTCTATGCCGAATTGAAGTGGACTCAGACCCAGACTTTTTTTTTCTCCCTGGAAATAAAAACGTCTGGGTTTCCGAGGCTAGTACCCGTGTGACCGTGGATCCGAACATAATTCCGACGGAGCATTACTCAGACATGCGGGAACAGCGGTCGGACTATACCGCTCGAACATGCTTCATGCTAGATTCAAAATCAGACCATGATCTGATGGTCTGAGGTTGACACTAATGGGCTTGATGGGTGGACTTAATCCCCTCAAAGGTATTGTAATCACACTTTAATCATTGACCTCCAGAAACCTACCTCAGAGGTGACTAGATTAAGCCAGACTAAATCTAAATATGAGATTGAGAAACTTTTAGTACTTCTAGTAAGAAGAATCTTAATTGCCCAGACTCTTCTTCAACAAAGATGGCGAAAGCAAACATTCTTTGTTCTGTACTCATCCAATAGTATGGTACAAAACACTGAAGTCCTTAAACCAGAAACCTAACCTCCCAGGGGGCAGCACACCTAAACCTAACCTTAACCCATGTCTAACCAATGACTAGTCTAAACTAAGTATGCACCCCGTTAGGGTTAGGTTAGGGATAGAGGTAGGTTGTCGGCCTAATGACTGTCGGAGTCAAACACGTGTCGGAACTAAGTACTGCACCCATGTGACCGCACAGGTAATGGCCACACTGGTACCTCTGTGTCCACAGGGATGCACACGCAGCTTAGACACATACCAACGGACCGACATGCGGAAACAACGGTCGGACATGCGGTCGAACATCCACTGCTCCCTCCGTGCTTGCGGTTAGGGTTAGGTTAGGCTTTGACGGTAGGTTGTCGGTCTAATGACTGTCTAATGACCGTGGCCGCAGAGGTAATGACCACATAGATAGATAGATAGATAGATAGATAGATAGATAGATAGATAGATAGATAGATAGATAGATAGATAGATAGATAGATAGATAGATAGATAGAGTACCTTAATATTGATCCCTGAGCGGAAATTCAGATGATCCCATAGCAGCTCATACATAGCCTGGGTAAACCCCTCCCCCCTCGCCAGATTTGCATTCTGCCAACCCTCCTGGCAGAATGAAATGTTGTCCAGCAGGGGGAGTGGGTTTACCCAGGCTAGCTCATACAGGCATACAATAAGCTTACACATTCATCACAAAAAGGGGGGGCACGCCAGCACGGGTTAAAAGAAAGGCACATATTAAAAATATATTATGAATAAGCATAGAAAAAAAGTAAAAAGCTGTCACTGGATATTGCACATAGACCCATAAATAACTAAAAGCTATAAAGCCTTAGTACAGTAACAGTTCATAAGCCTATAACGGCTGGCCGTGGAGTTAAAGACTCTGATCGCTGTTTAGTACAAAAGTGTTCTTGAATCGTTTGTTCTTACACGTCAAAGAAAGGAAGTAAGGAACAGATCCTTGAGACCACTTTTCTGGTCTGCCAGGATTTTGTGGAGAGGATGACTCACATTAAATGGTAAATGGTGCATTTATATAGCACCTTTATCCAAGGCGCTTTACATAGATTGTGCATTACATTCACCCATTCACACACACATTCACACACCGATGGTGGCGGAAACCATGCAAGGCACCAACCAGCACATCAGGAGCAATTAGGGGTTCAGTGTCTTGCTCAAGGACACTTCGACACTAACTCTGGGGGAGCCCGGGTTCGAACTGGCGACCTTGCGGTTACCATCCAGCCACTCTACCCCTGAACCACCGCCGCCCCTGGACATTGTCCATTATGGCCCGCATCTTATTTCCTTCTCTGTATGTAATTTGTTTGCTGATTACTTTCTACAGTAAATAGAAATACTTTATAAGTCCATATAAGTTGTACTTTTGACTACTTGAGTAGGCCTATGCTCACCGCACTGCACTCCAGAGCAGAAACAAAACAAGTCTGACAATCGGCAAACCACTTCTTCATTGATGTTAATTGGCACTTGCCGCCTGTCCGCATACTGTATGAACAGTGGTGGAAAAAGTACTCCATGTTTACTTAAGTAAAAGTATAAATACTGCAATATGAAAATACTCTGTTACAAGTAAAAAAAAAAGTGCAGAATTCAAAATTGACTTGAGTAAAAGTACAAAAGTATCGGCTTCAAAATGTACTTAAAGTACTAAATGTAAAAGTGCTTATGTTGCAGAATGTCCCATTTCACATGTTCAAAATGTGTACAAAATATCTACAAGTGATTGACCAATCAGCATTGTGAGGCCTCACTCACACCTTTCGATCTAGCATACAACATTGATGCATGCTTGTTGTATGAATGTTGTGAGTGGCATGGCCGCCCCAATGCATTTCCAATGGAAGTCACATGGTTTGTAGTCCACATTTTGGACTACAAGCTTTTGTATGGCTTTCGGCTGTGTTTCGACTGCCCCCCTCCCCCTCATACAACACAAATGTTGTGTCAAACCATGTGACTCCCATTGGAAATGCATTGGGGCAAGATGTGTCACACCCTTTGTATACAACAAGCATACATCAATCTGTTGCGAAGGTGTGAGTCAGGCCTGAGGCTGTGAGCTTGTAGATCGGCTATTTTCAAATGGCCGAAATGTACAGGGTTGAAGTGGTTTTCTGTTCAAAATTAAATCCAAAGTAAATATAGTAACTAAAGTTTTCAAATAATTGTGCTGGAGTAAAGGTACAACTTTTGGCTCTGAGATGTATAGTGGAGTAGAAGTAAAAGTATTGGAAATTGGAAATACCCAAGTAAAGTACAAATACCTCGAAATTGTACTTATATGTACAGTACTTGAGTAAATGTATAGCCTTCTTAGTTACTTGAATATCATTAGTTCAAGTAACGAGTGAGAGAAACAAAAGTGAATTTACAGATTGAACGTTTTGTCTCTGATTTTTCTTTTCTTTTGTTTTTTGGTGTATATTTTAGACAGAAAGTGTCCAGAGACTCCAGGCAGCGCCCGGAGGAAGAGAGCCGTGGTAAACATACCACAAGCATGGACTTCACTGTGTAAGACAACTCAAACCACACCAAACAACATGTGGAACGCCCTACCAAGTACCTTAACAGCCATTAAGACATGCCAATCCCTTCAAATCCGCTTTCAAAGGGCACCTACGGACGGCTGCAATTCGAAACTGGCCCCCGTAAAGTCTGAGTCCCCCACCCACCCCCTTTACCCACCCCTTTTCTCCCCTCACTAGTGTGTATGTTTTTACCCCCTTTTTACCCCCTTTTATGATGATTTCCTGTTTTTGTATTGAGTTGTGCTTTGGTTTGAAATGTACCTATATTCTGCATAGTGTTACTAAATACTTCAATCAATCAATCAATCAATCAATCAAATAATGTTTCGCCCACACTAGCCTCGGTAGGTACCCACTACCCAGGCTTTTATTTTTGTTCAAACATGAAAGCCTATATGGGGAACGAGACACACCTCCGGTTCTAGGAGTGGGAGTGAACTACAGTGCAGAGGGGGCGTCACTCAAAATTTGGTGACGTCAGTGTTGTCCGCTGTTTTCTACCGGGGAGGGGAGGGGCGAGCGGGCTGGCGGGCGGGTCCGATCCTGAACCAATAGGATCCAACGCCGCGATCCCGCCGGCACCCACCCCCTCTATATGCAGAAATTATGCTACTGTAGCTGCAGAACAAAGACAACACCCAGTCACAGTTATCCACACCCCGACTCACCCTTGCAACAAATAGTGTGTCAACCATGTAATGAGTGCAAGGCAAAGAAACGTGACAACAGTGGCTTATACAACAGGTCGTTTCGAGGAAGCAGTCTGATTCGTTGAAACAGCCTTCTAGCCATGCCTTAAACGAGCGTAAAGGAACACCTAATCAGATCATAGAAATCAGCTGCTCTGTTCTCCCAGAGTGCAGCAGACTGGGTTGCTAGGCTAAGTGAGTTTCGTTTTCACCCTTGGTTGTAGTGGCTACATCTGTCATTAAATAAATGTTTTTGGTTTTTTAGCGATTAGCTTAGATTTAAGGGTAACTGTTGAATAATTGCAATATTACACGAGAGAGTGTTCTTTACAGTCATTAATGCACTTTTACGCTGCTTTTCGAAACTGCAGAACTGGCAGAGTTCCTGCAGCATCGCAGGCGTGCATTCATGACGGTAAAGAACACCCTCTCGTGTTATTTCACTTAAATCAGCTACCTCACCCCTGTGTCTTGTCCCTCCCAGTGGGTGGATACACAGATCCTTTGGAGCGCAGGTGTTGCACGGACGGCATGAGAGACATCCCGCTGTCGTACACCTGCCAGCGGCGCACCGAGTACATCCAAGACGGCCCAGAATGCAAGGCGGCCTTCCTGCACTGCTGTGTAGAGCTGACGCTGATGCGCGCCGACCAAAAAGATCAACTCCTGCACCTAGTTGATCTTTTGAAAGCCTTACTGCGGAGTAAGGCTTTCTGTTCAAACTGCTAACTGCTATGGCCCACCGGTGGTTCCCGGCCCAAAGGTTGAGAATTGCTGTCCTAAGGATTGTGTTTGAGAAACACGGGATCTAAGGATGAAATATGTACATTCAAATTGAAATAAACCTTGTTGTATTTCTACAAAGGGCCTAAAGAGGATTGTATCAAATTTAACATATTAGCACCATCTCTTTGGACTTTGTTTTGGACAATATTTTGCAGATGAGGTAGAATTATAATATGTGCTCTTCTTTCTCTCTCTTTAACCAAATCCCCCAATATTCGGGCTCTCCCCAGGTTGGCAGAGGGAGTATAGCGCCCAGGATTACAGTTTAGGCAAAATTGGCACCGGGTGAAAAATGTGTTACAAAAAATGTGTGGATTTTAGCAGGAATGTTTTAGTGCCATGCAATGTATCTGGTAAAATACTTTGTGAATATGGCATCAAGTCAAATGTGACATGACATGAGTCATGACCCATATGATTATATCATTGTCTCTTTGACAATTTAGGCGAGGATTTTGGAAGCTATGACAGCAGTCAGATACAGATTACTTCTCGTACCGACTTCAAAGAGAGCTGGCTCTGGGATGAGATTGACTTGCCTGATGAGTGCCCGAGCAATGTTGCCTGGTAAGATCATGGCTGATCAAAGCACACATTATTACATATATTGTTTTAATTAGAATAGTCTAAATCAGGGGTTCTCAACCCGTGGGTCGCGACCCCTCGGGTGGTCGCCAAATTATTTTAGGGGGTCCCCAAATTATTTTCAAAAAAGAAAAGAAGATTTTTTTTTTAAATTTTATTTTCACGATTTTTCAAAAATAGCAGACCTACAAGCTCGTAGCGCGCCACTCGGTGGCGCGCTATGAGCTTGTAGATCTGCTATTTTTCAATAGCTAAATTATAACAATGCTTAAAACACCAAAAGGGGTTCCCGCCCAAAATGGTTTAAGGTTATTGTAGCAGTCAATTGATATTGGGGGTCGGGAGGGGGCGGGGTGGGGGTCCCGAGACGTTGCCAAAGCATTTTCGGGGGTCCCCGGCCAAAAAGGTTGAGAACCCCTGGTCTAAATAGCCGTTCTTCAGCTTGTAGATCACTACTAATCTCCAGTGGCGTGCACAGACATTTAGAGGGGCAGGTGCTCAAGTGAAAAAAGGGCACCTTGTGCAGCGCATGGAACCGGCCGGTTGCCTTAATAGTGTGAGATTTATAGATTTTGGGGCATAAATAATATATTAGAAGCTTTTTTTTAAATTATCAATGTCACCATGGTCCACATACTGTACACTGTACAGTATGTTTTTTTCTTTTTTCAAAAGGGCACATTGCTGTCGAGAGGGCAAGGGCAGGTGGTGCTCTAGCACCCCCTAGTGTCTATCTGTGCACGCCACTGCTAACCTCGCGTCACCAGGCTTTCCACCTCGGAGGAAAGTCTGCTCTGTGTTACTAAATCGCTGCATGGTCCGGTCGGGAGCGGATGGTAACACTGATTTGTAGTCATCAGGCACGCCACAACCGGAATAAGAAGTACCCAAAATAATTCCCAGTGATCATAACTTTATAGGGCCTACCCAATAAAATAGAATTTCCCCGTGGGACAACAAAGGCATACAGACGCAAAATAGTCACTCACATTTATATTTAGGTTGTATTTTAAAAGAATCTCTGAAACTACGCCGCATCAAGGATTGTATTGGGTATAATAAGTAGTAAAATTAGCAAAACCACATTGTAGAAATGATCTGTTACACGTAAACGTTCTGTATTCAAAATTGTACTTGAGCATTGGCATCAAAATATATATAATACAAAATTAGTACCCATTGTGAAAATAGCAAATCTACAAGCTCACTACATGTTGCATTGCGACATGCTGTGAGATTTTGTTAGCTTTGAATGGAACTCTTAATTGGTTAATGCACGTTTTCTAATAATAATGTACAGTAAATCTACAAAGTAACTTGTAACTAAAGTTTTAATAATAGTGTAAAAAAAAAAATTGAAAAAATGATGTACCCCAAACATGTACTTATAAGTACGGTACTTGAGTAAATGCACTTTCCAGTTTCCACCACTGCAGATAGCGTATTCTTTTTACGTTTCAGTGACACTACAACTTACATAGACCTTCCACGGAAAGCACGCCCTCTGCTAGATTCCATCACCACCTGGCAAATCAGTGGTGTCAGTCTGTCACCAGATCACGGTAAGGACCTCTCTCTCTCTCACTCACTCACTCACTCACTCACTCACTCACTCACTCACTCACTCACTCACTCACTCACTCACTCACTCACACTCTCTCTCTCTCTCTCTCTCTCTCTCTCTCTCTCTCTCTCTCTCTCTCTCTCTCTCTCTCTCTCTCTCTCTCACTCACTCACTCACTCACTCACTCACTCACTCACTCACACACTCACACACACACTCACTCACTCACTCACTCACTCACTCACTCACTCACTCACTCACTCACTCACTCACTCACACACACACACACACACACACACACACACACACACACACACACACACACACACACACACACACACTTGAATACAATGGATCTCTTCGGATTAACCTATTTAGGACTGAGGCCAGATTCTACAAATGTCTTCTAAATCATCGTTTCTATGTCAGTGGTGCTCAAACTGTTTCATGTCAAGGACCCCAAAAATTACATGTATTTGGCTGCCGACCCCCATCTGAAAATACAGTATGTTATTCCAGGAACCCCTCAGAAGCAAATATTTGAGTTAAAAACGTTCGCTCTGAAAGAATATACATTCAAAGATTTGTGCCGCATTTTCACGATTTTTCAAAAATAGCAGACCTACACTCTCTCTCTCTCTCTCTCTCTCTCTCTCTCTCTCTCTCTGCAGGCATCTGCGTGGGCGCACCGCTGGAGGTCGTTGTTAAGAAGCTGTTCTTCGTTGACCTCAGGCTGCCCTACTCGGCTGTCCGTGGGGAGCAAATCGAAATCAGGGCAATCCTGCACAACCTCGAATATGAGGTCTTGTCGGTAAAGTGGAGCGCCTCCTATACTTGTGTCACGTCACCTGACACTGAGTTCATATACATATACATTACTGCAGTGGTTCCATGTCAAGGACCCCCTAAATGAAAATGACACGCATTAGCCTGCGGACCCCCCATTTGAAAATATATGCCAGGGACCCCCATAAGAGAAGATTTGTACGGCTCTAGCAGTGATTTTCAACCATTTCCATTTCAAGGTAGGGCCCCCCGGTTTGACCGGAATTAGACTACGGTCCCCCATTTAACGGCATTTCTATCTCTGGGACCCTAATGTATATTGTAAAATAAAAGTTAATTTAACTCTGAGAGTGTACAAATAGAACCATAATGGACCCTAACAGGTCCATTATGGTTTCATTGGTACGCTCTCTGAGTTACAGACCCATAAGGGTCCATTTGGTTCCATTTGTACACTCTGAGTTACAGACCCATAAGGGTCCATTTGGTTCCATTTGTACACTCTGAGTTACAGACCCATAAGGGTCCATTTGGTTCCATTGGTACACTCTGAGTTACAGACCCATAAGGGTCCATTTGGTTCCATTTGTACACTCTGAGTTACAGACCCATAAGGGTCCATTTGGTTCCATTGGTACGCTCTCTGAGTTACAGACCCATAAGGGTCCATTTGGTTCCATTTGTACACTCTGAGTTACAGACCCATAAGGGTCCATTTGGTTCCATTGGTACGCTCTCTGAGTTACAGACCCATAAGGGTCCATTTGGTTCCATTGGTACACTCTCTGAGTTACAGACCCATAAGGGTCAATTTGGTTCCAAACTATCATTTAGCTGGGGACCCCCTGAAACCCGCTTTGGGGACCACTGCATTAAGTATCTTCTAACAGGGTAAAACAGACGGTTGCTATATGGTAACATAGTTCCCTTGAATGTTTCAGTGTAGTTGCACCTCTAAACAGTGGTGTAAGAAGAAGGAAGACATGTAGAAATACTTTGTTACTAAGTACAAAGTCTGATATAAAAATAAATACTTGAGTAAAAGTATTGGCATCGAGCCAGCACAAGTAGGCCTACTAAAAGTAAAATACTAATTTCACAGGTTTTTAAATTGTATACAAATCTTTTGTAAGTAGCACATTAAGTAGTGCCAGTGGTTCATGTATGTTTTGTAATTATAATCTAAATCTGCACAGTGACTATAGTAACTGTAGATGTAAGTGTTTTGCATAATTGTAGTGGAGAAAACATAGAAATATCAAATATGTTCCCTGTGGTGTAGTGGAGTAGAAGTAAAACTATAAAACTACTCTCTCTCTCTCTCTCTCTCTCTCTCTCTCTCTCTCTCTCTCTCTCTCTCTCTCTCTCTCTCTCTCTCTCTCTCTCTCTCTCTCTCTCTCTCTCTCTCTCTCTCTCTCTCTCTCTCCCCTCGTGCCACTGCCCAGGTGATTTTGGAACTGTACGACACACATAAGGATGTGTGTAGCGTGGCTTCCAAGCGGACAAAGGGTCATAGGGGACATAGGATGTGGCTGGACGTGGGAGCCAAGAGCACCAGGTCGCAGTCCTTCATCATTATCCCCATGAAGGAAGGCGTGTACGACATCAAGGTCACAGCCATTGTCCCGTCCTTGTTAAGTTGGGATTCCATCGTCAGGAAATTACTGGTGGAGGTAAGAGACACAAATTCAAATTCATATAGGACACACTCCAGTCACTGGCTCACACTAAAGGTTCCAAATGTAAACACAGAGTCGGGGAGAACAGCCTTTTGTTTTAGTGCCCCAGCCACGTGGAATGACCTGTCCTACAGCTTCAATTAAAGATCTGTTCTCCCATGCGCTTCATTTTAAATCTTTGATTGCAGACTGTGTGGGTAGGTTTGCAGTGTCTGCAACTGTTTTTGTGTGTCTGAGTGTCTGAGACCAAATTTTGTCTGCAACTGCTTTTAAATGTATTACATCTGAGTGTGACTAGTCTTCGTTTGATGATCTCTGACTGGGACCAGAAGGAAAACCACTAGCATAAACACAACAGTTTTTACAAAATCTCATTGCTTATACATCTTTCTTTGAGATTTACATTAGATTTTAAAATCCAATCTTTTCTCCCCCGATTCCGATCTTTTGAAAATCATGTGATCGGAGCCGATTTCCGATCACCCGATCCGATCGGGACAACCCTGATTTAAATATGATTAAAATTGCCCTGTGCTGTGTGTTTGTTTTTCAGTGAAGTATTTATATTGTATTGTATCATGTTTTCTAGCCTATAGGAATACTGACCAAATTTCCAATGAAGGTGGAACTGGATCCTGCCAGAAGTGAGTTGAGCTTTGAGTTCATCATTTAATGATTGCCGGGTGGAAATCAACATCACAGATGACTTTAACCAGGGACGTGCACACATAGACATCAAAGGGGGCTTCAGCCTCTGCCCTTTTACCCGTCTGTAAAATAACTGCCCTCTCCAGACCACGAATGCAGCATTTACTACGGTGAAAGAAATGCCACTCCTTTCCATGCCATATAGGCTACTGTATACCGGAGGGCAGCATTCAGGAGAATTGCTTTTTTCCCGAAGTCTCCTGAACTTGAACACAGTATTTTGCGTTGAACATTTTGTTTAGTAATCCATGTCATACACCGCATCTCCACTAGCTAAAGAGTGCTTGAGTTGCGCCCCGAAAATAGCTGATCTATTTATTTATTTATAAAATAGGCGATGCCATTGTTAAAGCTGCAATCCATTACGACACTATGACAGGGTCCGTGTGTGCATGCGCATGTGCGTGCGTGCGTGCGTGTGTGCATGCGCATGTGTGCATGTGCATATCTTTTGTCCGGCGTACTAACAGCCGCAGCCACGGGTGAGTCTTAACCAGCGACGTATGTGTCTTAACCGGCAACGCATGTCGGGAGGGAGTCACGCGGGTGAGTCTCTTGACGGGCCACGCATGTGTCTTAACCGGCCACGCATGTGTCTTTACCGGCGACGCATGTGTCTTAACCGGCCACGCATGTGTCTTAACTGGCCACGCATGTGTCTTAACCGGCCACGCATGTGTCTTAACCGGCCACGCATGTGTCTTTACCGGCCACACATGTGTCTTAACCGGCGACGCATGTGTCTTAACTGGCCACGCATGTGTCTTAACCGGCCACGCATGTGTCTTAACTGGCCACGCATGTGTCTTAACCGGCCACGCATGTCGGGAGCCACTTGTGAGTCGGACTGTTGCATGTAGGATGCAAGTACTGTACCTTTTTTCACTGACCGTAAGCATGGTCAGGTCACATGAAGTCTGAAATATACGATGGAGCCAAGTCGGAGATCCACATAGCTTCATAATTTAACGAATAAAACGTTACTTTATGGCAGAGTATGTTGATACAGTAGAACTAACACAACCGGAGTGTTTGTATTTGTACTACTCTACAGTAGAATATTTGATGCTCGCACGGGGCATCCGGGTTCAAAATCCCCGATAGGACGAACGATATGGATCACAGCTTTACCGTGGTTAGCAGATAAAAGCACTGCCTCATTTGTCTTGCAGCCAGCAAGGCCATGCATCGACATGGCAGCCAATATAACGTTTAAATAAAATGTTGGTAAATGGTTTGCTCACGTGTGTCGTTGTCTACCCCACAGCGGGCGGCACACAGCAGGAGTTCATCAACAACACCATCCCGGACTCGGAGCGCGCCGTTCCTGGCGGGAAAACCAAGACGTTTATTGAAGTCACAGGTGACGCATTCCACAGTACATATTTCTATATACCTGTGCAGAGCCTGTAGAACGGTGGTTCCCCAAAGCTTTTCAGTCCTTGACCCAAACGCTGTCTGTCTGTCTGTCTGTCTGTCTGTCTGCCTGCCTGCCTGCCTGCCTGCCTGCCTGCCTGCCTGCCTGCCTGCCTGCCCGCCCGCCCCGCCCGCCCGCCCGCCCGCCTGCCTGTCTGTCTGTCTGTCTGTCTGTGTGTGTGTGTGTGTGTGTGTGTGTGTGTGTGTGTGTGTGTAGGGGGAGATCAGATGAGTTCAATGATGGAGAATGCGCTCAGTGGAACGGCTATGAAGAACTTCATCCGGATGCCAAGTGGCTGTGGAGAGCAGAACATTGGCCACATGACGTTCCCGCTCATCACGGCCGTATACTTGGACAAAGCTCGAAAGTGGCAAGATGTGGGTTTTAGCCGACGCAACGACGCCATCGAGTTCATCAGAAAAGGTATAGGAATACAGAGTCAGACAGATTAACCCATTCCGGGCGGGAACCCATTTTGGTGTTTTAAGCATTATGTTATACTTTAGCTATTGAAAAATAGCAGATGCTATTTTTGATAAATCATGAAAATGTCGTGCAAATCGTTGAATTTATATTCTTTCACAGTGAACGTTTTTAACTCAAATCTTTGCGGAGGGGGTCCCTGGAACTACATATTTTCAGATTGGAGTCCGCCACCAAATACAGATAATTCTGGGGGTCCTTGACATGAAATTGTTGAGCACCACTGACACAGAAACATTTTTTTTAGAAAACTTTCAGGATTTAGAAGACATTTTGTAGAATCGTCCTCAGGTCAAAATGGGTTAAAAGTAAATGTTGATTTGGGGGTCCTTGACATGAAATAGATGGTGAACCACTGGGTTAGACACACAGCTCCGTTATGTATACCTCTCCAGATGTTATGTATACCTCTCCAGATGTTATGTATACCTCTCCAGATGAACCAGTATGAACCAGTATGAACCAGTATGAACATAACTCCGTTATGTATACCTCTCCAGATGTTATGTATACCTCTCCAGATGTTATGTATACCTCTCCAGATGAACCAGTATGAACCAGTATGAACCAGTATGAACATAACTCCGTTATGTATACCTCTCCAGATGTTATGTATACCTCTCCAGATGAACCAGTATGAACTCTAGCATCCCTATATCCCTTGAAAGTTCACACCAAGAAAGAAGCAGTGGAACAAACATTTGCATTTTTTTTTTTACTTAATTTAGGCAAAAATAACAACAATCAATTTTTGTTTTTGATAACATACCCACCAGTTATTAAATAAGCCTCTACCAAATGGTACCACTTTGTGGTAAATGTGCAAGCTAAACTAAAGTAATCCAAAAATACTATTTGCTATGAATAAATACAACTTCTGCTAATTAATTGTTGTTATTATGATATATAGAATGTGTTTTCATCATAATTTATGCTCTAGAAGTATGATTTTATTCCAGTCAAAAAAATGCTGAATTGTCATTTACTGGTAAAAGGCAGTGATGCCAAGATAATATATTGACAATTTATAATGGAAAACTAAACAAAATAAACATCCACTGTTGCTAATACCTAGATCTTTCTTTCTGTCTACACAGATGGAGACTAAATCATTTTACAGTGCAAGAAACTGAACCATGAAGTGACCACCCCTTTTGATAGAGCATGTTTTCTGAAAATTATTTAACCATTATTTGAATTATTTGTATTGTTACATAATCATGTTCAGTAACATCTCTGAGATGATAATATGCCAAAGAAATCATCTCACCTTTGAAACTGTGGCAAAGTTCTTCAGTTCTTTTTCAGCATTGTTTTCAATGAGATATAGTATAGGGCAGTATTATGCCGCGTGTCTTAAGTACCAGGTATTATTACCTAATTTAAGACCTGGAGACGTGATCAATGCCATTTGGCTATTCTGAGTGGCCAAACAGCATTGACCACGCCTCCAGGTCTTAAGTTAAGTCATAAGACCTGGTACTTAAGACACGCATAATACTGCCCTATAGTGACTTAAAATGTGCTCTACCAATTGGTCGATTAAACTGTTAAAGGGCTATTCTGGGCGTGTCATAAAAATATCAGACGCGTTGTGAGCTTGTTCATAAGTCTATTTGCGGAGAGATTTGGTGCAATGGGGAAAAAAGGAGGGGACCAAGTATACTGTAATACTTTTTATTAGCACATGCATTCCATATATTCCATAGGGCTGGACCACACTTATGACGGTTGATTTCGGAACTAATTTCCCGATATCTGCAAAGGGAAAAGGACAGCTAAATATAATGGGACAAGCTCGGTGGCACTCAACTGTATGTTACAATGTTACTTCAAAATGTGCGTTATCGTTCATTCATAGCATCGGGTGGAAACCTCATATGTCCAAAAACAGGATTCAATATTTCAATATTATGCAAAAATAGCATAGATATACAAGCTCAAAACGCAAAAGGTTTCTGCCCGACAGCAACGATATGCTAGTATTCTCTTTATCTTAGCAACATGTCGTCGGATAAAGCGGGCACTTTGATCCAGACATTATAAGGAAAAGGAGAATCTGGGGGTGTGTCTGTGGGTGTGTCTAACAGAGGTACCTCTGGGGACCCATAGAGACCATTTTGAGATTGAGGAAGAAAGATATGGGACCCCACTGTAATGAAGCCAAAACAGATTAGAGAACGACTGCTCTATGACCACCACCAGAATATAGAGCTGTTTACCACTTATTTTAACCAAAGAAAATCTGAACGTTGTTGTGTTTGTGGTGTGATGTCCAGGCTACCAAAATGAGCTGGCTTACCGTTGGAAGACTGGTTGTTTTGCCATCTGGGCTGAACATCAATCAGACAGGCAATGCACCACCTGGTGAGCTCACCCCCCTTAACTATATATACTGTATATTTCTTTGGCAATTCATTTTTTGATTGATTGATTGAAATATTTATTAACAGTTTGCAGAATTACAGTACATTTCAAGCACAAACTCAATACAAAGACTGTTAACTGTGAGTGGACGACCCAATGAAGCATTACACTTGTTTACAAGAGGGTCCACCATGTTCAATTCATCATCAAAACATTTAGAGACGTACAAATAGACACTTTTATATAGTCAAAGAACAGAACAGGAATTCATCATAGAGGTAAATTTGTTTTGTTTTGTTTTTGTTGCCTATGATAACCTAGCCCTGGTCCAGGGCGGGTAGCGGGTTCTCACTAACCACTAATGCCCTGCGAGGAAAGGGCTTTCCTGGCCGCAGCGCTTTTTGGGCATGAACTAAAACAAAATATTCTGGTCAACATAAATTACCCATTGAGTCATATCTGTAGATAACATATTTTGTTTTATGTTATGCCCAAAAAGTGGTGAAATTTAGCACTTGTGCTAACACACTGTAAGCAATGCATCTACAAATTGTACAATTGTGCAATGTGATTGTGATGTCCATATCCATATCCATATCAAGTATATTTTACAGAGAAGCTGGGGTGCCGAGAGGCTTCCCAGCCAACACAACACAACACAAAACAGGCTTTGTTTCGGTGATTAGCGGAGTAGTTTTGTTTATTTCTGCTAAAGTTGGACACAAACACACACGGCAGTGTATTATTATATTGTTTTATCCGTGAGCAGCAGAAGGCTTTCCTGGCAGGGCGTTAGTGAGAACTCGCTAACGCACTGGACCAGGGCTAATGATAACCCTGCTCTCCTCTCACTCTCCCCAGGCTGACGGCCTATGTAGTCAAGGTGTTTGCCATGGCCAGGGACCTGGTGGCTGTGAGGGACGATGTGCTCTGTGACGCCGTCAAGTGGCTCATTCTCAACACGCAGCAGCCTGACGGCATCTTCAAAGAGGTCGGAAATCTCTACACCCCAGTCATGACTGTAAGTATACTACTCTGTCTACACCCCAGTCATGACTGTAAGTATACTACTCTGTCTACACCCCAGTCATGACTGTAAGTATACTACTCTGTCTACACCCCAGTCATGACTGTAAGTATACTACTCTGTCTACACCCCAGTCATGACTGTAAGTATACTACTCTGTCTACACCCCAGTCATGACTGTAAGTATACTACTCTGTCTACACCCCAGTCATGACTGTAAGTATACTATTCTACACCCCAGTCATGACTGTAAGTATACTACTCTGTCTACACCCCAGTCATGACTGTAAGTATACTATTCTACACCCCAGTCATGACTGTAAGTATACTACTCTGTCTACACCCCAGTCATGACTGTAAGTATACTACTCTGTCTACACCCCAGTCATGACTGTAAGTATACTACTCTGTCTACACCCCAGTCATGACTGTAAGTATACTATTCTACACCCCAGTCATGACTGTAAGTATACTACTCTGTCTACGCCCCAGTCATGACTGTAAGTATACTACTCTGTCTACACCCCAGTCATGACTGTAAGTATACTACTCTGTCTACACCCCAGTCATGACTGTAAGTATACTACTCTGTCTACACCCCAGTCATGACTGTAAGTATACTACTCTGTCTACGCCCCAGTCATGACTGTAAGTATACTACTCTGTCTACACCCCAGTCATGACTGTAAGTATACTACTCTGTCTACGCCCCAGTCATGACTGTAAGTATACTACTCTGTCTACGCCCCAGTCATGACTGTAAGTATACTACTCTGTCTACACCCCAGTCATGACTGTAAGTATACTACTCTGTCTACACCCCAGTCATGACTGTAAGTATACTACTCTGTCTACGCCCCAGTCATGACTGTAAGTATACTACTCTGTCTACGCCCCAGTCATGACTGTAAGTATACTACTCTGTCTACACCCCAGTCATGACTGTAAGTATACTACTCTGTCTACGCCCCAGTCATGACTGTAAGTATACTACTCTGTCTACGCCCCAGTCATGACTGTAAGTATACTACTCTGTCTACGCCCCAGTCATGTCTGTAAGTATACTACTCTGTCTACACCCCAGTCATGACTGTAAGTATACTACTCTGTCTACACCCCAGTCATGACTGTAAGTATACTACTCTGTCTACGCCCCAGTCATGACTGTAAGTATACTACTCTGTCTACACCCCAGTCATGACTGTAAGTATACTACTCTGTCTACACCCCAGTCATGACTGTAAGTATACTACTCTGTCTACGCCCCAGTCATGACTGTAAGTATACTACTCTGTCTACGCCCCAGTCATGACTGTAAGTATACTACTCTGTCTACACCCCAGTCATGACTGTAAGTATACTACTCTGTCTACGCCCCAGTCATGACTGTAAGTATACTACTCTGTCTACACCCCAGTCATGACTGTAAGTATACTACTCTGTCTACGCCCCAGTCATGACTGTAAGTATACTATTCTACACCCCAGTCATGACTGTAAGTATACTACTCTGTCTACACCCCAGTCATGACTGTAAGTATACTACTCTGTCTACACCCCAGTCATGACTGTAAGTATACTACTCTGTCTACGCCCCAGTCATGACTGTAAGTATACTACTCTGTCTACACCCCAGTCATGACTGTAAGTATACTACTCTGTCTACGCCCCAGTCATGACTGTAAGTATACTACTCTGTCTACACCCCAGTCATGACTGTAAGTATACTACTCTGTCTACACCCCAGTCATGACTGTAAGTATACTACTCTGTCTACACCCCAGTCATGACTGTAAGTATACTACTCTGTCTACACCCCAGTCATGACTGTAAGTATACTACTCTGTCTACGCCCCAGTCATGACTGTAAGTATACTACTCTGTCTACACCCCAGTCATGACTGTAAGTATACTACTCTGTCTACGCCCCAGTCATGACTGTAAGTATACTACTCTGTCTACACCCCAGTCATGACTGTAAGTATACTACTCTGTCTACACCCCAGTCATGACTGTAAGTATACTACTCTGTCTATGCCCCAGTCATGACTGTAAGTATACTACTCTGTCTACGCCCCAGTCATGACTGTAAGTATACTACTCTGTCTACACCCCAGTCATGACTGTAAGTATACTATACTACTCTGTCTACACCCCAGTCATGACTGTAAGTATACTATTCTACACCCCAGTCATGTCTGTAAGTATAGGCTACACCTCAGTCATGTCTGTATGTCATGTCTGTAACCGGGGGGTCATGTACAGCATGTAGCCTATAGATATTTCTTATTCTGTGTTCTCTCTGGCATGTTTCTTTACTGCTTGCTTTCTGGAAAAAGATAGTGATATGGTGCAAAAAAATAAATAATAATAATCTCACCCACTTTGTTTTTACACCTGTAAACCTACAGCATGATGTAACAATAACGTTGATTCAATTCATTCTTGTATGTCAAATGTGCAAATGTAGGGGGGCTTGCAAGGCCCGGACAAGGATGTCTCTATGACTGCTTTCGTGCTCATCGCCATGCAAGAGTCACGTGCAGCGTGCTCCAACCTCATTAGTGTGAGTATAACAAACATCACACACGCACGCAACTCACCTAAAAGTGTGCCGCCTTGTTCGCTGCCATGAATATGGATGCGATGCCGGGTTCCAAGTGGTTACATTCGTAGAATACTACAGGTCGTTTCGAGGTTGAAACAGCCTTCTATCCGTGCTTCAAACCAGCATGATGGAATGCCTAATCAAAACAAAGAATATCTTAATTACGTCACCAGTAACATCAGTATATATACCTCCGAGCATGCACGTGCACGTATGAGCACGGCCGCAGTACTTGCGCGCTCTGCTTGCGCAAGTAATAACTGGGTGGGGCATTCATTTCCAACTTGCATCGTTCCAAGTAGGCCAGTGCCCCACGGGCACCGCTGTAGTTGCTTAAATGCACTCTTTCTATACCGTGTCGTCCAGAGCATGCCAGGGAGTATCAACAGAGCCGTGGCGTACCTGGAGAGAAAACTGCCCGGCCTCAACAACCCATACGCTGCAGCCATTACGTCATACGCCCTCGCCAACGCAGGCAAACTGAACAAGGACATTCTCTTCAGGAAGTCAGCACCAGGTGAATTCCAGTAACAATCACTCCTACAGCATATGCCTGTGTACATGTACTTCTTCAGGAAAGAAATGAGAATTATTGGGGAATTCACTAATACAGGCACAGGAGCTTTAAAAGGCATCTTGCCCCGATTCTGTCTGAGACAGGGCCATAAAGGACATGCCTCACGGTTATTTAACCGCCTAGCTTAATGATGCAATGTCGGTAATTGAACCAATATCAAAATAGCCTTTAACCCATTTAGGCCTGACCTCAACATTTTAAAAAAATCTTCTAAATCCTCCAGTTTTCTGAAATAAATATTTTCACGATTTTTCAAAAATAGCAGACCTACAAGCTCGTAGCGCGCCACTCAGTGGCGCGCTATGAGCTTGTAGATCTGCTATTTTTCAATAGCAGCCTTTTGTGATGATGAAAGGCTGCAGATTCAATCTGTGTTTTCTGTGTGGATCACTTATAAAAGGGGTCAACATGTCACCACATATTCATGTGGCTAAAGGCTGTGCATCGGCAATAGTCATTCTTGTTGTGTAATTAACCAATTAACCACACATAGTTACTGTTGTTGGCTACTTATCTTAGTGTTCAAGGGTGTGTGTGTGTGTGTGTGTGTGTGTGTGTGTGTGTGTGTGTGTGTGTGTGTGTGTGTGTGTGTGTGTGTGTGTGTGTGTGTGTGTGTGTGTGTGTGTGTGTGTGTGTGTGTGTGTGTGTGTCAGGGCGTGACCACTGGCCTGTTGCAGGCGGTGATGAGTTCACCCGTGAGGCTACAGGCTACGCTCTGCTGGCACTGGTCAAGGTCGAGGTGAGTTGCAGACCCAGAGTCCATTTGGTTCCTAATTATCATTTAGCTGGGGACCCCCTGGAACTCCCTCAAGGACCCCTGGGGGTCCCCGGACCCCACTTTGGGAACCTCTGCTCTAATGTTCCAGTGCTGGCTCAGACATATTGGAAAATGTTGGAATATTTTTTAAACATTTTAAGAACATAAATCTTGTATGGGGGAGTACCTTGCAAAAACGTATTTACATCATGGCGGTCTGCGGCCAAATGCATATTAATTTGGGGGTCCTTGACATGACAAAGTTTGAAAATCTTTTTGGCATCTTTTTGTGTAACGAAATTGGGAAAGTGGTAACTCCAATCTAAAGTGTATTCACCTTGCTCTTTCTCTTTGAATGAACGAAGGCTTTTGAGGAGGCAAAGCCTGTCGTCAAATGGTTGAACTTGCAGAGGCTGGTGGACCAAGGCTACGGTTCCACCCAGGTAACCTGCACTGGATCGGACACACATGCACAAACACTGGACTGGACACACTGGACTGGACTGGACACACATGCACAAACACTGGACTGGACACACTGGACTGGACTGGACACAAACTGCACAAACACATTCTAGCATGGGTCTTGGACAGGGGGTCTGGAGAGTCACTACTACTCTTTGTTTGTGTTATAGGATTATTTTTTCTTTGATGGGCACTATAGCCCTCACTTTTGAATACAAAAGTGAGGGCATACAAGTGAGGACGCAAATTGTGATTGGCCCGAATTACATTTGTGATGATTTGATTGGTTGAGCACTGAATGTGATGTATGATGATAAGAGCACCCCTCACTTCACACGGGTGTGATTTTTCTTCTACATCAACCATTTGAACCCTCGCATCCCTAGCAGGGGGGTGGGGGGGACATTTACCCAAAATAGCCAAACTACAAGGACACAAAGCGTTGCATGCCACGACACATTGTGAGTTTGTAGATTATTTTCACTATTAAAAAAAACAACATTTATTTAAAAAAAAAATCTTCTTCTTCTTCTTCTTCTTCTTCTTCTTCTTCTTCTTCTTCTTCTTCTTCTTCTTCTTCTTCTTCTTCTTTTTTTTTCTTTTTCTTCTTCTTCTTCTTCTTCTTAATTTTTTATTTAAAACGAATGTTCTAAATTTCAGTCCACATTTGCCTGCCTCCAGGTGACCATGATCGTGTACCAGGCACTGGCAGAGTACTGGGGCAACATACAAGAAGAGCCATTTGATATGCAAGTGCAGATCAAAGTGGCGGGCAGGAAGAACGACGACAGGTGGCCCATCAACAGAGCCAATTCCTACACAACCAGATCCTCCAAAGTGAGCGCACGCACGCACGCACGCACGCACGCACGCACGCACGCACGCACGCACGCACGCACGCACGCACGCACGCACGCACGCACGCACGCACGCACGCACGCACGCACGCACGCACGCACGCACGCACGCACGCACACACACACACACACACACACACACACACACACACACACACACACACACACACACACACACACACACACACACACACACACACACACACACACATTACCTAATGAAATCAGAAATATGTTTTCTACTCGCTCAGCTGTGTGTGTGTGTGTGTGTGTGTGTGTGTGTGTGTGTGTGTGTGTGTGTGTGTGTGTGTGTGTGTGTGTGTGTGTGTGTGTGTGTGTGTGTGCGCGTGTGTGTGCATGTGCGGCCGTGCGTGTGCATGTGCGGCCGTGCGTGCGGCTGTGCGCATGTGTGTTTTTAACAGGCGGAGGGTATAAAGGCTGTGAATGTCATCGCCACTGGATCTGGAGAAGCAACTCTCACTGTAAGCAATGCATCAGGGTGTGTGTGCGTTAAGGGGACCAGAACCAATGCATCAGGGTGTGTGTGCGTTAAGGGGACCAGATCCAATGCATCAGGGTGTGTATGCGTTAAAGGGTAAGACCACTTTTGTAGAGGTTTGGGTTGTGTAGTTACCTTGCCATGATGCAACTCCAAATGTGGACAAGAAATCAAAAATAATTTCTCCAGTGATTAGAAATTGATAATTCAAAATATGCTCCTCGTTGACTTACATTGTACGCTGAAACAGCTCTCAAAGTCACTCTTTTAGTACGTAAACAAACACAAACAAAGTTGTTTCAGACAATATAGAGCAACACCAAATCTCATGTGGTTTTCTTTTTTCATAAAAATGTTAACTTCCTGTTGATTTGTCCATTTTTATTCAGAAGAAAACCCGGACTGGATCCATAGATCCGGATCCAGATCTTCATATAGTAAAATCAACAGGAAGTTACCATTTTTATGAAGAAATAAAACCACATGAGATTTGGTGTTGCTCTATATTGTCTGAAACAACTTTGTTTGTGTTTGTTTACGTACTAAAAGAGTGACTTTGAGAGCTGTTTCAGCGTACAATGTAAGTCAATGAGGAGCATATTTTGAATTATCAATTTCTAATCACTGGAGAAATTATTTTTGATTTCTTGTCCACATTTGGAGTTACATCATGGCAAGGTAACTACACAACCCAAACCTCTACAAAAGTGGTCTTACCCTTTAAGGGGACCAGATCCAATGCATCAGGGTGTGTGCGCGTTAAGGGGACCAAATCCAATGCATCAGGGTGTGTGTGCGTTAAGGGGACCAGATCCAATGCATCAGGGTGTGTGCGCGTTAAGGGGACCAGATCCAATGCATCAGGGTGTGTGTGCGTTAAGGGGACCAGATCCAATGCATCAGGGTGTGTGTGCGTTAAGGGGACCAGATCCAATGCATCAGGGTGAGTGTGCATTAAGGGGACCAGATCCAATGCATCAGGGTGTGTGCGCGTTAAGGGGACCAGATCCAATGCATCAGGGTGTGTGTGCGTTAAGGGGACCAGATCCAATGCATCAGGGTGTGTGCGCGTTAAGGGGACCAGATCCAATGCATCAGGGTGAGTGTGCGTTAAGGGGACCAGATCCAATGCATCAGGGTGTGTGTGCGTTAAGGGGACCAGATCCAATGCATCAGGGTGAGTGTGCGTTAAGGGGACCAGATCCAATGCATCAGGGTGTGTGTGCGTTAAGGGGACCAGATCCAATGCATCAGGGTGAGTGTGCGTTAAGGGGACCAGATCCAATGCATCAGGGTGTGTGTGCGTTAAGGGGACCAGATCCAATGCATCAGGGTGAGTGTGCGTTAAGGGGACCAGATCCAATGCATCAGGGTGTGTGTGCGTTAAGGGGACCAGATCCAATGCATCAGGGTGTGTGCGCGTTAAGGGGACCAGATCCAATGCATCAGGGTGTGTGTGCGTTAAGGGGACCAGATCCAATGCATCAGGGTGTGTGCGCGTTAAGGGGACCAGATCCAATGCATCAGGGTGTGTGTGCGTTAAGGGGACCAGATCCAATGCATCAGGGTGTGTGTGCGTTAAGGGGACCAGATCCAATGCATCAGGGTGTGTGTGCGTTAAGGGGACCAGATCCAATGCATCAGGGTGTGTGTGCGTTAAGGGGACCAGATCCAATGCATCAGGGTGTGTGTGCGTTAAGGGGACCAGATCCAATGCATCAGGGTGTGTGTGCGTTAGGCAGACCAGATCCAATGCATCAGGGTGTGTGTGCGTTAAGGGGACCAGATCCAATGCATCAGGGTGTGTGTGCGTTAAGGGGACCAGATCCAATGCATCAGGGTGTGTGTGCGTTAAGGGGACCAGATCCAATGCATCAGGGTGTGTGTGCGTTAGGCGGACCAGATCCAATGCATCAGGGTGTGTGTGCGTTAGGCGGACCAGATCCAATGCATCAGGGTGTGTGTGCGTTAAGGGGACCAGATCCAATGCATCAGGGTGTGTGTGCGTTAAGGGGACCAGATCCAATGCATCAGGGTGTGTGTGTGTTAAGGGGACCAGATCCAATGCATCAGGGTGTGTGTGCGTTAGGCGGACCAGATCCAATGCATCAGGGTGTGTGCGTTAAGGGGACCAGATCCAATGCATCAGGGTGTGTGTGCGTTAGGCGGACCAGATCCAATGCATCAGGGTGTGTGTGCGTTAAGGGGACCAGATCCAATGCATCAGGGTGTGTGTGCGTTAAGGGGACCAGATCCAATGCATCAGGGTGTGTGTGCGTTAGGCGGACCAGATCCAATGCATCAGGGTGTGTGTGTGCGTTAAGGGGACCAGATCCAATGCATCAGGGTGTGTGTGCGTTAAGGGGACCAGATCCAATGCATCAGGGTGTGTGTGCGTTAGGCGGACTAGATCCAATGCATTAGGGGCGGCGGTGGCTCAGGGGTAGAGTGGCTGGATGGTAACCGCAAGGTTGCCTGTTCGAACCCGGGCTCCCCCAGAGTTAGTGTCGAAGTGTCCTTGAGCAAGACACTGAACCCGTGTGAATGGGTGAATTGATGCACAATCTATGTAAAGCGCCTTGGATAAAGGCGCTATATAAATGCACCATTTACCATTTTATCAGGGTGTGTGTGCGTTAGGGGGACCACCGGACCAGATCCAATGCATCAGGGTGTGTGTGCGTTAGCGTGACCAGATCCAATGCATCAGGGTGTGCGTGCGTGCGTGCGTGCGTGCGTGCGTGCGTGCGTGCGTGCGTGCGTGCGTTCCTTAGTGTTGATTAAAATGCACTCTGTTTGGCTTACAGGTGGTGTCACTCTTTTATGCTCTACCGAAGACGAAGTCTGATGAGTGCTTGAAGTACAACCTCTCCGTGAATTTCAAACTAGGTGAACTGTCTGTCTGTCTGTCTGTCTGTCTGTCTTTTTTACTTATAGGTAAAAGTAGCAATAACACATTATAAAAAATACTCTCTTTCAAGTAAAATGCCTGTAACCTACTCAAAATGTTTATTGCGTAAAAGTACAAAAGAATTGGTATCAGAATGTACTTACTGTACATTACAAAGGTAAAAGTGATCAAAGTTTTCAAAACGTTTTTGAATCTTTAAAAATATACTGTTAGCAGCAGATCTAAAAGCTCACAATGTGATGAGCTTGCAGAACGGCTCGAATAGCCAGACTAGAGGGCTTAATTGTTTAACACATACATGTTGTAAGTTTTGTAATGTAATGAAATGTAATTTTGTACTGAAATAGTACAATATTCTTCCTCTTGATATGTAGCAGAGTATAAAGTATAAAGTATAGAATGAATTGACATACTGACTCAGTGATGTAAATTCGTGTTCACTGTAATTGGTCCCGGGACCCAGGGGTGGTCTATTAGATGGGTCCTATGGACATTTGTGACCAAATTTGACTGAGGGACTGCCATTGGATTTTTTTGAATTTTTGTTTTTTCATGTCACATGAAAGCAGGGAATCATAGCTTCAAATTGACATATTGGTTGTTCAGTTTGACCCACCAGTTTTGGAGATATGGCTTATAGAGTAATGTCTTGCAGAGAAACAGCGAGTTGAGAAAACAGGCTTCAAAGGTTCACTTCTGTGGTCTTTAACATTACACATAGCTACATATTTAAGCATTTATTTCATATTTACATGTCGATTTCAGCTCTGACATTTATTTCAGACATGCTCTAGTATGTGAAGAGTCTGCCTGTGCTATTAACTAATTTTGGAGAAAAAAAGAAAAAAAAAGTTTTTCTCCTCTGGTGAAAAGCTGGAATTTGCACACTTTCACATTTTATGAGTCCCGCTTCAACGACGTTAGACGTCATATTTTGTACTTTTTTTTTAAATTTACATATTGCAGCATTTAACCCCCATTTCATCTAGTATGGTTATAAAAGGGTTATATTCATGTATAAAATGTATCTGAAAGAAATAAACACAGTTCTAAATCTTCTAAAGAGTTATGCAAACAACCGTATACAAAGTACATGCAAACATAAAGTAAATTAAATAGCACCAAATTACAGTACAGTGCTGAGTACAGTAGTGTGTCATGGGACCCCCAGAAAGGTCCACGGATGGGTCCATTATCAATAATCTGCGCTTTGGGATGCAAAATGTGCCCTATTAGCATCACTGCTGACTGTATAGTACAGTATACTGTACTTGCGTAAGCACTTTGGGTATTTAGAAAAGCGCTATATAAATTTGAGCTATTATTATTATTATTATTATTATTATTGGGTAAATGTACAGCGAGCACTGCTTTTCACCCACACAATGTTGACCTTGTTTGACTGTTTCAGCACATTCTTCTAACAGTTTGTCTCTGTTTTTCTCTGTTAGAAGAGAAAAAGGAAGTGGGTGGCGATATCTACTTGCTGGAGATTGAGATCATGTAAGTGCAGTGTGTGAAGGCCTTGTTTTTGTCTTGATGGTCTATGGCAGGGATACTCAAATATAGCTTAAAGACCCAGTGAAATGAAACAAACGTTTTTCACACTTTTAGACCACATCCGTGGTCATCATATGGGCATACCTAACAATGGATGCCAAAGAAATGGGAACATTTTCATGTTTGTATATTTTTATATAAAAAGTCCATAAAATCCTCACAGGTATAAGGACAATACGGAAGATGCAAAGATGACAATTTTAGATGTCGGCTTACCAACCGGCTTCACTCCAGTCAGCAGCGACCTGGATAAGGTCAGTGACTACAACTAAAGTGAACGTTTTTCTGTCAACAGTCTTGGAGTACACTCGAGTATTCAAAAGTAGACAATATTACAAAAGCACGTGTTCTTTTTTAATATCAATGCATTGTTTCTGCATTAAAATGTAGACATTTCGGGCCTTGTGGTCCAGCGCATGCCACATAACAGTATAGGCTCTGGCCTGACAGTGCGTCGCGTGTTCGAGTCCCGTTCATGACGACCTTTGCTGCGTGTCTCTCCCCTTCACTCTCCCTCTTTCCTGTCAATCTTCACTTGTATCTATCAATATAGGCAGAAAAGACAAAAATAAATCTATAAAAAAAATTCCCCCCCAAAAAGGCAATGATTTTTCAGATTTGTCTTGTCCAAAAAATCTACAAGACAAGATCCCATTGCCAGAAAAGTGTTGGAGTCAAAAGTACAATATTTGTCTTTGAAATGTAGTGGAGTGAAAGTCATGAATCCAAAAATACAAATACTCAAGTAAAGTACAGATACTGTGTGCGTACGTGTCCGTGCGTGTGCATGTGTGTGCGCATTTTGTGTGTGTGTGTGTGTGTGTGTGTGTGTGTGTGTGTGTGTGTGTGCGTGTGTGGGTGTGTGCGTGTGTGCGTGTGTGCGCGTGCGTGCGTGCGTGCGTTTCCCACCAAACTCAACCTTTCCCTCTGGTTTCCCTCCACCCATGCACCTCATTGCTTGCATCACACCACAGGCTTGTTACAGAAACTATGTCACACATTCTGAATGGCTGTTATGCCTATAAAGGGCTTTACATAGCACGTCACGACAGAATTGTTGATCTCATAACAAAGAACGTATCTAATAGTCCGGCAGCCGGGGTTATGGGGTGGGAAATTTGGTATATAGTCTTTTTTATTGGCCTAAACTATTGTCTATATACATACATTCATGAATCCACTTTTTATAGGGGTTTCTTGTGACCCTACCATTAACATTATATGGCAGGCATCAAAAATGTCTAACTTTCCTTTTGCTTTAAGTAGCATGTGACATGTCGAACTAAGGGGTTTTCATGATTCTGAATCCATTCCATGCATTAGTTTTGCACAAAATGCACTCCTTGGGCTAAAAACGGCCATAGACGTCATGACAAATGTGATGAGGTCAGCACATTTTGGGCACTTTTGGGCAAGTTGCTATGGCTGCTTTTAGCCCAAGGAGTGTTTTTTGTGCAAAACTAATACTTGGAATGGATTCAGAATCATGAAAATGATGTGGCCCTAATACATGGAATGACCTGCAAATGACATTCAAATTGACCACATTGGTACCTTTGAGTCATTTTAAACCTTGGTGAGCATACAAACCCCCACATAATATGTAACTGTTTTTAGATTGTTTTGAAATTTGTGTTAGCTTTTCATTTGTAAACCTATATAATTCACATCTATACTTTTTTTTCCTCCCTGATCTTCTGATGTATTGTGATGTTTTTCTTTCTCTATGATATTGTATTACTCGACGACACTGAAAATGAGTTTAATTTTTTTAAATAAAAGTTGAATGAATGAATTTGTCCTTGTATTGTATCTCTTATGTGGACAATACATAAATGATTAATGTGTGTGTGTGTGTGTGTGTGTGTGTGTGTGTGTGTGTGTGTGTGTGTGTGTGTGTGTGTGTGTGTGTGTGTGTGTGTGTGTCTGTGTGTGTCTGTGTCTGTGTGTGTGTGTGTGTGTGTGTGTGTGTGTGTGTGTGTGTGTGTGTGTGTGTGTGTGTGTGTGTGTGTGTGTGTGTGTGTGTAGCTGACCAATTCGGTTGACACTTACCTCCAGAGGTATGAAATCCAGAGTCTGCTGTCAGAAACAAAGGCAGAAAAAGGTTCCATCATGATCTACCTGAATAAGGTAAGCTTTCTCTCTGGGTCTCACGCACACACAGTCACGCATGCACGCACACACACACACACACACACACAGTGACTGACTGTCACCGTTTGTCTGCATTTGTACAGGTGTCTCATAAGCGTCCCGACCTGATCGCCTTCCATGTCAGACAGGCGTTTAAAGTGGGTGTCCTGCAGCCTGCTGCAGTGTCTGTCTACGAGTACTACAACAGTGAGTCCTACAAGCAGTAACTGAGTCAGCTACATGTAGCTTAACTTGTCCAACACTGGTTTTAATTATTTATTTGGTGTTTTTTTTTTTTCTCCAGTAAGAATTGAGGCTCGAATACCTGCACGTATAGTGGAGTAAGCAATAGGTCTAATTAAAGTTAATTAATAATGTCGGGACTAGTGCAAATGCTACGGGCCATGATGGAGTCTGAAGAGGTGGGTTTTCAGACTATGGCGGAAGGTTGGGAGTGAGGCTGCAGTTCTGATTCCAAGTGCATTCCAATTTGGAGCCAGAAGGGAGAAGAGTTTGGGACGTGTGGAGCGCTGTCCCGGCGTTTTTACTGACGGTACTTCCAGCTTCCCTGCGTTGGCTGAGTGTGAGGGAGGGTTTGTAGGGTTCGATCAGACTTTCCATACCTTTGGTTGCTTTGAATGCCAGCATCAGAGTTTTGTATTCTGTGCGGGCAGCGACCGGGAGCCAATGGAGGGAGTGGAGAAGTAAAGGGGGGAGACATGTGAGAATTTTGGCTGGTTGAAGACCAAGCGAGCTATGGCATTTTGGATCAGTTGGAGAGGCTTAAGTGTGCATGCCGGTAGGCCAGTAAGGAGGGAGTTACAATAGTTAAGTTTTGACAAGACTGTTGTCTGGATTAGGAGCTGGGCTGACTCCTGTGTGAGGAATGGTTTAATTCGTCCTATGTTATAGAGTGTAAACCTACAGGATCGATTGACACCTGTAATGTGTGTTTTGAACGAGAGCTGACTGTCCAGGACAACACCAAGGTTCCTGGCTGTTGGGACACACGTTACCAAGGCGTTGTCTACGGAAATTGTTAGCTCACGCATTTGGCAGGACTTAGCTGGGAAGAAGAGAAGCTCAGTCTTGTCTGGGTTCAGCTTGAGGGGGGATATAGGATAGATTGTGAGCAGTGATGATAGTGCCAAGAGATTTAGTGTACAGGGAGAAAAGGAGGGGACCAAGTACAGATCCCTGTGGGACCCCAGGGTACGGGAGATGATAGCAAACCTTTCCAAGAAACCTGGTATGGTCCGGTCGATGAGGTAGGAGGAGAACCACTTTAGCGCCGTCCCGCCGATGCGGGACGGCGCTAAAGCGGGATCAGCTAGGGTGTCTAGGAGCAGCTGGTGGTTCACTGTGTCAAATGCTGCCGATAGGTCTACAGTTAGAAGAATCAGGACTGCAGAGTGGGAAGCAGCCTGGGCAGCATGTAGCGCTTCTGTGACTGCGAGGAGTGCCGTTTCCGTGGAGTGGGCCTTTTTGAATCCTGACTGGTTGGGATCCAGCAGGTTGTACACTGTGAGAGATGGAGAGAGAGCTGGTTAGAGACAACACGTTCAAACGTTTTGGAAAGAAAGGAAAGGAATGATACCGATCTGTAGTTCTTGACATCTGAGGGGTCAAGAGTTGGTTTCTTGAGGAGTGGCGTTACCCTGGCTGACTTGAAGGCAGATGGGACCCACCCTGAGGTTACCGAGGTGTTGATGGTGGAGGTGATGAAGGGGAGGAGATCAGGTGCGATGGTCTGGAAGATTGGAGACGGGACGGGGTCGGGTGCCCAACTTGCCCAACACTGCAGAAATGGCAAAATTCAAAAACATGCAGAAGTAGAGCATTCTTCCGGGTACTTCAAAACGCCACTGAGCAACTTCCATCGAAATGAATAGCAGGGGGCGGGGCAGTATAGCCTCTATCGTTTATAACTCTACGTGACGTGACACGCTGTGAGCTTGCAGATCAGCTATTTTCAGCATGCAACATGTTGTACGACGAAGACTAAATCAGGCTTCACTCACTGTGGGTCGTGTGAGAGTGTTTTGTTGGCCGAGGCGATCATGCATTGTACACACAGCGCTCCTCGATGCAAATGCCTCTTCGAAAGCATCTTTGTGCCATGCTACGAGCCTATAGATCTGAGAATCATGAAAAGTTGTGCATTTTCAAATGGGGCTCGGCGGCCAAATCCATATCATTTTGGGGGTCCTTGACATGAGAACTACCACCCACTGATATAGCAACATACGTTTGACAGAAAACTGTGAGGATGTACAGTAAGAAGACATTCTTAGAATCAGCCTCAGTTCTCAGGGTTATAGTGGTTCAAATGATTTTGATGCTACTGTATATTAACACATTTTGTTTGGGAACTCCCTGGAACTCCATCAAGGACTCCTGGGGGTTCCCAGACCGTAGATAAATCATCAGCAACCACTCATTGTACCCTCTCTTCATTTGTTATTATTATTATTTATTTTTTCATTTTGACTTCAGTTTGTTGTCAGGTGAGTCGGGTGCATATATGTTTGGTCCGACGTACTAACAGTCCGACACGCATTAGTCCAACACCCTAGCCTACCCCAAACCCTAACTAAACCCTAACCGCACGCGGAAGCCATGGGTGAGTCTTAACCCATTTTGGGCGGGAACCCCTTTTGGTGTTAGCATTATGTTATCTGCTATTGAAAAATAGCAGATCCATAAGCTCATAGCGCGCCACTCGGTGGCTTGTAGGTCTGCTATTTTTGAAAAATCGAAGAACGACTGACATAGAAACATAGCTTTTTCAGAAAACTGTCAGGATGTAGAAGACATTTTTAGAATCTGATCTCAGGTCAAAACCTGCCACACATGTCGGGAGCCACGGGGGAGTTTGTATAAGCGGATTCTTAAGTTGAACTTTAGTTTTCATTAGTTTTTGTGTAATACAATATACTTTGTTATACTCTCTCTCTCTCTCTCTCTCTCCCCCCACAGGGCAACCATGTACGAGGTACTACCACCCAGACAGACCGAATGGAGAGATCCTACGGCTCTGTCAGGATGTCAACACGTGTTTGTGCGCTGAAGGTGCGTGACGATAAGTGTGACTATTTGAGGAAGGAGTGCACACAGCATGCATGTGCAGTTGTATTGGCAGACAAGCGGCAAACCTTGATGCAATATGTTTGTGTTAGGTACAGGACTCGAACCCACAATGTTTGTTTAGAAACATCTTCACGTTAGCACGCTGGGTACAAAGTACAAAGTACTTCAGAAAAACAGAATATAATTCAATTGGCTGAAACAGGCTCAAGCAAGAATTGATTGATTGATTGAAAATTGTATTAACAGTTTGCAGAATTACAGTACATTTCAAGCACAAACTCAATACAAAGGCTGTTAACTGTGAGTGGACGACCCAATTAAGCATTACACTTGTTTACAACAGGGTCCACCATGTTCAATTCATCAAAACATTTAGAGACGTACAAATAGACACTTCTATATAGACAAAGAACAGTACAGGAATTCATCATAATGGAGGTAAAAAAGGAAAAGAAACATATACAGTGAGGGGAAAAAGGGGGGGGGCGGTGGGGGGGGGGATTCAGATTTTACGGGGGCCAGTTTCGAATTGCAGCCATCCGTAGGTGCCCTTTGAGAGCGGTTTTGAAGGAGTCAAGGGATTCGCATGTCTTAATGACTGTTGGTAGGGCGTTCCACATTTTGGTGGCATAGGAGCGAAAATAATTTAGTCCCTTGTTTGTGCCGAATCTGGGTTGAACATGATTCGTTGCACTCCCTCTGGTGTTGTGGGTGTGGACTTCGTTAACATTAAGGAAGTATCTACACAGGTACATGGGTATCTTGGTGGAGTATCGAATCTTGTGGACCAGACCCATTGCAAGATGCTGTACTCTGTCGCCGACCCTAAGCCATGCCAGTCTGTCAAAGTGGGCAGGGGTGAGGTGGGTTCGGGGGGTGAGGCCAAGTAGGAGCCTGACCAGTTTGTTTTGGGAGGTCTGGAGCCTTTGAGGTGCTGTGGTACCAGGAGGTGCATGCATAGTCAAAGAAGCCTTGTACAAGGGCTCCTGTTAAGGTCTTCAAGGTGTTTTTGTCGACCAGTGAGGAGATCCTGTAAAGGAATCTTGTTCTTTGGTTGACTTTTTTGATTACGTTGGTGGCCATTTTATCACCGGAAAGATTAGCCTCCAGGATGGAACCTAGGTAGGTAATTTCATCTTTACGTGTGATAACATTGTCACCCACTCTAACCAAGAAGCCATTTGCCTTGCTGAGATTACTATTAGATCCAAAGAGAATGGATTCAGTTTTTCCTAGCCTGGTTAATAAACCAGACCGAATCAGCCGCTGGCAAAAAAAAATTGCCTACCAGCGGATTACGGACTGGCGAGGCTCAGTAGCACGCCTCTTTCCTACAACCGAGAACAGGTCGGACCAATCGGGACACGGTATGCAATATGGGCGGGCTTTGGTACAGTGACGTTCAATGCTTGAGACTTTTGACTGACAGTAGCTCTGACCAATTGCGTCAAAGAGAAAATGTTTGAACCCGCCCCCCGGGAAATGAAATCCAAGTGGAGCCAGCCCAGACTAATATACCGCGACAGTGTTGTGTGATATTAGTCTGGCTTATTAGCCAGGCTAAGTTTTTCCCAGGTGTAAAGATAGTTTGTTATCAGCGAGCCAGGTGCAGATTCTACCGAGTTCAGAGCTGAGGGCATTTTCAACCTGCAGTTTGTCCCTGTCCGAGACCAGCAGTGCCGAGTCATCTGCGGACAGGAACAAGTTGCAGTCACAAGCTGAAGTCATGTCGTTAACATATATTAGGAACAGTAGAGTCCCTAGTATGCTTCCTTGTGGAACGCCACAGCTCACTGGGAGGGGGGGGGGACAGTGTTCCGTTCACTTCCACCATCTGTGCTCTCCCCTCCAGGTAGGATTGCATCCAGCTCACTGATGTGCTATCGAAACCAATTGCTTTTAGCTTGTTAACCAGTATGGAGTGGTTCACTGTGTCAAAAGCCTTTTGGAGGTCCAGCATGACCATGCCGCAGTATTTGCCAGCGTCCACCTCTTGTTTGATGTGGTCGCTCAAATAGAGAAGGCATGTGTCAGTGGAGTGGGATGTTCTGAAGCCAGATTGGAACTCGTACAATAATTTATTAGTGGCAAGATACTTTTCAACCTGTTCATAGACTATTTTTTCCATCACTTTCGAGATGGAGCTTAGAATAGAAATAGGGCGGTAGTTGCCGGGGTCTAATTTACTCCCTTTCTTGTGCAGGGGGGTTACTTTGGCCAGTTTGAAATCTAGGGGGACCTGTCCCTGTTTGATGGAGAGGTTTACTATGTGGGTGATGATTGGAGCTATAGAGATGGCTGAGTCTCTGAGAAATTTGGAGGGAATATTGTCATGGCCAGTGGCCTTGTGGGGTTGGAGGGCACTCAGTTTCTTAAGTACCTCATCAGTTGTTACCATAACTAATTTAAAATCGTCTTTACAAACACCTAGGTTTCTGTAGAAGGTTTTAATGTGCTCTACACCAAAGAGCCCAGAGTGGGAGGGCAGATTGTTAACCAGCGTTGTTGATATGTTTGTAAAGAAGATGTTCAAGTAGTTGGCCACATCAAGCTTGTCAGTGATGAGAGTGTTGTTCGCTTTAATGTTTATGTTTGAAAACCTGGTTTTCAGTTTCTGACTATAGCCTAATTGGTTGTTGAGTAGCTTCCAGAGCTCTCGAGGATTGTTTTTGTTTCCCTCAGCTTTATTATTAATGAAGTTACTTTTGGCGGATTTGATCATGGCAGTAACATTATTTCTTAGCCTGTTTCGTTGGGTTTTTAGGTTGTCCAGCTGAGCTTGGAGACCCCTGTTGAAGCGCTTGGCAAGCTTTGACTTGCATTTTAGAAATTCAGAGCATTTTTTGTCTCTGGCATTCGTTGCAGTCATTATGTCCGAATTCATCCATGGCTCCGAGCGGGTTTTGACCCTGATGGGTCTCAGAGGAGCCATGTAGTTCAGTACTGATGTAAATTTGGTTTTGAAGCCAAGCCAAGCTTCTTCGACAAGTGTGCTGTTAAGCTCATCGGACCAATCCAGACTCTCCAATTCTTGGTTAAAGGCCTCACTAGCCAAGTTTCAGTTGGAGATGAAATTTCCCATTCTTGTAGCGAGGCGCCAAAGAGTGAAAAAGTGCAGCAACCACACATAGCCGCATGTCACTGATCACATAACCACACACTTTTCTCCTTTGAACTGTGCATTTCCCAGAGAGCTGCAGTAAGCAGAAGAAAGACAAGATTACCGATCCAGTCCTGGCCGCTCGACAACGACTGGATATGGCCTGCCAGACCCAAGCTAACAACAAAACAGATTATGGTAAAATCAAGTGTTACTCTGCCTGTCACAATTATTACAATTATTTGATATAATCACAATTATTTTTGCATAATCATGATAATCACTTCCACAATGTTTTTTTGAGGGGCGCTAGCCCCTCCTATATGTCCTACACAAACATCTGGCTCTGTGTTACCGTAATTAATAATGACACTTCTGCACTGCTTACGGAACTCGTCTATTGGCTCGTTCGTGCAGCAACGCAGGCGTGCCATTATTGACGGTAAAGCACACCCTCTCGTCTAATATTGCTTAATTTGATTCCTTCGTTATTTGTATGGGTACCTGGTAGTACCCAGCAATTTGGATTCGGTCCCTACTATTGATACCCTATAGGCTACCATACATGGGCAACTGGCGGCCTGCGGGCCACATGCGGCCCCCACCTTCACTTAATGTGGCCCTCAGATTAATTTCGGAATACTGATATGTTATTGATTTCAGCTGTTACAATTCCAAACACCCCACCCCTGCCCTATACTGTACCAACCCTAAAGCTGTGTGTCTGTCTTGTCTTCTATAGTGTACAAAGTGCGGGTAGAACATTTTGTAAATGAGTTGTCTACGGATACTTACCACATGCGCATAGAGGAAGCTCTCAAGCAAGGTACAGTACATTATTATTATTATGTATATTTTTTATGATTTAAAAGTGCTGTAACCAAGTGATATTTGATCTAAATAATATTATGTTAAAGGACCAATTCACCCCTTTGGCAACCAGAGCTTATTTAAATGATGTTTAGGACACAAGAAACACTTTCCTGGGGTTTGTATGTGTGTAATATGTTTTTTATATTATATTTTATTCGTGACGCCATGTTCATGACCAAAAACCTGTCATGAAAATGTGGTCTCACTTCCTTCCTGGACTACAAAGTCACACCTCCATGCAGCCTCCCCCTTCCAATCCAGTCAAACCCTAGTCAAACTCAAACACACAGACTTCATTATGTTTCTGGCCATAGGGTGCAAATTTCAAATTGTGCTACTATCTACTACAATGTCCCTTTAAGAGAACTCCCCAAGTGGCTTCACTTAAATCATGACACTGAAACTGGAACAAAGCTGATGAATTAACTTGTACTTGTTATTATTATTTACTAAAGAGCTGCATGGATGGACCCCTGTTACTGAACAAACACTCTATAGCAATGATTTGCTGTACTTATTATCGGAATGCTCCAACCCAGAGCCTTAGATATAGACCGAGTTACGCAAACTGCGTTCACTTCATGGGGCCAGTCCAATGGTGGCTCTCCTACATAGACTTTATTTTAAATTGTTTTGTAGTAATAGTACAACATAAACATTAAAGAGACTTTAGTTGTACAATACTTTAAAACAGTTGTCATGTTGCACACATGCTTAAAATAGCTCTTGTTTGCGCTGCCCTCGTTGAAAACAATGTATTTCCAACTCCAGCTCAGTTCAGGCTGCATGAACAGCGCTCGAGCGCTCGGTTTCTGCCCCCTCTATATCGTAACTCTTCTATATTAGATGGCTCTGCTCGAACCAATAGAATGCCTAACTACTACAGGGGTCCATGAAGGGGATTCCCAGGGGTCCCCAAGCAAAATTAGTTAATATTTTGGGCGGGAACCCCTTTTGGTGTTTTAAACATTATGTTATAATTTAGCTATTGAAAAATAGCAGATCTACAAGCTCATAGTGCGCCACTCGGTGGCGCGCTATGACCTTTCAGGTCTGCTATTTTTGAAAAATCGTTAAAATGTGCCTCAAATCTTTTCTCAGAAAATGTTCATGATTTAGAAAACTTTTTTTATTTATTTCGACGTCAGGCCTGAATGGGTTAACAACACAAATCTTATGGGGTGCCCCTGGTACAGAATATTTCAGACAGGCGTCCGTGGTCAAATACATATTAATGTGGGGGTTTCCTTGACATCAAAACGTTTGAGAACCAATGAACTTACTATTATGTTTGTCTCTCCTTTTTCATTTTGTATCTATGCATGCTACAGGAACTGACAAGGGTAGACCCCCCCTTGGTATAGTGAACGCCCTGCGCTCATTCGTAAGCTTCCGCCATTGCAGAGCTGCTTTGGGGCTGGTCGAAAAAAAGACCTATCTCATCATGGGCTTGTCAACCGATTTGTTCTACAATCAAAAGACGGAACAGTGAGTATAACAAAAAAAAATATCGCTGTTCGCCAGCGAGAAACGTCCTATCTCCATATTTTGTACTTGTTTTTTGGGGGGGAAATGAATAAAACACTTTGTCATGCTATAGTGTCGCACAAAAGTAGTGAGAATAGCAGATCTAAAAGCTCATCGCTATACACAGCCCTCACGTCTAGAGTCCGCGCCACTATACACGGCCCTCACATCTAGACGCTGGCCAGAACGAGTGGCGACACACGTTGAGGTTGGACAACACCATATTTGGGCATATGAGAACTCATATGGCTGAGTCACAGTGACATGAGCGTGATGACGTGGTTCTCTGGACAGCCCTCCCATTAGCCAATTTCCATAGTGGGTGAAAAAAAGCAGGCTTAACCACACCCATTAAGGCTAAACCACACCTATCAGGGGTGTGGCTCCCAGTAGTACCTTGCAGCAAAAGGTACCTCTAGACACCTCCAAGGGTGGCCTGGGCCATGGCTCAGTGGTCCAGGCACCTTGGCTGGCAATCCAGTCTGGCAGTCTGGTTCGACTCCCGATCCCGACGGCCTTTACTGCATGTCTTCCCCCCATCTCTCTCCCCATTTCCTGTCAGCCTACTGTCTGTCCCTCCATAAAATATATAGGAGGCGAAAGCCACACAAAAAAACATTTAAACTAGAAAAAGTGCCCTTCCGGGCACAGGTCTCCACCAGGAGGATAGGAGTGTGTGTGATGTTTGGCAAAATGTTTAGGAGGATGTTTCTTTTTATTTGTTTTTGCAACAATTTTCTTCATTTTGTTGAGGAGAGCCAGATCACTCATATAGCATCTCTGAGGATAGAATTCTGGATGAGCAGGACATGTGCAGCATTTTGTACAAAACGGGCCACTCCTGAAAACTTTGGAAGGCAATGTTAGCCAATCAGTGTACAATCTGAGAAATCCAACAGACTCGTCTTGATCACATGACTACAGAGATCATGTATTTCTGTAGCCATTTCTTCATACGCCTTTGATGGCAATTGGATGATTTGAGGCATTTTGTTCCAAAAATGTGTTTTGCAAAAATCAACCTGTTGGTGGCGCTATAACAGGCCAATGTGAAAAGGGTGGGATATATTCCTCAGCCTAGTAAGAAAATGTGTGAAAGATGTCACGTAAATTGCATGCTGCGTTCATGATTTGAGGCTATTGTTCAAAACGGGGCAATCTTGCAAACTGTGAAAGCCAATTATAGCCAATTAGGATGGAATATGAAATATCAGACAGATCCGACTTGAGCACATGACCATAGAGATACTGTGTAACGATTTGTGAGATTTTTGGACAGAATCTGGAGGAGTAATATCAAAAAATGTGTTTTACAAAAGTCGGCCTCCTGGTGGCGCTCTAAAAGGCAGATGCGGAAAATGCAGGTCAAAGGTTTGTCCTTGGCCTCTAGGGAGTGTGCATGCAACGTTTCACGCAGATTGGTGCAGTTTTAGGTAATAAATGTGAAAAGCTGCCTCATGGTGGCGCTATAACAGGCCGTTCTGGAAAATGTGGGGCAGAGGTTCATCGTTGGCATCCAGGGAGTGTGTGTGCAAAGTTTGGCATCGGCCGGGTTAACGGTGCCGGAGATTAGCTGTACACAGACGGACGGAAGGAAGGACGGACGGACACACACACGGACGGACGGACACACGGACGGAGTGCAAAACATACTCTCTCCCCATGCCTTCGGCCTGGTGGAGACAAAAAAAGAAACCTATAGTACAAGGGTGAAACGAACAGTAAGCCACTTTAGGATATTAGTAGTAATATCCTAAGTATTAACAAGAGGTTGTGACTGTAATAACAACAAACACAGTTTTTTTTTCTATTTCCTGAAAAGTAACAGTTTTGTTAACGAGGTTGAAAATTCTTGACATTTTTTGCTTTGTGAAAAATGTTGCCTACGTTGTAATGACATGCCCAAAATAACGGGTTTGAAAGTGGTTAACTGATTTATTTGGCTATTCAGTTGTCAATAATTAGAACTTCAGAGGTTGACGCTCATCATTTCAATTCAGTTTGCCATGGATATTTCCTTTCAGACTATTATGTGGGAAATTAATATATAATATTTTAGTAATATTTTAGTGTATTTAAGTAAAAGTTACACTGTTACAAGTAAAGGTCCAACAGAGGAGTTTGCGCTCTCAACCCAAGGCTTAGGGCTGAATACAGGTGTGACAGGCGAGGCCAGCATGAGGTCCATAAATAACATATAGGCTCACACACTGAAACATTTACATTGAAGCTCTTTGGGTGCAAAAATGTAGTCTTTTACTTACAAAGGTACATGAAGAAGGTCAGTATAGAGTACCAAAAGCTTACACATAAATACAGTGATTGTGCACAGATCTGAGTGTGCGGAGCTTCCCTTTATTTTATTATTATTATTATTTTTATTTTTTTAAAGGTCTTCAGACCTTCATAAACACTCAAGTAAAAGAAAGATGCATTAAAAATGTTACTTGAGTTAAAGTACAAAAGTATTGGCCATCTAAATTACAGAAGAAATTGTATGTACTTTAAGTTTAGCTTTTCAAAATATGTCCAACTTAAAAGAAAAACAAAAAAAAATCACGATGCCAAGTGGTGTGAGCGAGTAGTTTTCGAATAGCCCCAGTGTTAATAATAATAATGTACTTACACTTGTATGTGGCACAGGGCCGGTCCTGAGCAATCTGCCCCCCCCCCCCCCTCAAAAAATACAAAAATAAAAAAAGTTTTTTTCACTGGGGAGACACTGGGGAGGTACTGGGGAGGCACTGGGGGGGCACTGGGGGGACCACCCCCACCCCCATGGCGCTCGAAGCCGCTGCTTCGTCGGCCTGTAGGAAGAACCGGGCCTGACGTGGCATGATAAATAATTATAAACATACCCTGTGCCCTAATAGATTATTATTATTATTTATTTAATTCATTTTGGCAACATTTCACACAATTATATGGGGCGGCAATGATTGGCGGTTTGAATGGTTTATTTTTAGCATCATAATGTTGTATAATGAAAAACATGATCAAGCACTGTGTTTTCTATCTTCTATTTTGTCCTTATAGGTACGAGTATTCAATCGGTGAGAGGACATGGATTGAGTATTGGCCCACACAAACAGAATGTCAGGATCCACAAGTCAGACCTTTGTGCTTAGCCCTGGGCAAGTTCAAAAAAGAGCTCGAAATCTTTGGATGTGCGGATTAGTTGAAGGCGGGGCGTCATCATCAACATGTCCGCACACAGACACATGTGTCCGTGGCAAATACTTGGTACAAGCCAAGATGGTTTCAGCCTTCAGCCAGATGGTTGAAGGCAATAGGCCTATAGGGGGAGTTGTAGGCCTACTGTATGTAAACATCATTAAAACGGTGTGTGTCCCTCATCACATGGTCTGTGTCTTATATCACTATATGAAATGGGTCAACATGGCCTCTCCATTCTACAGTATGTATTTGGTTTATTTTTTTCATAAATGTACCGTCCCGACAGTGAACGCAACATAGCCTATACTACAATGTTATTGTACCTTATTATTTCATAATAATTTACTAGTATATTGGTGTCTAGGGATAGGTCTTTGTCCAGTATGAATATTATGTAACGTTTAGTTACAAATAAATGTATGTAATAAGCATTCTGTGTATTTTGGTTTGGTTATCATTTTGAAGGGGAGGTCAGTTCAGGGGTTACGCCATGAAGAGCGTAAAGTGGTAGGCCTACTTCAGTCAGAGTCGAGATAGAAACAAGGTCTCTTTTGCTTTTTTGGACACGGAGCTATACGTGCCAAACCTCTACATTTATAGATAGATGGCAGTTCAGAGATTCACTTCAAAAAACATATTCCATCGTCACAAATTCCACTGAGTACACATTTGATGTTATAGGCCTATGTAGAAAACATATCTACAAAGAAGAATTCTGATTCTCAAACAAACAACATTGGTTGAAGATTTCCCATTTACATTGATTCATCTGAAAAACACGTGTAAACATCTGTGTGTGTGTGTGTGTGTGTGTGTGTACTGTGGGTGTGTGTGTGTGTGTGTGTGTGTGTGTGTGTGTGTGTGTGTGTGCGCGCGTGCATGCGTGCGTGCGTGCGTGTGTGGGGGGAGGTGTATATTTACTTTTTACATTTCAAACATGTAGGCCTACAAAGTTTATGCAATTTAAATTGCTCTTTTTGCCAGGTAATTTTTTGTAGGCCTACGATCACAAACACACACCTGTTCCTTTTTTCCTCACATGGACGCCATCTACTGGGCGTTTACATTACGTATTATGGTTCAGTCTGCATGAGGTACGTGGGTATTGGAGGTGGCAATTATTAATAGTGTCAATTGGTTTCAGCTGGTGTGCCAGCCAGCACAGCAGATAAAAAGTAACATGGCTTGTTAGAGTGCAAACGTATCCAGCCTTGCCTTTGGTCAAACATATCTGTAAGTAAATGTTTTGTAGCTTACTTAAGTTTTCATGTGTTTAGTTGATTTGTTTGTTTTCTAACATTTCACAGTTTTCTGTCAATTGCTAATGTTGAGCTAAACTGCCAGTATACAGCCAAACTGGGAACCCATGCATTCCGTTATTTTTGCCTCATGGGGGGCACCTAATTTTCCCCCGAAGTGGAAAGTGACGCGCATTCTATTGAATGGGGACATCCGGAACTTTACGGAATGCGTTGGAGTCTATGGCCCAATCCCAATTGCCTCCCTCAAGCCCTGAGCCCTGAACCCTCATTGACTTTAGTGATGTCAGCTGTAAGTGCTTGAGGGTGAGAGGCTGCAAGGGCTCCAAATTGTTGTGAAAGAAATGGGACAGCACTTTGAAGATGAGTCCGCCATTCATAACACTTTGCATCACTTTATAAAAACTGCCCTTATTCACAGCCAGTGCCTACCTACATGCTTCGCCTATTTATACATGTCTATCACGTCTATTTTAGTATTTAAGCTGATCGTTTTATTATTAGTTTCATAAATACACTTTCCTGTGTGATAGGGGTTGTAATATTAATATATAATAATAAATAAATTGCATTTCCATATTCTTTTACTTTGCTCATCAGTCATTTCTCATCATGTTTCCCTTATTATTATTATTATTGTTATTAAATATATAGCCTATCCTTCCATTCCGTCTCCCTTTGAGAACAGTGAGAAAGCACTATTGTGTTTGTTGACATTCCAACCGCGATGCATAACTAATTTGCATACTTAAATGATTGACGTTCGGAGGATCCCCCTCATTCCCCTGGTAACGCTATGAACTGTGGGTAATTTATTTGCAGTCAGCTAAAGTCAGCATCGATGCTGACTTTGGCAAAGGGCACATAAAGGGGCGGAGCTGTGCCCTCACTGACTTACCGATTTCAAATGGGTCTTGACATGTAGACCATGGGTAAAGGGCCTATTACAGCTACTTGTCGATAAGTGACTGGGGTCAGTAGAGGTCCCTGCGCCAATACAATGTGACGAAACAATAATTAAAGTAAGAACAATGTTTATACAATGGTTTGGGTCCTCCCCTCTCTTTCAGGTTAGAATCTACATGATCAAGGGACAAGTCTGAACGATCAGCATTTATATACAAGCCACTGGGAGAACACAAACACACCAGGATGGAAAAGCGTGCATATGGTGAGATGGACGGGCAGACTGTAAAGGTCCTTTCAAACGGGAAGCGAGGAACGAAGGCGTTGTTGCCTGGATCAACGACAGGTCTCCTCCAGGTCTGCTCAAGAGGGGGCGCAACAACGCAAGCGTTAAAAAAAAGGCTAAACAGTATCCATGTCTGGTGAGTCGCGGGCGTGTGCACGAAACGAGCACGCGCGCAACAAATTCACAGGACCGCACTCACGTAAATTATGCTTGAGTTGTCGCAGTGCTCCGCGCAAAAACGCAGGTCTCATTGAAAATTTACTATAGGCGCGTTATATCGCTTCACGTTTGAAAGGCCCTTTACGCACCTAGTAATTCATTTTCAATCAGACCTGCGTTATTTTTCTGAAGCGAGCGGCGACAACGCAAGCGTATTTACGTGGGCGCGGTCCCGTGAAATTGTCGCGCCTACTCGTTTCGTGCATACACCCGTAACTGACCAGACGTGGATTCTGTTGAGCTTTTTTCTTTACGCTTGCATTGGCACGCCCCTCATGAGCAGACCTGGAGCAGACCTGTCGTTGATCCAGGCGACAACGTCTGCATTAATCGATGTCTGTCTGAAAGTACCTTCAGACAGACAGACGCAAACAACTTTGTTCTAAAATGTTTAACTCTTATCTTACATCTAACACTAAAGGTGTTTGCACACTGGTGCGTTTCTTCTTCTTCTTACGGAAGCGAATATTGGAGGACAATTTTTTTTAAATCGACCAAACTTTTTCCACACTGCCGCCGAATATTTCGTCCGTATAAAGAGTGTGCAAACACCTAAAAAATTAAAACAAATTAAAATAAACATTTTTCTCATCATGGCCAAAATCATGTGCCTGGGTGCAGAGTCTGCAGACTGCTTATGTGGTCTGCCGTGTTTTGAACCTGACAATTTGACCACTTTTCTCCAATGAGCACCAGAGCACTGCTTGGTTACCATCTCCAGGCCAACAATAAAACAGAGCTGGCCTTCTTTATGATCTTATTAAGCTCATGCAGTTTGCCGGCCTTTATGCCACCTCCCCAGCTGCTAGAACATCCTCAAAAGCTGTAGTGACTGTTATTACAGTTTACTGAGATGACTGTACACCCCCCCCCCCCCCCCAATTATCACAATTATTACATACAAAATGATTACAATAATTTTGCTTAATAGTAATGTTCATACATTTTGAAACATTTAGATAGAGATCTAGATAGGTCTAGATATTATGCAAGTCCAAAAGCCAATCAGTATTTTCTATTCATTTGTTCCCGTGCTCAATGCCAAAAACACAATTAAATCATTATTAGTATTTGTATGACAATTATTAATCATCAAGTAAAATGTCATGAATGTGACAGCCCTGTCTGATGTTTGATATTAGGCTAGCAAAATGTTATTCACTTATCCTAAATTGTAACCTATAGACATTTCCGTTTTCAAATCTCCTCATTTAACTGTGTCATTTCTGTGTGAATAAGATTCAGACAGCGATGAAGGCCCGTTTGATGGACCAGACCTTATTGCACCAGTGAGGAAGAAGATGGCGCTTATTAGCCAGGAAGTGAAAAATGGTGGTGGTGCTTAATTACTTTCTGTCCTTATCATCCTTCAGTGGTGTAAAGTAACTAAGTACATTTACTCAAGTACTGTACTTAAGTACAATATTTGAGGTAGTTGTACTTTTTGAGTATTTCCAATTTCCTACATTTCAGAGCCAAAAAATAATAATACTTTTACTCCACTACAATAATTTTAAAACTTTAGTTACTAGTTACTTTGTAGATTTTAAATTCGATTAGAAAACATACCTTAACCTCTTCAACCCTTCGGCCATTTGAAAATAGCAGATCTACAAGCTCACAATGCGTCGCATCGAAGGTTTTGTAGTTTTGTACACATTTTTGATTTGTGGAAGTACTTTTAGTACTTTTTGAACTTTTGTACTTTTACTTGAGTACATTTTGAATACGGGACTTATACTGTCTACATTGCAGTATTTTTATTTAATTTGAGTACATTTTTCACCACTGTCATCCTTAATGTTTTGCATTTTATTTGCACGTGTTTTTTATTAATCGGATTGCTTTGCCTTGATCCTAGTGAAAGGGCAGGATCCTCTGAGAATAGCGCCACCTGTTGAGGACTCATTATTTTCACCTGGCACGCGTTCCAACTGTACCAAGTCCAACAATGATGATGAAATGGAGCGGCAGTTACAGGGGGAGGAACAATTAGAAATGAAACATGTAGGTGAACAGGCAATAGTGGACAGTAACTAACTATAATTGACTTCCTTTTTCGTTTGTTTTTTGCAAGCACATGACTTTGACTCCACTGGATTTAAATATAAATATTTGTAGGCTACTTTTGACTCCACTACATTTCTTTCTTGTTTTAAATTTTTTGGGGGAAATGTTCAAAATTTCAACACAGCAATGCATTGACATAAAAAAAAGAACATGCACTTTGTAAATTGTACTTTTGAATACTTGAGTACACTTTGTCCACTGTTGTGCGAACAGGGAACAAAAGATGAAAGAGAAGAAGAAACGGCTAAAAGGAATGGAGAGAGTTATGAACGAGTAGAAAGAGAAGAGAAGACCACCAAGGAGGAGGAGGCGAAGAATGAGGAAAGAGGAGAGGGGGACAGGAAGGAAGCTCCTAGCAACGCTCCTCCAAGGTTGTTATAGTTTGGGATTTTATATATATTATATATATTTATATATATTTTATATATATATGTATATATATATATATATTTTTTTGTATGTATAGTTTAGTTTTTATTACTGTATATGTTAGTATCAGTTTTACTTTACTGTATGTATGAGATAGTCAGGGGGGAGATTCAAAAAGCTCATAAGGAACTTTTCTCATGATTTTTGTTAGTTTTAGTAAGTTTTGAAAACACAATAGTTTCATTTAGTTCTCGTGTTTAGTAAAGCTTAATTTTTACGTTATATTTCAGTTAAACTATGTAACGTTTTTAATGAATAAAATGTAATGGTTTAGAGTACAATACAATGCAACTTAACAATTGGGCTGGTTGTATTTTCCAGTTTTTACTATATCGTGTCAAAGGTCATGTCTCAGCTAGACACAAGATTTGACAGACATGAATTTCCACCTGATGGTCAAGATTCAATTTATCCCCTGAGCAAGCAGACTATTAGCTCAATGGTATAAAAGTTTCAGCACTTGCGCAAGAAACCGTGTTCAATTCCCGAGTTGATTATACTGTACATACTAGTTCAGCTTTAACTAAAATATTCTAGCTTTGGTTGTTTCAGTGAACTTTAACGAATGCTGGGGTTAATAACCCTGACCCTTCCTTTCAGGTGGGAGGACTTCTTCACCTCAGAGACGCTGACTGACACCCAAAACAGCCAATCACAATCCTACTGCCCCCTCACAGGCCCCTCCCCTCGTAGAATGACTGGCGGCTCTCAAACCCCGGAGCTGTTCAGCGAGGACGATGAGGAGGCGGAGCTCACTTCCTCTCAGTCCACCAATCTGTCCAATCAGGCCTTATCTGATCAGGACACGCCCATGACCGACACCCTCATCATCCATCCAGAGCAGAGAGTTCATCAGTGGGGGGGGATTGAAAGCCAAAGCATCCAATCGGAGCCAGGGGAGCTGTCTGCGTCCAACAAGGTTAGTTTTTATTTTTATTAAAATGTTTTTTTTCCTCCCCAATTCTAGTTTTCCTAGTTTTAGTTAAGTATAATAAACTTTCCGTCCAATCAGGCCTCATCTGATGAGGACACGTCCATGACTGACACCCTCATCATCCAACCAGAGGAGAGGAGGCGAGAGCAAGGAGAGCTCGTCGTGAGAGTGCATCAGGGGGAGGAGTTTTGCAGCCAATCGGAGACAGGGGTGGAGCTGTCAGAGTCTCAGGCGTCATCAGACTTTGACATTCCGTGCACGCCAGAGTCCCATCCTCCATCGCCGGAAGAACTGGCAGAACTATACAGGAAGTTGGCATCGGGAGAGGAACTAGTCATTGGGAAAGGAGGTCATGGCAAAGATGCTTAATTTATAGGAAGCCAGGCCATCCCACGCTTTGTCACTTTGTATAGGTGTGAAAATGGTACGCAAATTGTTTCCACAAGTGCACATCGTCATATCGTGTGTTATTACAGCTGCTAGACCACGTGTGTGTGTAAGAGGCAGAAAAGAGGCAGATAACAAAAGTAGATTTTCTCCAGATTTGTCTCTCTGGAAAAAGTAATTTTAGTGTCAGAATGTTGGGAAGATGTGCCACTTGTGAACAATGGGTCCAATATTTAGTTCAGTGACCATTGGGCTAAAGAATGGGTCAGCTGTGTTCACTTCTAGTTCTCCCTTTGGAATGAATAGACTGAGTCATGACTCATAACCTACTTCTGGTCTCCTAAAGCAGGGGTTCGCAAACCTTTTCATGTCAAGGACCCCCAAATTGACATTTATCAGCCCGCGGACCCCCATTTGTACGGCTCTAGCAGTGATTCTCAACTGTTTTCATTTCAAGGACCCCCAGTTTGACGTGCATTATGCCATGGACGCCCATTTAATGGCATTTCTATCTCTGGGACCACAATTTATATTGTAAAAATCTATTTGATCTATATATCTATCATTTTGCTGGGGGGGGGGGGGGGGGGGGGGGCTGGAACTCCCTTAGGGACCCCTGGGGGTCTCCCCCGGACCCCACTTTGGGAAGCACTGTCCTAAAGGGACAAGCACCTACCGTCTTGGGCTCTCACAACTCTGCAGGAAGTCTGCAGATTCAGGCAGTAGCCTAGTCATCATCAGGAAAGAAAGTCAGCCTTGTTAATGTTTGCCTTTTCTACTTTACTACAATGGTAATGTTTACATGTACACGTTTTATGGAATATTAATCCATATGTTATGTTGGTTATTTTAAGTTAAATATGGTGGCTACACCTACTGTAGAATGTCTGATGTTATTTTATTGGGTTCATAATATTTATACTTATAGTGTTTATAATATTATGTTACTGCTATTAAGTACTTTTTGAAAAGCAAATAGCAGGAAGTGTGCAATAGGCTATAAATAAAGTTTTATTTTCACCTGTTGGAAATCTCATAATGGTGTTTATTTTTTGTCAATGTACACATCATCACATCACCACCGCCCTATTTCTATTCTAAGCTCCATCTCGAAAGTGATGGAAAAAATTGTCTATGAACAGGTTGAAAAGTATCTTGCCACTAATAAATTAATGTACGAGTTCCAATCTGGTTTCAGAACATCCCACTCCACTGACACATGCCTTCTCTATTTGAGCGACCACATCAAACATGAAGTGGATGCTGGCAATACTGCGGCATGGCCACCCCTTTTTTCCCCTCACTGTATATGTTTCTTTTCCCTTTTTACCTCTTTTATGATGAATTCCTGTTCTGTTCTTTGACTATATAGAAGTGTCTATTTGAACGTCTCTAAATGTTTTGATGAATTGAACAAGGTTGACCCTCTTGTAAACAAGTGTAATGCTTTATTGGGTCGTCCACTCACAGTTAAAAGTCTTTGTCTTGAGTTGTGCTTGAAATGTACTGTAATTCTGCAAACTGTTAATAAATATTTCAATCAATCAATCAAAACCACTACGTACTGTACCTCCCACCACATGGGTTGGAAGTGGGCAAGCCCAGGTCAAGAAAGTATACAGCTCAAGTTCTACAGACAGGCAGGCAGGCACTGCTAGCAGAAAGGACCCATATAGATATTTAACTCTATTAAATTAACTCTATTTAACACATAGTGGCACATATAGTAAGGGTCTGTCTGTCTGCCTGCCTGTAAAATTACAATATTTACCTCTGAGATGTGGAGTAGAAGTAAAAGTATTCTCTCTCCCTCTATTCTATGCAACACACACATTTTCTCACAACAGTAAACTGGACACATTGTTGTGGTATAATTGAAATTCTATTTGTGTTGTTTAACCAGGAAATCAGTTTTGAGGGCCGGTGAGGAAAGTCTGTGTACTGCAACTCCAGAGTGTCAGAGATGGACAGCCAGTATGGATCTTCAGGGCTCCAGCAGGAAGAAGTACAGCGCTTTCCACGTTTGCGAGCAGCTCCAGGAAAGGAGAAAGGAGATGGCCTTCCTTTTTCAACTTTTTCAACAATTTTTTCCTGTTCATGGCTTCTTGTCATTTATTTTAGGGGGACTGAAGAACACAAGAATGCAGATAAGGCTCTCTCCAACTGGAGCACCGCCCCAGTAAAAGGTCTCGGTCTCTCCATCTCTACTCTCATCAGCACGATGCTTCCCTGTGGTGAAGCTTGTATTGGTTCTGTTGGTTTTCATGTTTCATCTGAAACATGAAACGGAATCTCATTTCCTCAGGCCTAAAAACAATATTGGACAATAGACGATTTTCATATACACCTCTCACATTTTCGACTTGTGATTTGTTATGAAATATGTATGCATTCACATTGCTGTTTATTAGACCTGCAGTCAGCACTTTATCTTCGTGTTTATTTCTATTTCTACGTTTTTTGTTTTTACCATATTTTAGTCCCTGTGGAGCATTATTGGTATATTTCTTTGCATTTAAAGTGATTTTTTAATGTATTATGCTGTAAAGATGTACATTTGGTGAATATGTGTGTGCCTTTTTCTCATGTACTTTGACACTTCTGTTATTACCTTCCTTAAGAGTAACCTTGTGCATTGTCTTTATTTCTATTTTTTTATCTTATCTATTATTTTCACTGTTATTATTGTGTTGTCATGTTTAAATAAACATTGTCAAAGATATATTTTCTAACACACAGGAACCAGTGCCCAGTCAGAACCAACTTCAAGCCTAAGTGGGTTTGCCTGTGGGGATCCCACATCTATCCCATATGGGAAAAAGGCGGGTCCCACAGAATTGCCAAGGTGGGGCCCACCTCAGGTCCAGGTAGAACCCACTGACAACCCACATGGGCAAGCCCACATAAAATTGCCTAGGTGGGGCCCACCTAGGGCCCAGGTAGAACCCACTTAAAGCCCACACGGGCAAGCCCAAATGGGAACCATCTGGTGCCAGCTGACAAGCCCACTTGAGGCCCATATAGTTCAGCCCACCTCGAAACCATAAGGGACCCATGTCAGCCCCACATAAATTGCCAAGGTGGGGCCCACCTAGGACCCAGGTAGAACCCACTTAAAGCCCACACGGGCTAGCCCAGTTAGGACCCACTTGGGTCCCACATTGCCTAGTTGGGGCCCACGTAGAACCAACTTAAAGCCCACGTGGGCATCCCAGTTAGGACCCACTTGGGTCCCACATAAATTGCCAAGTTGGGGGTTCAACAAAAGTACAGGTCAATACAAAAAACCTTATAAAAGGAAAAAACTAAATTGTTTACACCAGGGTCCTCAATCTTTCAATTAATCCGAACATTTAAAGACTAACTAAAATCGTCTAAATGTAAACTACAGCAAATCTGGGGAATCTGGGCAGAAGACAGTAGCCTAAATTTGGTCTAACTGGCTAAACCTATACTGTTCTTATCTGTTCTATATACTGTTCTTGTCATTTATCTGGAAACTATTGACTCAGTGAATGAGGAGTAGTACTAAAAATAACTGTCCGTTCAAATTGTATGTTAAGTTTACTTGCAATTCATCTATACATGGAAACATTTGTTTCATCAAACTCAATCAAATGCAGTGGGGAACAGAACAGCCTTTAACTGTGATTTAACATAAATAAGAGTGCCAGCATACCTGCTGTTTTCTGGGAGTTTTTACATATGTGGTGCATAAAAACTGCTGGTTTATAATAAACCTTAAAAACATCAAAGGAGTAGTTCCTACCAAACACTCCATTGGGACTCCTACTGGAGACTGATGTTCACAAACTATATCAGGGTTCCCCGATAGGCGGCCCGCGGGCCATTTGCGGCCCGTGGAGTGCCCCCTTGTGGCCCCTGGAAGAATTTAAAAATAAGTTTTTTGTTTTGTTTTGGGGGGGTGTCCCAGATATAAATGGCATTAAATGGGGGTCAGTAGCCTATGCATGTCAAACTGGGCACCCCCTCAAGGACCACTGGTGGTCGCCGGACCACTGGTTGAGAACAATTTTTAATTAATTAATGAAAAAATAAAAAAAACCAATTTTCCGTGCGTGCGGACAAAGTCAAAATATGGCCCTTGAGGAAAATTAATTGGGGAACCCTGAACTATATGGTAAGGATATTATGTACATGCAATGAGTATCTGGATAATATATGTCTAATAATATAAGTGGATATTTAGGTTTAGATTGATTTAAAACAGATTAAAAGTTAAATTAAGAACAATACAAAGGTCTACAAGTTTGGCAAAGGGGGGCAGCTGTGCAATAAAGAAAAAAAAACACAGACTGCACAAATATTAATTAATGCAGCAGAGTCAAAGAGGATTGCTCTACATTATTTCAGTAACATCAGAATCAAGTAGAACCAGCTCTGGTGAAGAAACAACTGCTCATACTGTGATTTACCTACCAGCGTCTTACAAAGAAAAACAGTTAGGCATGTGTATGTGTCCATACAGTACAACCCTGTGAATTGATTTAATTACTAAAAGCTTTTCCACACATATCACAATTATTTGGGTTTCTCTCCCGTGTGAATTCTCTGGTGTGTTTTAAGGTTTCCCATTGTAGAGAAGTGTTGTCCACAATGATCACATCCATAGGGTTTCTCTCCCGTGTGAATTCTCTTGTGGTTTTTAAGGATGGACATTGTAGAGAATTGTTGTCCACACTGATCACATCCATAGGGTTTCTCACCAGTATGAACTCTCTGGTGTGTTTTAAGGTTTCCCATTGTAGAGAAGTGTTGTCCACAATGATCACATCCATAGGGTTTCTCTCCCGTGTGAATTCTCTTGTGGTTTTTAAGGATGGACATTGTAGAGAATTGTTGTCCACACTGATCACATCCATAGGGTTTCTCTACACTGTGAATTCTCTGGTGTCTTTTCAGGGTGCCCTTGTCAGAGAAGTGTTGTCCACACTGATCACATCCATGGGGTTTCTCTAGAGAAGTGTTGCCCACACTGATCACATCCATGGGGTTTCTCTCCAGTATGAACTATCTGGTGGTTTTTCAGGGTGGACTTGTCAGAGAAGTGTTGTCCACACTGATCACATCCATAGGGTTTCTCCCCAGTGTGAATTCTTTGGTGTATTTTAAGGCTGTCCATTCTAGAGAAGCATTGTCCACACTGATCACATCCATAGGCTTTCTCTCCAGTGTGAATTCTCTGGTGGTTTTTAAGGCTGGACATTTGAGAGAAGTGTTGTCCACACTGATCACACCCATGGGGTTTCTCTCCAGTATGAACTCTCTGGTGGTTTTTCAGGGTGGACTTGTCAGAGAAGTGTTGTCCACACTGATCACATCCATAGGGTTTCTCCCCAGTGTGAATTATTTGGTGTATTTTAAGGCTGTCCATTCTAGAGAAGCATTGTCCACACTGATCACATCCATAGGCTTTCTCTCCAGTGTGAATTCTCTGGTGGCTTTTCAGGGTGTACTTTGTAGGGAAGCGTTTACCACACTGATCACAGCAGTGGTGTTTTTGCTTAGCCAAGCTTCTTTGTTCCTTCACCTCTGGTAGAACAGGGAAGCCAGACTGATGACGCAACACTGGACAAAGACAAATTAAATATTGTTTAGAGGACACTACTTCATAAATATAAAATAGCAAAGAAATTACCACAATTGACATTTTTACCAGCCCACCAACAAAAAAAAAACATCCTTATGGCATGCTGTATATCCATATAGACACAATAAGTAACTTACTGTGTTGTTTTATAATGTAATTTATATTGTATGCCGTTATAATGTTTGGATAGGCTTTATTTTTGAAATATTTAAGGACCCTTATATCGAAAGGCCTTCTTGATTAGAAGAGGTCACTGTGACATTTGGCCTAGTTAAGGCAGGTGTGCGAGTTTAGATGATTGCACTCACTGGATAGCAGTGTTGTAGGGCATGCCTTACAAAGAACTCCATATATGGGCATAAAAGGGAGACGGACATAATATCTGGGTGGGGCATTAATTTCCAACTTGCATCGTTCCAAGTAGATCAGTGCCCAATGGGCTGTAGAGGCTCTATGGGCACCGTTCTAGTTTATCAAAATTGGTGATCTACAAGCTCACAGCACATTGCAGCATGACATGTTGAGAGCTTGTAGAGCTGCTGCCCAAACTCTCCAAAGCCATGTGACCTTGTTGTTTTTACTCCACCACTGAAATTTGCCACTTTCAAGATCACTGGCCACTTTTTTAATGCATGTAGAGTTTGTTTTTACCATTATTCTTTTAGCAATACAAGACAATATGTCTCAAAACACTGGCCAACAGTAAAATTATTGGCAACTAAATTAATATGAACTAGAAATTAAGACTGACAATGCTACTGATTGGTTCATTCCTCACTGGCTTGCAGTTACTTATTGCATATAGCCAAAATGCAATAATCATATTAGGCTGGTCAAGATGGGGGGAAAAAGGTTGTCCTTCAGTTGGCTGGCACACAACACACACACACACACACACACACACACACACACACACACACACACACACACACACACACACACACACACACACACACACACACACACACACACACACACACACACACACACGACAGGCAATCAATAGACAACTTGTTACAGCTGTTGTTTGCAACGTTAGCAGGCAGCAGCTAGCTTGGCTAACGTAGTTCTACCACTGCTCTCTGTGACTCTGTCCCTCTCACGTGTGGATTTTATTTTGGTTAATTGAAGATGAAAACAGCAAAGCTTTTTATGGTTACAAGGTTAGTAGCCTATAATCCTTCCTCCTCCCTCAGTGCAGTGGCCCTCTCTCTGACTCCGTGTGTGAGTGAGAGAGGAAGGGTTTGTGTATGTGTTTACATATGGCTCTGCCACAGCCATACACGAGTAAGACCCGCCCTACTCTGTCAGACTGTCTCTGATTGGCTTACCCTGAAATCTGGCCCTACGTTAGCCAATCAATGACCTCTTCTGCGACATGCTTTGTTAATTTAGGGTGCGTAGCCATGTGGGCTCAGAGGCTAGTATGAGAGCACAAACGAAACTGTCAACACAGTACAACACAGTACAACACAGTACAATCAGCAGCAGTCAGCACAGAGCCTGTATGACAGACTCAAGGCGCTGTATGGGGAAACTTTTCACTTGGATCATACGTTGACATAATAACGCTATAACGCGGGTAACGCTCGGACAATAACTATAAGGCCGTTATGGAATAGGGAAATGTAAAGCCTCCGTTACAAGTTACTGCAAAAAGTAGCGCCGTTAGGTAACGTAACGTGATGTAAGGGCGTTAGTTACAACACTGCTGGATAGTAATCAGCTGTGTGGGCTTGCAAACATCATTTGTGTTAGTGCAGCAATGCGATGCTTTCCTTCTCACCTTCTACATACCTTCACCAGGAGGCAATACTGTAAGTTAGGACTCATATGGAAGTGTTGTATTTCATGTTGTGAACTTGTGAATGTCAATTTCATGCATAATAAGTTAAGGATTTCATGGTAATTTTGGATTAAAGAGGATTGTATTTACAAGCTACTGTAAAATTAAGAACAGGACAACTGAACTCATGCATGTTGTATTGTATTTTATGTTTGTTTCAGTTTTTACTCCATGACCTTGTAAAAGATGAAGAACCACTCAGTAAAGGAACTTTACATCACGATTCTGTCATTCTTTCTATGGGGAATTGGAGTTTAGCTCGCTGTTGAGCTGAAGTTAAGCTATACACTTTGGCAGGAACAGCACACTTACAGAGGTCTTGATGATCCTTGGGTCCTCCCTGTTGAGCAGAATTGTTGAGAGAGTTCAGCTGAAGTCTGGAGTCCACAGTCAGATGTGATCAGAAATGATTGATATCCTGGAGGAGTTGTGGAGAACTGACAACTACAAACTCTTCTTATACTAGAGAGTCTGAGGTGGAACCACTAACTGCTTGGTGTTGATTGGCCAAAGAGGAGAACAATAGAATCATGTCACCAATCACAACCTAACAAACTGCTGCATGTGCTCCACCCCTCTCAAGCTCCTCCCCCAAGTAATGTGCTCCACCCCTCTGTAGCTCCTCCCCCAGGTCATGCTAGCAACATTCTAGAAATAAACTGCTAACTGTGAGATTGCTTTGTAAGCTTCATATTTAATGAATCTAAACTATATCCAAATTATAATACATTGATGTATGAATATAAGTACATCCTATCAGTCTATGACGTGAGTAAAGTAAATGCAGTAGTCAGCATCAATCCCAAATAACAGACACTGTCAGAGTCAAAGCATATAATATAGAAAACATGATTAATATCATAGCAAATTTCAATAACGTAATTCAATGTCTGGATGCCTGCAGGCATGGGTTCATATTAATGTGTACAGTATAGGCTTGATTGTGGTTTTCTGTCTTTTTTGTGTGTGTATATGCTTGTAGGCATGTGCGCAACCATGCATGTAGGCATGCATATAGATGCTAATTAATTTGCTGTGCGTGTGCGTGTGCGCGTGCGCGTGCGTGCGTGCGTGCGTGCATGCAATGCACAATCTATGTAAAGCGCTATATAAATGCCCCATTTGCCTTTTAGTATAATATACACAACACAGCTTGCATAATGCAGGACAAAAGCAGTATACTCTGTCATCTTGTTTTAATTCACAGTTCTCAAGTTCTTGCCGTGTTACATATTCAATAGCATTCAGGGGTACAGCATCATGGCCATTTGAAAGTGGGGTCCGGGTGGTGCCCCCAGGGGTCCTTGAGGGAGTTCCAGGGGGTCCCCAGGGGTCCGGGTGCCCCCAGGGGTCCGGGTGCCCCCAGGGGTCCTTGAGGGAGTTCCAGGGGGTCCCCAGCAGACCCTTATGGGTCTGTAAAATGGTGGACCCCGTTGTAAACAGGTGTAAAGCTTAATCATGGTGTCGTCCACAGTAACAGTTTTTGCGTCGACTTGTGCTGTCGTTTGAAATGTACCCATTCTGCATTATACTGTGAAATAACAATTTAAGGTGAGACACTACAGGTGAATAGGGAGAAAAGTTAACTAATAGCTATCACAATTAAACATATCCAGTTGATTACTTATATTAAGACTAAGATCTTTTGTATTACAAGTTTTCCGAAATGATGTTTAAATATGCAAATTAGGCATTATATGCACTCATTTGCATACATTTCGGGACAAAATTCTACCGGTATTTTTGTCATGGATTTACAAAATGAGTACAGAGAGCTGAGAACGAAGCCAAGAACACACACACTGCAAATTAACAGCAACATTTGAACAATTTATGTGTAAATCTTCAGAAAAAAATATTCTTTGTCTTTGTTTTCTTTTGTTCTTTTGTTGCACATTGGCAGCTTCACAAGGAATAATTAACTCAACTCTTTCAGACCTGCTGTAAACTCACCGTGTGACAAATACCAGAGCGGAGCGTTGGACTGAACACCAAAGTACTTAACGTGATTGTTCTCACTAATCCAACCAGGGAACATTCCTTAAAATGAGAAAAACAGGGGAAACAAGTGTGGAAAATGTTTTTAATGATTGCCTGTTGTTTGTGTTCTATAATGCAGAACAGACTGTGTGTTGCCTTTAAGGCAAATATGTAATTATATGCAACATGTTTGTATTTCTGTTTACATTAGAGTTTGTACTTTATTGTGAAAGTGTGTACCAGTGGTTTTATTTTGAAAACGTATTAACGTATTTAATGAGTCACTTCCTGTTAGTACCATTTTGCATGCAGCAGTGCACAGAGAAGGCAGACCTGGTCAGAGCTTGAGCCCTGAAACACATCTTACCCACTTGGAAGCAATTTAGACGCAATGTCGTAAGTTGTGCTGCTGAATTCAGTTATTGTATCTTTCTGTGAACCCCTTGTGTGACATTTTGTTAATGTTTTTGACAATGTTTGCTGCTGTCTGCAGAACATAGCCTAGTGCACACTCAGGTGTATGTCATCCTACTGATTAACACTGATGAGTGTAGGTGGTTTAGCCACAGTGTGTACATGGTTAGTTAATTGCCTGGGTTTCTTTGTTGTGAAATGTTTGGAATGCTGTCAATTAAGAACAAACTGAATGTTTGCATTATTTTATTATTTTTTGCAGTTTTCAACGCCTTGTCAGTGAATGAAGTAAACAATCAATTCCACCTTCGTCTTCATTGGCTGCGGTTTATCTTGATGTTAAGTGGCAGTCCCATACACTGCCATAGAACATTACAGACTGTATTAGACTAATTGACAGTTTTAGTGTCTTAGATGTACAGTGTGTACACTGTATGGCCGAGTTATATTTAAACTCTGCAAAGGTAGCCACAGACGTTAAGACAGCTTATGATTAATTCACCTTCATCCAGAGTTTAAAATATATATATATTCAACTATTTTTCGCATCGTTGTTACTTGTTATCCCCCACTAGCCTCCATGGAAGAAACAGGCAAAGTCCGTAATTGTCCGTTTACACATACGTGCACGCAGGCTTCACTAACAGTATGCCTCATACTGTTAAGACTCCCCCAGAGTTAGTGTCGAAGTGTCCTTGAGCAAGACACTGAACCCCTAATTGCTCCCGATGTGCTGGTTGGTGCCTTGCATGGCTTCCGCCGCAATCGGTGTATGAATGCATGTGTGAATGGGTGAATGTAATGCACAATCTATGTAAATCGCCTAGTAGTGTATAGTTAACTGGGTTTGAGGGTGTTTACTACGTAAGTATCTCGTCCAGATACAAGGCCGTGGACATCTTACAGCTCGTCTTTAAGCAGAGAAAGATCTACGTCGCTGAAAACCTCGCTGAAAGACACGACACTAATGGATCACCTGCATCTTGTTTCTAAGAGGAGATCAAGGATCTCGCTGAAAGATAGGACACTAATGGCCACCTTGTATATTTGTTTCTAAGAAGAGATCAAGGATCTCACTGAAAGACAAGTAAATGGACTCATTCACAGACAAGGTAGTAAAGGACTCATTCACAGACAAGGCAGTAATGGACTCATTCACTAGCTAGCCTCTCCACTGATAGGTAACTATTCACATGTCGCTATTAGAGCGAAAAAGATCAGAGGCGATGGACGAACCCCAGCTAGCCCATTTCTATTTGTCTGCTGCCTCTAATTCACTGCAGGCTCTTATCTACATCATGTTGAGGAGGAAAAAAAGGGGGAAAAAATAATTGTCTGAAGGCCACTAACTGGTTGGATGTGTTGTGAGAATGTAGTATATTGATAACCCATATACACATAATACACGTAATATTATGTAGTCTATATCCCGTATAACTCTGGACAGCCTGAGATACTATGTGTCACCCCTTTTCTCCTTCCCTTTGTTGAGACAAATAGGCTTACTCTGATTTGATGTATAGACAACATGTCTTTATACCATGGCACAAATATACATTCTTACTGCACACAAATGTATTACACCCACAGCATAATGTTAAGTACAAGTATAAGTATAAGGTTAAGTATGGCTGCACCCAAGGTAAAGAAAACATATAGGCTGGACTTCTAATACTGCACCCACAGTTCTGCCGGCCTGAGGTCAAATAGGTCATAGGGTTCCCAGGCTATGTTGGAAAGTTTATCAATGGAGGTGACTACCATTATAATATATTCTATTATCTTGAGACCTTCCTTAGTTACACAGCCTTGGTTACGTATTGATAATGGACACACACACACACACACACACACACACACACACACACACACACACACACACACACACACACACACACACACACACACACCCCCCATATAGTATAAAAAGCACCTCGTGTTAGTTGTGCTTTGCTTCCAGTAGAACACCACTGGTAAGTCATGATTCGATATATGTCTTGGTGTTCTTGAAATAAGGGCTTCTCAGAGAACATCCTGTTTAGTCATGATTTGGAATGATTATTGATGTCCTGTAATAAACTCTAAATTGGAAAGAAAGGACATTGCCTGGACTGCCTCTCTTTTTTGTATAACCTGCCTGGTATATCCACCTATTATCAACACTCAATTTACTACAAGAACACACTCTGCGCGTCAAAAATAAACACACGTGCCTCTCGTTGAAAATAATTACTAAGGGGTGTCATTCCCTATGCCCGTCTGAAATGACCTTTATTCTGTGAATTGACACAAAATACATAACACTCATGTTACATTTTTCTGTATCAATTAAAACCTTAAAACCGTAGGATGGAAAAAAACGACTAGGCAGCTACTTCCTTCTTTAATTGAGGTGAGAGATGCCGTCGCCCCGGGGTCGAACACACAATGACTTTAACCCTGTAAGACCCGGATGTATTTGTACTTGCAATTTTTTTTTTAAACCTTTCAGATGGTCTTGTAGGAGTACTTTGGAGAGGAAAATATAATGTTTTTATTTTTTTAATCTTTTGGTACGTTTTATGCAAATGTTGCCATATAGCAACGTTGGGTCCATCACATAGCAACATTTCCTATAGGCCCTTTTTATGGATAACATGGCGAATGTGTAATTACTTCACTAAAACAACTTAAGGATTCATTTATATGGTTTATTATTTGGCCTCAATTATGAATAATATTTGGCCTCAGAACAGTATACATTATGAATAATAACACCAATAAGCCATATTTTTTAATCAATTTTATTAAAAGAACAAAATAAAAATCAGTACAATATATGTAGTAAAGAAACATAATAACCTAAACCATTTTCAGTGGTCACACAATACTGTCTGGCCAACTCACTGATTTGCATTGATAAAAGGATGCAAGCTGCTCTCCACCCAATATGACACTGCACATTCCTGACAATTCACGTGTTCGTGGAACTGAATCTTCCCTTGAATGGAATCATCATCTCATCCACAGAGTTGTGCTCTTCTGGAACCACCTGTAGGCACTTCTCTCTGAACAAATCCAGCCATGGTCGGAGTTTCCAGAGTTTGTCCTTCTTGTCCTTCTCTGGCATGGTCAAGTTGTCAACCAGATGTAACGAGGTCAACAAAGACTGAAATCGGTTGCGTGGCATCACATCAGCTACAGCCGCGTTTCGTGTGTCTGCTTCCCAGTACATCCGGCATCCATTCATTTGAGAAATGCCCATTCTCAGATACATCCCCAACATTTGCTCAATTTCTTTTGGACTTGTGTTGACTGATGTTCCTTTTGTTTGAAGGCTGTAAATGTTTGTGTTCGTTGTGAGAGAGTCAATCATGTCTTTGGACACAAACTGGCGGAAGTACTGCAGTGGTGTTTGGAGAGAACTCAAATCTTCAGAGGTCAGAGGTGGGCCAGAAAAGTCTGTATTAGGGCTGATGAAGTCCTTCTTCAGCCACTGATATCTTGAATCACGGCGCTGAGCGGGTTTGGTCAGTTGGGGCGGCTGAATGTCTGCTGGGCGGTCAGTGGGTTCACTGGGTGGTTGGTTTTCTTTGGACCCCACGCCACAGTCCTCTTCATCTGACTCTTCATCAGTCTCATTGATGTCTATGTCAACATCACTCTCTCCGTTCATCACCATATCCAGAACATCCCTTGCTGTGAAGCGAGGCCCTTTCTTTAGTTGTGGCATTCTGAAAGGCATTCTGAAATGAAATAAAGACATACCGTTAGTACATTTAGTAGTGCTAAGTTCTTACACATCACTGCTCACTGCAGGACAACATTTCACAAGTCATACAATACTGTCTGGCCAACCTATTGTGTGATGATGATTGCCCCCAAGTACCCACCACCCCTCGAATGAATAATGAACAACCCCCACAACCCCCCAACAATTACCACATTGGTCCCACTGTCCTTCTAGTATTGAAAGAAAATTAAACATACTGAGAAATAACAAGGGAATATATTGGTTAAACTATAGTTGAATATTTATTGTTTAGGGGGAGAGAGCAAGTTTGGGTGGACATTTTCTGAGGCTTACAGCTCAAAGCAAACAATTCAGTTTTTGTGAACAAAGGAACCAGCTGAGGACTCCTAACATAAAATTGTATGGTTCTGACTGTTGGTATGGTTACAAATATCATTGGAAATTAGAAATTAAAGTAAAAATGCACATATAGCCTACTCTCTCTCTCTCACTGTTTCTCTCTCTCTGATTAAACTGATTAAATCTATTGTGAAAACTATATATAAGGCTGAACAGTAGCAGGTGAACATTAGGCCTATACCCTTGTATTTTTTGCCACCAAGATAGGCCAACGTTGACCAAAAGCAACAAGTATGAATCATGCTCTAATTTAAATGTGGGACATATATTTCACAATAATAACATATGTATGTATGTTCTAGACATTGTAATGTTCACCAAAACAAATATTACAGGCATATTACTTACGTTTTTGTGAGGAATATCTTCCAGAGAAAAAAGTGATGTTGTTCCAGCAGAGATTTTTCAAGTTGTGATGATTCCTGGCTCTGTGGGGGGTATTTATATGCAAATATCCTGGCCAATGGCATTGTAAGACTAAACAATAGGACCCACTGAGGATTTAGAGGTGGCAAAATAACAGAAAAACAAATTATTTAAACTCCTTTCTTTATAAAATATAATTGTTGCTAAAAAGCATCGCTGGGTCTTACAGGGTTTAAGACAATTAATTAAAAAAGATTCTTCTTTAGTCTCTGTCCTTAACTCCACTCCAGTAAACAGTAAAATCAGTCCAGGGCAGCGGTTCCAATGTCAGCTATAATGAAAGGAATGCTGTTCAGAGCTCCGTTTGTCTTTGGTACTTTGGTCTTATACAAAGAAGCCACACAGTGTGCAGTTGTCTTTTCCACCGGTTGGTTCCCAATGGGAACCGGTTCAGTTCTTTTTGGTTTTTAGTCCATGAGCCAGAGCTCCAAAATTGGTGGGAAAACTATACCCTATATTAAATTGTTTATAGGATCAATGCAAGTAAATTAATACATGATAACCCTTCCACAGTAGTAGCTTTTTCATATTTTCGATTATTTTGCATATTTTCCTACATAATGCCTCATTTGCATATTTAAAAATCACACCCGTGTGAACTGAGTGGTGTAAGGTCTTATATAGACTGATCAGCTGTGGTCTGACGTAATGTCTGACGTAATGAAATCACACCCGGATGTGATTTCACAACTGGCTTTTTCTGTGCAGAAAAAATGAGCATGGTTGCTACGGTCATCCAGTTCACCCGGGTGTGATTTAATTACGTCAGAAATTATTTTGAACATAGCAACCATGCTCATTTTTTTCTGCACACAAAAGCCAGTTGTAGGAGTGGTTTACACCACTCAAAAATGTAAAATTTGTAATACAATAAATAATTGTCTTCATGTAAGTACTCAATTGGGGAAGTTTAATGGTGATAACAATCTAATATAGGTATGGTTTTGCCCACTCAATTCATAATTAACGTTTCAATTTTGGAGCTCTGGCTCATGGACTAAATAAAAACCAAAAAGAACTGAACCGGTTCCCATTGGGAACCAACCGGTGGAAAAGGGGCCTGTGAGAATCACAATGAGAGATTCCAATGTCTTCAACATCACAACAGGTTTCTGAAGAAAACTTTATGTTTCTGTGTCAGTGGTTCTCAAACCTTCCTATGTCAATGACCCCCAAACATTAAATGTATTTTGCTCCACGGACCGGTTTTTCCCGATCCGATATTTATATTTTTATAGAACACTTATGCCATATCACAATAGTACAATATCTAAAATCACAGACAATTTCCAATATCATGATATGGATATAATATTGATACACGTTTTTTTGCTCCCGATCCGATTCCGATCATTTGAAAATGACGTGATCGGGCCCCGATTTCCGATCACGTGATCGGATCGGGACAACCCTAGTTACGACCACATCCCCGCTCATCTGTGATTATGGACTTCAAACCCACGTTGGAATTGATGATATACTTCACTAATTATCGAATTATAGTTTATGCGATTGGAATTCACAGCAGCAGCCAATTGTAATCCCCTCAAAACCAGGATTATGGGGATCAATCCCACACTCACAAGAGAGTCGGAGTGTTGAAGAGCCAATGTAAACAAACACAGCTGGAGCAAAACAATTGCGTGACACGCACACGCGCACATGCTCTCCACGTCCAATTCCAGTCCAAGAAGCATTAGTTTTGCACAGAAAACAGCCATACAGCCACTTGCCCAAATGTGATGACCTCGTCACATTTGTCATGACAGATATGGCTGTTTTTAGCCCAAGGATTGTTTTTCGTGTGAGAAACATATTTTCCGTACACTACATTCGGGGTAAAATATTTAGATACCTTTTCTTGTGACCACAGCGCTCTGACTTATGGTGCGTTACCCGTTCAAAACATATTATGGAGATAAAGGTAATGCGTCGCACACCAAGACTGCAGTTTAGTTTGTATTCTTGCATGATGGATCAAAGACAGATGTTTCAGCTATCCAGCCTTCATCAGTTTTAACTGATATATTTGTGACCGGGTCTGGCAAATAGGCCCTCATCTCGACCAGAGTAATTTTTCAGTTTTCTACAGATTATTAAAGTACAGAATGTAAGCTTTCATATTATGTATCATTCAATGAAATTGGAAAATATTTGAAGGAGATATGACCATTTTAAAATGATTGTGCCGTTTTACCCAAAGCTGAGAAAATCCCCTTTGAATGTTCACAACATTTCAACACCTATAGAGCTGGTGTGTCAATGGGAGGGACAATAGGTACTTAACTCCACCCACAATGACCACCTTAACCACCCCCATGTTTTAGCTGCCAACAGTGCAACACTAGAAACCAGATCAGACAGACCTGCTTTTAATTGCAAAATGTACAGTATAGTAAAACATTAGAATTTTATGTAACAATTAACCCAGTATTTCCTTTCATGAATTGATTTACAATAAGTCTACACAATTAGATAATGTTGTTATCTTGATCGTTTGCCTGTTATCTCTCCTTTTTTAAATAGGCTACTGTATTTATTTGGCATTTTGTAGTATGAAAAAAGGGAAAATAACAGTGGCAGATAAATTAGGCCTATGTAAATGTTTCAGATGAGTACAAATAAAAGAGCTATATGAATGCAATAAAAAACCAACAGACATTAGACACCATTAGACATAGTGACATGTTTAAGCATTTAATTCATATTTATATGTCGATATCAGCTCTGACATTTATTTCAGACCTGCTCTAACAGGACATGAATAATAATATAGCTTCCGATTATTTTAGACAGACGTGAAACCAGAGACAAAGACGTTCCAATGACCAATCGAAAGCTTGTATGCAAATCTCGGAACTGCTCCTCTCCGCCCCAAAACAGTGGTAAAGTTTGCAGAAAAAACAAGCATACTTTGACTTATAAATACATACATTTAATTTGACCAAATCAACAATCTGTTGGAATGAAAACCTTCTTCAACATTCAAACTGTGTTAATATGAAAAAAAGTTAATTTAGCGATTTTCTCCCTTTTCATTATAGGCGAGTTGAGGACCATTTTGCCAGGCTCGGTCACATATTCCCTTGTTATCACCCAGTATGTTATGTTTCATTTTCTTTCAATACTAATACCAGGAGGACAGGGGCACGCACACTCGCGCACACACACACACACACACACACACGCACAGGGCTAAGACTTACCTAAAAAGGTCAGTGAAGGATTTCCCGAGACAAAGAGCAGCAGAATGGAAACAGAGAGAATGAATGTTACTCACCGACAACACATTCAGGTCAATGCACAACTTTAACCCTACTGTATATAACACTAAACATACATTTTGTCACACGGGTATATTTTACCCAATGTAAAATATTCCATAAAAATATCAAAAATACAGTACAGCAATACATGGCCACTTGAGGTATACTTTTCTTTAATATTTCATCGAGACTTCACACAAAAATAAATAAATAGGCTAGACATCATAAGGGGGCCCAATGAAGGTAGCCTATACTGAAGGACCCGCCCACCTCAGACATCAACAATATTATGATGTCACTGAGCATCATGAAGGTAGCCTATACTGAAGGACCCGCCCACCTCAGACATCAACAACATTATGATGTCACTGAGCATCATGAAGGTAGCCTATACTGAAGGACCCGCCCACCTCAGACATCAACAACATTATGATGTCACTGAGCATCATGAAGGTAGCCTATACTGAACGACCCGCCCACCTCAGACATCAACAACATTATGAAAATTACAAAAATGTAATTGTCCAGATGAAAGTCACCCATGTTTAGTGTTTTATAGGGTTAACCCATTTTGGGCGGGAACCCCTTTTGGTGTTAGCATTATGTTATGCTTTAGCTATTGAAAAATAGCAGATCTACAAGCTCATAGCGCGCCACCGAATGGAGCGCTACAAGCTTGTAGGTCTGCTATTTTTTTAAATCGAAGAACCACTGACATAGAAACATAGCTTTTTCAGAAAACTGTCAGGATGTAGAAGACATTTTTAGAATCTGATCTCAGGTCAAAATGGGTTAAGCAAAGTAGCCTACAGTACTACTATTAAGCAACCCTTTTGAGAAAGTAAATAACTATAGCTAAAACACTAAAGGTCCCAGCATCCATCGAGGCACTGGCAGTATAGTAGCAAAGCAAATCCTGCTAGATAAAATAAGATGCTATTTCCAAACACAACAGCTGTAGCCACACTGGAGCATTCATAGACTGATAGAAGTATGCAAGTATGATCATTAATCAATTACAAGCTCGTCTGTGAAACTACAGTCTTCCTTTGCACACATTTAGCTGGTGGCAAGCAGCGCTTTAGTTGACAGAAACATTATGGACGAGGAGAATGACACATTAAGGTTCAAGTTCAAGAGTTCAGCTTTGGCCAGTCGGAACAGAGGGAGAGAGAAATAGGCTGGAGGGAATTCATTAAAAATCATCAAGATTGAGCACTTGGTGAAAAGAGACTTGAAGAGAGAGAGAGAGAGAGAGAATAAATGGAATGCCAGAGCTATGTAACATATAGAATGTCGTTTCATTCGGGTCGCTGGGGTTCAAAATATTATGGTACATAATACAAGTAAGACGCGGAAACGCGGAAAGCGAACAAAGTGTTGACCTGTCATACTGTATGAATACACGTATACATACATACATGTCAAGTCTTGAATAGTACTACTATATACTATACTACATGTCAAGGCCTCTCTCTCTCTCTCTCTCTCTCTCTCTCTCTCTCTCTCTCTCTCTCTCTCTCTCTCTCTCTCTCCACAGAGAGACAGAGTTGTGATGTGACATACCTGTCTCCGATTTATGTCACACTCAACGTGCACAGACAGTCTCTCTCTCTCTCTGGGTTTAGTCACCTTGGATACTGACAGTTGATGACAACTGGTCCTTCGGACCACTTCAATTTGTCACTGTGTGTGTGTTTGTGTGTTTGTGTGTTTGTGTGTGCGCGTGCGTGCGTGCGTGCGTGCGTGCGTGCGTCCGTGCGTGCGTGCTATACAGTACAGAAGTTCTGATGATGGGTGGTCAAGGAATTAATTTCCCTATATGGAGAATAATATTGGGTCATCTTAGAATCGTCTCATACAGTATAAGAATTGTACATACAGTCTGTTCTGGTGAAAATTGTACCAATTTGGCGGCCGTTTTCTCGTCGTCAGTTGATTCTTCATATCCGTATGAGTCGAACCGCTGGGATTTATTTTTGTAACACAGTTCTCATTTGATGCAATATGAAAAAAAAAATAACTTACGTCAGATCTGGCGCTCTACTATATGTTGTCTTTTTAATAATATTTGTAACACCCCACAGACATGCAGAGTCACGTTTCAATCTAGTGTCTCTATTAAGGCCATGTCATTATATGCAACAATGGTCAAAAATATCCAAACGTTTGGTAAATGTCTCAGACGTAGTGGAATTACAATCTGTAAGCTTGCAATGTGAGGCCGTGTCGTGAGCTTGTACCTCCGCTAATTTCTCTACGGGTCCATTTGGTTTCATTTTACACTCTCAAGGGTAAATCATTGCTGCATTCATTAATTTACAAGAAGTCTACACAATTAGAGTATGTAGAAAGAATTATACCACATCAATACAGCATGGAATTGTGGACAGAATCCTATCCGACAAGCAAATATTCTAAGTCTTTGGTCTGAAATCGAGGCTTATTAATTAAATGGTGGTCCGTGGCGCAAATACCCAATACATACATTTATATGAAGAGGGTTTGAAGACCCCTAAAATAGGACATTCAAAAACATACAAAGACTAAACACGGAGATAGGAGCTTTCTCTCCCCGACAGCAACAATATGGTGAGATGAACGAGGCATGTCTGAGCTGGCAGATCTCAGCAGCACGGCACACTCATTACGGCCTGGGTTTAGTGAACACACTCATTACGGCCTGGGTTTAGTGAACGACTCATTACGGCCTGGGTTTAGTGAACACACTCATTACGGCCTGGGTTTAGTGAACGACTCATTACGGCCTGGGTTTAGTGAACGCACTCATTACGGCCTGGGTTTAGTGAACGCACTCATTACGGCCTGGGTTTAGTGAACACACTCATTACGGCCTGGGTTTAGTGAACACACTCATTACGGCCTGGGTTTAGTGAACGACTCATTACGGCCTGGGTTTAGTGAACGCACTCATTACGGCCTGGGTTTAGTGAACACACTCATTACGGCCTGGGTTTAGTGAACGACTCATTACGGCCTGGGTTTAGTGAACGACTCATTACGGCCTGGGTTTAGTGAACACACTCATTACGGCCTGGGTTTAGTGAACACACTCATTACGGCCTGGGTTTAGTGAACGACTCATTACGGCCTGGGTTTAGTGAACACACTCATTACGGCCTGGGTTTAGTGAACACACTCATTACGGCCTGGGTTTAGTGAACGACTCATTACGGCCTGGGTTTAGTGAACGACTCATTACGGCCTGGGTTTAGTGAACACACTCATTACGGCCTGGGTTTAGTGAACGACTCATTACGGCCTGGGTTTAGTGAACGACTCATTACGGCCTGGGTTTAGTGAACACACTCATTACGGCCTGGGTTTAGTGAACGACTCATTACGGCCTGGGTTTAGTGAACACACTCATTACGGCCTGGGTTTAGTGAACACACTCATTACGGCTTGGGTTTAGTGAACACACTCATTACGGCCTGGGTTTAGTGAACACACTCATTACGGCCTGGGTGTAGTGAACACACTCATTACGGCCTGGGTTTAGTGAACACACTCATTACGGCCTTGGTTTAGTGAACACACTCATTACGGCCTGGGTTTAGTGAACACACTCATTACGGCCTGGGTTTAGTGAACACACTCATTACGGCCTGGGTATAGTGAACACACTCATTACGGCCTGGGTTTAGTGAACACACTCATTACGGCCTGGGTTTAGTGAACACACTCATTACGGCCTGGGTCTAGTGAACACACTCATTACGGCCTGGGTTTAGTGAACACACTCATTACGGCCTGGGTTTAGTGAACACACTCATTACGGCCTGGGTTTAGTGAACACACTCATTACGGCCTGGGTGTAGTGAACACACTCATTACGGCCTGGGTTTAGTGAACACACTCATTACGGCCTGGGTCTAGTGAACTCATTACGGCCTGGGTTTAGTGAACACACTCATTACGGCCTGGGTCTAGTGAACACACTCATTACGGCCTGGGTTTAGTGAACACACTCATTACGGCCTGGGTTTAGTGAACGACACACTCATTACGGCCTGGGTTTAGTGAACGACACACTCATTACGGCCTGGGTTTAGTGAACACACTCATTACGGCCTGGGTTTAGTGAACACACTCATTACGGCCTGGGTTTAGTGAACGACGGGCTGCCAATACTCCACGTCTGGTATGCCACGTCTCTGCTGCAATACTGAACAAGTTGACAGTCTACCCTCATCTCTGAAATACTGAACAAGTCAACAGTCTACCTCATCTCTGAAATACTAAACAAGTCAACAAGCCCTCATGGATGGTGCGTTCACACGGGCAGATGTAAAAGATACAGTCTACCATTCGTTTTCAATGGAAGCCAGCGACGTGACGTTTCAAAGATGCAACGATGCATGTAGCTGCTTTGACGCGTCATTGCGTCTTTGTGTCTGCCCGTGTGAACGCACCATCACTTACATCTCTGCAATACTAAACAAGTACGCTACCCAATGTACTAGGGCATTAAGCAACTAGTCGACTAGTTTACTAGTCGACTAGTAAATCCACTAGTCGACCTTGCTGGTACTAGTTGACTAGTTGATAAGAAAATATATTTATTATATTTTTTTTCTCCCGATTTTGTAGGCCTCAAGATCAGGTAGATTAGTTATAGTCACCAATGTACACAGTTTTTAAATGTACAAATATTTATTTCCAAAGAAAAATAAATAAAAGGAAAAAACTTGTTTTTTTTTAACATAATAGGTGGTTAAACAACTAGTCGACTAGTCGACTAGTAAAAATGACTAGAAGTGAATGCCCTACAATGTACCTGTTCCGCCACTGTTCTTGGCAAGCAGCCAGTTTGAGCGACATTCAGAAGAGCTATGGGATGATAATTGTTATCGTCTATCGCGGTAAAAAATAAACGCTCTCGCTTGCTAAAACCTTCTATGATGTCACTGAGCATCATGCAGCATCATGCAGGTAGCCTATATCGTCCAAAAATACATTTTAGTCAACCAAATCAACTGTAGATTTAGTAGACTAAAATCTTATGATATTTAGTCGACTAAAACTAGACTAACACCAAATTAAAACTATTCAAGAGTAGTCTCTTGAATAGTTTTAATCTGCTGTCAAAAGCAACACTTGCAGTACAGCTCCAGACGTCGCAGAGATTTCTCGGGAGCGTTTTGTGTTCTCGGGATGAATTCACATCCATGTCCGACCACCACTCAACTCAACCAGTGGGACACATTGTGTCCAATTTGGTTGAAAGTCTCATCCCAGTAGAATATGTGACAGTGTAAAGTGAAGCCGTTATAGGACTTATCAGTCGTCTAGGCATCGGTTCGTTCCCCGGCTGACAGTACTGAAGGCATTTCAACATGACAAGAAAAGGCCCCTCGACGCCAGTGGCGGAAAAAAGTACCGATACTGCAATGTAGAACTACTCCGTTACTTAAAGGAGAATTCCATACTAAAAGGCTTTCTTACCTTTCTTTGTAGTTGTTGCGTCCCCACCAAAGAGGTCCAGGTGTTATTTTGTGCAAAAGCTCCTTATTGGCTATTTCCCCTACCATAAGCCCTAAATGAATTGCATTGAATGGGAATGTAATGGGGCTATGGGGTGTTGTGCTAATTCACTTATTTCCATCGCTCAAAACATTTTTTTTTTGTATATATCCTCTCTTCATAATGTAAATAATATCCCAAGCGGCACACTTTACTACTTATTTCGATGGAAATAAGCGAATTAGCACAACACCCCATAGCCCCATTCAATTCCCATTCAATTCAATGCAATTCATTGAGGGCTTATGGTAGGGGAAATAGCTAATAAGGAGTTTTTGCACAAAAAACACCTGGACCTCTTTGGTGGGGACGTAACGACTACAAAGAAAGGTAAGAAAGGTAAGAAAGCATTCTAGCATGGAATTCTCCTTTAATCTTCTTCCTTACCTTTCGGCTTTTCCCTTCAGGGGTCCTTACAGCAAATCATCTGCCTCCATCTCACCCTGTCCTCTGCCTGCTCTTCTCTCACACCAACTACCTCTTGGTACTCTTTCACCACATCCATAAATATTCTCTTTGGTCTTCCTCTATAGGCCTCCTGCCTGGGCAGTTCCAACCTCACCATCCTTCTACCGATATACTCACTGTCTATCCCTCCTCTGTACGTGTCCAAACCATCTCACTATCCTCCTCTGTACGTGTCCAAACCATCTCACTATCCTCCTCTGTACGTGTCCAAACCATCTCACTATCCTCCTCTGTACGTGTCCAAACCATCTCCCTATCCTCCTCTGTACGTGTCCAAACCATCTCACTATCCTCCTCTGTACGTGTCCAAACCATCCCAGTCTGGCGCCTCTGGCTTTATGTCCAAAACATCTGACATGTGTTGTCCCTCTGATGTACTCTTTCCTGATCCTTTCCATCCTTGTTACTCCCAGAGAGAACCTCAACATTTTAGTCTCTGCTACCTCCAGCTCTGCTTCATGTCTTGTCCTCAGTGTGACTGTCTCTAGACCATACAACATAGCTGGTCTAAGTAAAAGTAAAAGTTCATGATTAAAAATGTACTTGTGTAAAAGTCCAAAGTATTGGCATAAATGTAGTGTACTACTTAAAGTACCAAAAGTAGAAAGTACTTGTTATGCAGAATGTCCCATTTCAAATAACAGATCTACAAGCTCACAATGTGTGCATCGCGACGCATTGTGAGCTTGTAGATTGGCTATTTTCAAATGGCTGAAATGTGGTTGAAGTGGTTAACGTTTTGTAATAATAATCAAAATCTACAAAGTAACTAAAGTTGTCAAATATACAAAAAGTACAATATTTGCCTCTGAAATGCAGTGGAGTAGAAGAAAGTACTGGCAATGGGAAATACTCAAGTAAAATAAGTATAGTACATACAGTAGGTAAATGTACTTCTTTACGTTCCACCACTCGCTGACAGTACTGAAGACGCCATCACAGCGTTTCAACATGCCAAGAAAGCCCCCCTCGGCGCGATCGAGGCGTCACAATGCTCACAGCCGGAGCCGCGCGGGAGTTACTGCTCAAACATCACTCACTACTTGAAATGAAAAAAATATGAAATAAAATAAAATAAAAAAAGTTGCTGGCGCATACGGTTCTTAGATCCCCCGTTATAAAAAATAAATCAACCACTCTCTCTGTCACAAAACAAAAAGTCTAAAATACTGAGCTGGTATGATCGTATATCTGCACCGCATGCCAGAACGAGTGAACATACACGCTCTATGAATATATAGAATTATGCAGTGAATATATGAATATATAAAAATGTACACTATATCGACACATCGTCTCTCAACAGTTCCTCATTTTGGGCGGGAACCCCTTTTGGTGTTAGCATTATGTTATGCTTTAGCTATTGAAAAATAGCAGATCTACAAGCTCATAGCGCGCCACCAAGTGGCGCGCTACGAGCTTGTAGGTCTGCTATTTTTGAAAAATCGAAGAATCACTGACACAGAAACATAGCTTTTTCAGAAAACTGTCAGGATGTAGAAGACATTTTTAGAATCTGATCTCAGGTCAAAATGGGTTCATTCAGACGACGTGTGGGAACGTCATAACTAATCCAACCGACGGGTCCAAAGGACGTGTACACACACGTCCTAGCACATTTTCATTGATTATTACACCTTTTGATTATTCATCTTGTCGGGATCCATTTTCAACTTGATTCACTTGTCATTCATTCTATCTCCTCTCTGCTCTCTGTTCACTTTGTAGTTGTTTTGTGGTGCGCCGCTCTGCACTGACTGCACTGGTCTCGTTGGCGCTTCCGTGACGTCAGGTCGCAGGTTAGAAACATTATGCATTTAGCTAACAGCATTATATCATATAAACGGTTATTTCTAGTCTGTCAAAAATAAACATTTAATCGTTTGAAAAAATCCCATCATAGATTATTTGACCCGCAAATAAAGTGAACCGCCCTGCGGTTAACCTGCAGGACCTGTGGGTTAAATGTCCGCCCGCGCAACACTAGCGTGCGTGCGTGCGTGCGTGCGTGCCAATCCAATCTTGAACTAATTTTGCAGTTTGTGAACAGAGACACACGATTCACTATGCGCCGTTCGGTGCTTTCCAAATGGTAAGAGCAATATTCCTCTAAATATTTCACCGATAACCATAAAAGCGTTTCACATGAACAACGACGATGTAACTATGAGAGATTTGCTGAATTTTATGTTGCATAGATTTCTAACTGCATGTGCTCTAACTTTAGCACTGCTCGTCAGTTTCATTTCGACTCGACTCAGCACTTTGTTGAGGCCATCGTGGCCGGAGGTGCTTCTGTTTTAGCCTGGAAATCAGACAAATCTGCCACAGGATAAACAATCCCTGGGGAGATTGGTCTGGCACATTTCGCTCACCCCAGAGTTCTGGGTGACCACTCAGAGCCTATAGAGGGTATGCACATGACATCATCGTACCTGGAATGTATGCGGGAACGCCCACTGAGTGGCAAAAAACTACTTTCTGGCCTTGACAGCCCATTCATCCAAACAGAAAAGTCCTGTCTGATTGCATCAAACAATGTTAAACTCACCAACATTGCTGTACGAAAAGCTTGAATTATCCTCTTTCTATCTGCAAAGTTTTCGTTTCATAAAAATCCACCATAGAAACGTTATAACTCTGAGCTACTTTCTGTCAAGAAATGCCCTGCATTTGAATATTTTTGGAAGTGTCAGAGTTTGGAAGTGCTTGTTTTCAACAACACGACATTTTGCTGCCTCCTGCATTATGTGACATTTAGAAACAGGTGGTACGTAGGACGGTTGAGTGATTTCCAACGACTCAACGAGTGCTTCTAAACTCCAACACTCCATGCTGCTCAATGTTTTGCCACTCAGTCTAGATGAGGAGGGCGTGTCCTGATGGGAAAATCATGCATGTGCATACTCTCTATTCAAAGTGAGACTTTTTTTGTGCTGTGTGTTTGTATAACCGCCACTTCCGTGTGGAACTTCCCTGTGGAAGATTTATGTCCAATAAATCTTCCACACGGAAGTTTCCAGACTAATTCTGGGGGGTTCTGACAGGCTGACAGCATCAAACGGAGCAATGACACACACACTCACACACACACACACACACACACACACACATGAGAGAAGAGGAGCCTGGGGCGGTCCATAGGGGGAGCCGCTAATGAAAGTGGAAGCACGGTTCATTCTCATTGGCCGAAGCTGTGAAACCACACTGTGTTGTCACCCGAGTGTGTGCGTGTGCGTGCGCGGTGTGCCTTTGTATGTATGATCAAAGGAATTGACGGCCACTTTGATGTCATGGAAACACTGGTCAGGCGAAGAGAATCTGGACCATTTCAGTTCACTTTCGGAAGGTGAAAAGAGAAACCTCACACGAGCGAGCGCACACGCAAAAACCCACGCACACACACACACACACACACACACACCGAGAAGGGAGAGAAAACGGAGGGAAAACGGGACATGATAGCGGCCGTCGGGTATCCAGGAGCCCCGTCCTATACACCCCGTCCGGGGTGTAGGTTCTCATCAAACCCTGTACACTCAAAACATGCTCCTTATATGGGAAGTACAGAGTTAATTCCATGTTGTCAGTCAGTCAGTCAGTCAGTCAGTCAGTCAGTCTCATTCAGCTTCTCCATTACTGCTAAGGTCAGAGAGACACTCGGTGGTTTTCATTGTGGCTCTTTCCTCTCATATTGATCCCTGTGGTTGGTGTTTAATACTGATATCAGATCCATTCCACGTCATATTGATCCCCATGGCTGAGGTGTTAACAACAAATACATAATTGATATCATATTGATCCTCATGGCTCAGGCGTTAACAAATGCATAATTGATATCATATTGATCCCCATGGCTGAGGTGTTAACAAATACATAATTGATACCATATTGAGATTCCCCATGCTTGAGGTGTTAAGTACAGTATTGATTACATATTACAGAAGGCCGTCTGCCACAGCTGCATGTTGCTCTCTCATCAATACAGATGAATAAACTGGTGATCAGTGGTGGAAAGTAACACAGAACATTTACTCAATTAGTGTACCTTTGAGGTATATATATTGTTGAGAATTTCCTCAGGCAATACAAATGGCAGCCTCTGGTGGACAAGACCATTCACAACTCAACTCCCCTTCCACCACCACAACTGCACCAATCACCCACAGGTGTCTTCCATCAGCACTCTGGGCTGATTGCCATTGTCAGCTCAGGTGTGCTCCCCTACAAACACTCACTCCACACACACTCACACAGCTCTCCACTCCAGACCCAAGCCATGCGTCACTGATCAAAATAATTTAATATATATTGTTTTAATTCACTAGTATGTTCAATTTTCAATACTTTTACTTCTACTCCTACTACATCTCGGGGGTAAATATTGTACTTTTACTCCACTTTCAAATATGTATACATGTGGGGGTTCTTGACACTAAAAGGTTTGAGAACTACTTTTTCATAGAAGTATTAACATAATAACAGTTAAAAAGGTGTTATTTAAAGTAACTTTGGAACCATAAATGTTTCTTCTACGGCCTCAAGAGCCAGTTTCAGTCCTAGTTGACGTCTCTCTGCGTGCGTGCCTGCATACTAAACCAGTGTATTGTTGGGTTAGCCTGCAGGCAAGAAGACCTGTTACTTTGCAGAAAGAAAACGTGAGGTAAACAGACCTTGAAAAGCACTTTTGTTTATAGAGAGTCTTTGGTTTTATTTAATTTCAAGTGAACCTCAAATAACCCTCGGATCAGGAGCATTATACCAAATTAATCACACCTGTGGGTGCGACGTCACTCTATAAGTGCGTCCCACACACTCTTCCGCTTTTCTTCCTCCTGGTCGGTAAGAGCTTATATACCAGCTTGTGATTTTGACTATCAATCCCTCACGGTACTGGAATGCCTGCTCTGGGCTGCCTTCTATGTGGCACCCCCCCCCCCCCCCCCCCCCCCCCCCCTTGGCGTACCGTGAGGCTGTCTCATCATCCTTCTATGTGGCACCCCCCCTTGGCGTACCGTGAGGCTGTCTCATCATCCTTCTCAACAGCTCCTCCAGAGAGCTCCAGACTTCCCTCTCCAGAGCAACATTTGTAACTTCATTCTGGGGAATCCCGAGGCGTTCCCAGCAGATATAATTCCTCCGTCTCAACCTTGGTCTGCCCGGGGGTCTCCTTCCAGCGGGACGTGTATCGAGGACCTCCCTAACCAGATGTCCAAACCACCAGGTAATCTCCGCCCCATGGCGGCACGTTCATACACACCTGCATGTTGTTAGCTTCGTAGCATATTTGGTCATCTTTTGGTCAAATTGACATTTGTGATGACAAATCCATTGAGAAACAGACCTTTGCTCTCTGCATTCACAGAACTGCCATAAACAACCCAACTATATAGCGCTTTCTCCTCACATTTAGATGAGTATTGTACTTATTGACATGCAGTGGTTAGAGACAATTTTGGCCTTGGACGTGTATACGTCTTTTCTAATCAAACCACAGGTGGGCTTGGACGTGTATACGTGTCTTTAGGGCTTTTTTATTTTACTTTCATGACCCACTCTTCATGACCATAGGTGAGAGTAGAACAAAGATTGCTCGGTAGACAGAGAGCTTTGCCTTCCGGCTCATTTTTGCATGCCATGCGACAACTTGCTTCTATGAGTGCATATCTGAATGAATGAACCAAACAAATGGAGTAACGCAGCATGTTTTGGCAGAGAAATATGCTATTACTGTATCGTTATACTACTTGTTACTGGGGAAAGTAATTGTATCACAGTAATATATTACTAGTGACTCGTAACTGCCAAACACTGGTCTTGAATATGGCATGCATATTCATTTAAGCAATATAACCTTTTAAAGGCCTAAATAACAGAATATTTCTTCCTCTCAACCATTTCCCTTTGTCTTTGTTTTCAATACAGCGTTGCATCACCAGTCTGGCGTCTCTGTCCTGTCAGCTGTGAATGAACAAAGAAGCTTGGATAAAGCAATCTGCCACTCCTGTGACCAGTGTGGAAAAAACTTCAGTAATGTGCACCGCCTTAAAAAACACCAGGAAATTCACACTGGAGAGAAACCCCACAGTTGTGATCAGTGTGGAAAAAACTTCAGTAATATGCACAACCTTAAAAAACACCAGCAAGTTCACACAGGCGAGAAGCCGTACCCGTGTGAACTGTGTGGAAAACACTTCGGTTCAATGTACCACCTTAAAAGACACCAGCAAATTCACACTGGAGAGAAACCCCACAGTTGTGACCAGTGTGGAAAAAAGTTCATTCAGAAGTCCGAGCTTAAAACACACCAGAGCGTTCACACAGGAGAGAAATCCTTCTCTTGTGAACAATGTGGGAGGCGTTGTTATACAAAAGGCATTCTGGAGGTCCATCAGCGCATCCACACAGGGGAGAAGCCGTACCACTGTGAACTGTGTGGCAAAAGTTTCAGGACCAATGACCACCTGAATGTCCACCTTAGATTTCACAGAGGACATAGACCTTTTTGTTGTGATCAGTGCGGGAAAAGCTTCACTACTACCAACTTACAAGAACACCAGATAACTCACACAGATGAGAAACCCTATGAATGTGACCAGTGTGGGAAGTCTTTTAGTCGCCCTAGCGGTTTGCAAGTTCACATGCGTGTTCACACAGGCTTTAAACCGTTCCACTGTGAGTTATGTGGGAAAGCATTTGCTACGAAACGCAGCCTAGAACTTCATGAGCCCACACATGTGCAATAGAAACCCTATCACTGTGAACAGTGTGACACGAAGACCAGCAGTGGTGGAAAATGTAAATGTAAATGTTTTACCTAAATACAAGTATAAATACTGTAATGTAGAAATACAGTGAGTCATTGCCTGAGGTAGGTCCGGAGGGACCAAAACGTTGCTTCATTAAATAAGAAAATACTCATGTATCGAGCAAATACAGTGTGCGGGTGTATTCTATTGCTTTCATCAAAATTGACTTGAGTAAAAGTACAAAAGTATTGGGCATACAAATGTACTTAAAGGATAACTTTTTCAACCAAGGTTCATGTTTTAGGTTGTAAGTAAAAGATTAGTCTTAATTTCATTTGCAGTTTTTCTTTAGAATTAGCGATTTTTGCTGTTTTTGACAGGTGCCAGGCCATTCGAGCATGGAGCTAAATATGTATTTTTTTTATTTATACGAAATGTTATAGATATTTGTATTATTTACTATGGTCCTACTAGACCCCAATAAATTACATCTGGCCACAAAAGATCACAGGATCTACTGAATGTGAAGGTAGCCACATTGTATGGCTCAATATGTCAGTTTGACACATTCAGTAGATCCTGTGATCTTTTGTGGTAAGATGTAATTTCTTGGGGTCTAGTAGGACTATAGTAAATGATAAAAATAGAAATTGCTATCCAATCTTGTATACATTGTCTCGCGTCTAGGACTGCATGTCTTGGATGTGCATGCTTTGTAAACGTTTGGTATGAAACCTGTCCGACAGGGTATTTGAACAAATAAAATTAATGTTTATCATTTCCATAAAATGGTTTGTGTTTTTATTTGCCCTTTGTCGAGTGGTGTTCCTGTCCATGTCTTAATTGAGACTGCAAGTGAGAGACCCCAAGTGATCACTCCATCAGTGTGCACATAATACCTAATACTATAATCAGTGGACAATAGTACTCAAGTTTAGTACTTGAGTAAAAGTACCAATAGGCTACTTGTCTAGGGATAAGTGTTCTGCACATCACTAAATTGGTGCTGCTGATTGTACATGATAGTCCCATTTTATGTACTTTTCACAATCTCACATTCTAATTTATTCAGGCATTAATGTTTTATTAAGACACCACTGAATAATTGTACAGCAAAGCTATTCTGTAAGCATTACAATAGTCTTTGCGTACTTAGTTTTGCCCACAATTGCTGATGATATTACAGCTGTACAGCTTTCTTTCTGTTTTTTGTTTTAACCCATTTGAGTCCATCTACAAGGTAGTAGAGTTATAGCCTCCAAAGCAGTTCTTGTTTTAACAATAAATTAAATGCTTTATTTTGGTCCAAACTGTAAATCGTCTCCACAAACCGTACTTTGCGCAGAGGAAGCCATGTTGAATGAATTTTGGGTTTGTTTCCAGTAGGACGACATTACAAAGCGAACACACACATGTAAATCCCTCCCACTAAATGTGATTGGGTAAAGCGCGGTTGGCTTCCTAGTCTACTTGTAGGCCAGTGATGCATATTTTGAACAGACTTGTTGACGTGAGTCCACAGTCTGTCTCGAGAGACTAGCAGGGGAGCCACAGCGGCGGAGTCAGTGGTGGTGGTTTAGTTCTACAAGCTAACGTGTCACATTGTCTCTATATGTATTCATGGTTCTCTCATTGTATCTTTTTTTCTAGACTCCCTGCACCTCTCTGTGAGTGAAGAGGAGTTTCCCCCTGAACAACATCAGGAGAGGAGCTCCAGTCTGGTCAAGGACGAAGCACAACCTCCACAACATGAGAGGAGCTCCAGTCTGGTCCAGGACGAACCAGAGCCGTCTCCACAGATTAAAAAGGAACACGAGGAGCTACTAGAAACAACACGGAGGGCTGAAGCCTCAACGTGGACTAGTGAAGGAGATGATGACGATGGTGGTGGTGATGGTGATGGTGATGATGATGATGATGATGACGACGACGACGACGACGACGACGATGATGATGATGAAAACAGAGACACAGAGCCTCTAGCCAGCACCTCAACTGAAGACATGAAAACACAAGCTTATATAAACTACTGGGTGCCATCACAACAATCCACTAGTGATGAGAAGATCCTCTCTTCACACTGTTCTGAATCTGACACCGGAGATGATTGCGGGGAGACAAGTGGAGTTGTCCACAACGGAGAAAGACCTTTCCGCTGTAAACTGTGTGGCAAGAGCTTCAAACGGTCAGGTCATGTGAAGACACACATGCTTGTCCACACTGGAGAAAAACCTTTCCACTGTGAACTGTGTGGAAAGAGCTTCAGAGGGTTAACTGTCCTGGAGAGACACCAGCTTGTTCACACTGGAGAAAAACCTTTTCAATGCGAACATTGTGACAAGAGTTTCAATCAGTCACATCACCTGAAGACACACATGCTTGTCCACACTGGAGAAAAACCCTTCCACTGTAAACACTGTGACAAGAGTTTCATTCGGTCAGATCAATTGAAGACACACCAGCTTGTCCACACTAGGGAAAAACGTTATAATTGTAAACATTGTAACAAGAGTTTCAATCTGTCATCTACGCTGAAGACACACCAGCTTGTCCACACTAGGGAAAAACGTTATAATTGTAAACATTGTGACAAGACTTTCAATTCGTCATCTATGCGGAACGCACACCAGCATACTCACACTGGGAGAAAGCATTTTCAATGCGAACATTGCGGCACGAGTTTCAATAAATCATCTAAGCTGAAGGCACACCAGCGTGTCCACACCAAAGAGAAACCTTTCCACTGTTCACACTGTGACAAGGGTTTCAAAGGGTTAAGCGACCTGAATAGACACCAGCGTATCCACGTTGGAGAAAAACGTTTCCACTGTAAACTGTGACAGGAGTTTTAATCAGTCAAGCACTCTGAAGACACACAAGCTTTTACACACTGGAGAAAAACCTTTCCGCTGTAAACTGTGTGACATGAGTTTTACTCAGTCAGGTACTCTGAAGAGACACCAGCTTGTCCACACTAGAGACAAACACAATTGTGAACATTGTGACAGGACTTTCGATTCATCATCTACGCTGAAGGCACACCAGCATGTCCACACCGGAGAAAAATCTTTCCACTGTAAACTGTGTGACAAGAGTTTTACAAAGTCAAGTACTCTGAAGACACACCAGCTTTTCCACACTGGAGAGAAACCTTTCCGCTGTAAACTGTGTGACAAGAGTTTTACTCAGTCAAGTACTCTGAAGAGACACCAGCTTGTCCACACTGGAGAAAATCTTTTTCAATGCGAACATTGTGACAATACTTTCAATTTGTCATCTATGCTGAAGGCACACCAGCATATCCACACTGGAGAAAAACCTTTCCACTGTAAACTGTGTGACAGGAGTTTCATTCGGCCAGGTCAATTGAAGGAACACATGCTTGTCCACACTGGAGAAAACCCTTTCCGCTGTAAACTGTGTGACAAGAGTTTTACTCACTCAAGTACTCTGAAGACACACCAGCTTATCCACACTGGAGAAAAACCTTTCCACTGTCAAGTGTGTGACAAGAGTTTTAATCAGTCAAGTACTCTGAAGAGACACCAGCTTGTCCACACTGGAGTAAAACCTGTGTGACAAGAGTTTTATTACGTCAGCTCAATTGAAGGAACACCAGCCTATTCACACTGAAGAAAAAAAAAAAGAGGTTCAGTACGTCATCCATGCTGAAGTTACACCAGGCACCCCCCCTTGGCGTACCGTGAGGCTGTCTCATCATCCTTCTATGTGGCACCCCCCCCCCCCTTGGCGTACCGTGAGGCTGTCTCATCATCCTTCTATGTGGCACCCCCTTGGCGTACCGTGAGGCTGTCTCATCATCCTTCTATGTGGCACCCCCTTGGCGTACCGTGAGGCTGTCTCATCATCCTTCTATGTGGCACCCCCTTGGCGTACCGTGAGGCTGTCTCATCATCCTTCTATGTGGCACCCCCCCCCCCCCCTTGGCGTACCGTGAGGCTGTCTCATCATCCTTCTATGTGGCATCCCCCCTTGGCGTACCGTGAGGCTGTCTCATCATCCTTCTATGTGGCATCCCCCCTTGGCGTACAGTGAGGCTGTCTCATCATCCTTCTATGTGGCACCCCCCCCTTGGCGTACCGTGAGGCTGTCTCATCATCCTTCTATGTGGCACCCCCCCTTGGCGTACAGTGAGGCTGTCTCATCATCCTTCTATGTGGCACCCCCCCCTTGGCGTACCGTGAGGCTGTCTCAACATCCTTCTATGTGGCACCCCCCCCCCCTTGGCGTACCGTGAGGCTGTCTCATCATCCTTCTATGTGGCACCCCCCCTTGGCGTACCGTGAGGCTGTCTCATCATCCTTCTATGTGGCACCCCCCCCCCCCTTGGCGTACCGTGAGGCTGTCTCATCATCCTTCTATGTGGCACCCCCTTGGCGTACCGTGAGGCTGTCTCATCATCCTTCTATGTGGCACCCCCTTGGCGTACCGTGAGGCTGTCTCATCATCCTTCTATGTGGCACCCCCTTGGCGTACCGTGAGGCTGTCTCATCATCCTTCTATGTGGCACCCCCCCCCCCCCCCTTGGCGTACCGTGAGGCTGTCTCATCATCCTTCTATGTGGCATCCCCCCTTGGCGTACCGTGAGGCTGTCTCATCATCCTTCTATGTGGCATCCCCCCTTGGCGTACAGTGAGGCTGTCTCATCATCCTTCTATGTGGCACCCCCCCCTTGGCGTACCGTGAGGCTGTCTCATCATCCTTCTATGTGGCACCCCCCCTTGGCGTACAGTGAGGCTGTCTCATCATCCTTCTATGTGGCACCCCCCCCTTGGCGTACCGTGAGGCTGTCTCAACATCCTTCTATGTGGCACCCCCCCCCCCTTGGCGTACCGTGAGGCTGTCTCATCATCCTTCTATGTGGCACCCCCCCTTGGCGTACCGTGAGGCTGTCTCATCATCCTTCTATGTGGCACCCCCCCTTGGCGTACCGTGAGGCTGTCTCATCATCCTTCTATGTGGCACCCCCCCTTGGCGTACCGTGAGGCTGTCTCATCATCCTTCTATGTGGCACCCCCCCTTGGCGTACCATGAGGCTGTCTCATCATCCTTCTATGTGGCACCCCCCCCCTTGGCGTACCGTGAGGCTGTCTCATCATCCTTCTATGTGGCACCCCCCCTTGGCGTACCGTGAGGCTGTCTCATAATCCTTCTATGTGGCACCCCCCCCTTGGCGTACCGTGAGGCTGTCTCATAATCCTTCTATGTGGCACCCCCCCCCTTGGCGTACCGTGAGGCCATCTCATCATCTATGCTGTTTGTTGCAGGCGACGATTGTGTTCGTCGCATGCGGTACACATAACTCACGTTCCCGCCGGAGACAGCTTTGTGCTCGTTGCGTGTGAGCGTGAGACATACTCACATTCCTATTTGGTAAGTGTGTATTGTGTAATGGGTTCTCCACCTACACGTATAGCATAGCCGCCCTACACTGACAGCACTCCACACGGCTTCTGACTGTATTACTGTGATGAGTTTCACTCCTCATGTATGGCCTTTTTGACCTGTATAGGTTTGGCCACTTCACTCTCCTCGAGTCGTGACTAATTTGGTTACACATGGTTACAGGTTCACTTGAAATGAAATAAAACGTAGGTTTACGTACAGTATGTAAACCCGGTTTTATGAATGAAAAGTGTAACCTGTAACCCTTCTTTGTCACTCGACGGTGAAGGCTGGCCCTGTCATCGTCAGAAAAGAGGAAGAGTGTGTGGGCGTGGGACGCACATAGAGTGACGTCGCACCCACAGGTGTGATTCATTTGGTATAATGCTCCTGATCCGAGGGTTATTGTCACATGGTTACAGGTTCACTTTGCATTCATAAAACCGGGTTTACATACATAAACCTACGTTTTAGTTGGCGATACAGTCTCAGTCTTCTCTCCCAACAGTGTTTTATCATCTTTTAATGATGTGATATAACATCTGGAACGTGTTTCTCTGGCCAGATGTTTGGTTTCTCTAGCAGAAATACACGTCAGGAGTGCAATATACACTTTTAGCCAGTGGTGGAAAGTGACGAAGTACATTTACTTAAGTACTGTACATTTTTTAGGTATTTGTACTTTACTTGAGTCTTTCCAATTTCCAGTAGTTTTACTTCTACTCCACTACATCAAAGAGGGAACTATTGACTGTACTCTTACTCCACTACATATATTTGGAAATTTTAGTTACTTCGTAGATTTTGATTATTATTACAAAACATACACTAGTTCCAGAACCACAGGAACGCACCCGCGTCCGAAACGGTTGAGAAATGACCGTGTGGGGGGTCCCTCTACTGTACCCTGTACTGTATTGCACTGTCACTGTACTGTACTGGCACACCTGAAATCACCATATATACAGTTAATATGTGCATATGTGTGTGTGTGTGTGTGTGTGTGTGTGTTGCGCACAGGTGGTGAAAAACAACCATGCTGTTTTCGTACTCAGACATACCCAGCCAGCCACCCACACACATAGTCACTTAAGGAAGTGGTTTGCACCACTTAAAAAAACTAAACAAAGCTCATTACAGACACGGCTCATCAACTGTAAGAACATATGGTAGAAAATAAAGAGACAACAAACAGATGCTGCAAACCTTCCAAGATAAAGAGGGCAGGTATGTAATGGTGGTTGGGACGCTAGGAGGCATAAAGGTCACAATTTTGAATGTGTACGCCCCGAACGAGGATTGTCCTCTGTTTAGTAAAAAAATTGCTGCATTAATTGCAGACAACGGAGAGGGGTTCATAATCATGGGAGGAGATCAGAACTGTACTTTGAGTAATAAGTGGGATAAACTACCGTCATCAACGAAACCTTTATCCAAAAAGGCAATGGCTTTAACAAACATGATGAGGGAGTTGGGCTTGGTGGATGCATGGCGACATCTTCACCCGAATGAAAGAGATTTTTCATTTATGTCCCAAGTATATGGGAGTTATTCTAGGTTGGATTACTTTTGTGTGTCAAAGAAGGATCTTTTTCGTATTAGGGAATGCACAATGGGACAGATCACTATTTCAGACCATGCCCCAGTTTCTATGAAAGTTGGCTTTGAGTTAGTCAACCACTTAAAGTACTGGAGGCTTAATGCCTCATTACTATCAGATGCTAGTATTAAGGAGGAAATAATGGGTGCCATTTCTGAGTACTTTGCTATAAATGATGATGGGAGTGTTTCACCCTCAGTAGTCTGGGATGCGGGTAAGGCCACAATCAGAGGGAAGATTATTTCTATAGGAGCGAGAATAAAAAAGCGAAGGCTTGCAAAACAACAAGAATTGGAAAACAAAATCAAAATCCTAGAAAAAGAACACAAACAATTTGGGAATGGGAAAACACTGGAAGAATTAAAAGAAATTAGACAACAATTGGATGAGTTGTTAACGTATAAGGCAGAGGGGGCACTTAGGTACACTAACAGAAAATATTATGAAATGGGAAATAGGGCGAGCAGGTTGTTGGCCTTTCAACTCCGGAAGGCCCAATCTGGTCGTGCTGTGGCCAAAATCAGACACCCCGAAACCAACCTTGTTGAAACGCAGCCTAAGCAGATCTCGGATGCCTTTGCCAAATTTTACGAACAATTATACAAGGGTCAAGAACAAGAATTTAAAAGAGAAAAGATTATTGAATTCTTGAGACCTCTCGAATTAAATAAATTGGCAGAGGGGGAAGCATCCAAATTAATAAAGCGCATCACTGAGGAGGAAATAAGAGAAACCATTTCCAACTTGAAAAACAACAAATCTCCAGGTGCAGATGGCTTTTCAGGGGAATATTACAAGGTTTTTGTAAATGAACTTTCTCCTAGGTTATGCAAATTATATAATTGTGTATTATCATCAGGAGACCCCCCAAAGTCGTGGTCAGAAGCCATCATCACGGTACTACATAAAGAAGGAAAAGACCCCATACAGTGTTCTAGTTACCGCCCAATCAGTCTTTTGTGCGTGGATTATAAGATATTAACCTCTATATTGGCGAATAGAATTCAAAAGTACATTAAACAATTAATAAATCCTCAGCAAACGGGGTTCATCTGGACTAGACAAGGGACAAACAATATTAGGAGGGCATTAAACATACAGTCACTAGCAGCGAGAGATAAAGACCCATCGATGCTCCTTAGCCTCGATGGGATTAAGGCTTTCGATAGATTAGATTGGCTCTTTTTAGAAGAGACTTTAAAAGAAATGGGTTTTAGAGAAGAATTTGTTTCTTGGATTAATCTGCTATATAATAATTCCAAATCAAGAATTAGAGTTAATGGTCACTGTTCAGAATTTTTCAAGGTTGAGAGGGGCGTAAAACAGGGAGATTCATTATCCCCTGTTCTCTACGCAATTAGTATAGAATGTTTGGCTGAAGCTATACGTCGAAATACTCAGATCCAAGGCATTCCAGACGATGGTGGGTTCGTCCACAAGGTGGCGCTATTCGCTGACGATGTTTTGCTCTTCATAAGAAATCCAGTGCTCTCTATCCCCCCACTCATGCAGTGCCTGCAAAGTTATGGATCCGTTTCAGGTTATAAAATTAACGAAAGCAAATCGGAGGCAATGATGATTTCTGGGTCCTGGCCTACACAACTAAACAAAGATGTATCATATCGTTGGTCTAAACAGGGGTTTAGGTACTTGGGGATTATAATCACACCAAATCCCACACAATTATTTGATGCAAACTATACAAAATTAATTAGAGCCATTAAAAATGATCTGGGGAGATGGGATGTTCTTCCCCTTTCTTTATTGGGTAGAGTTGAAACGGTGAAAATGAATGTATTGCCTAGACTTCTGTTCTTGTTTCAGTCCTTGCCTGTCAGAGTACCCATCTCCACCTTTAAGGCACTTGATCGAATGATTTCTAAATTTATTTGGCAAAATAAAAAGCCCAGGATAAGGCTCAAAACACTTCTTTTGCCAAAAATTAGGGGAGGCCTAGGCCTTCCCAATTTAAAGCATTACTATTGGGCGGCTCAGCTGACTGCAATTGTCGCATGGATAGGTAATGATGAAGAGACAGGTTGGAACCGAATAGAACAGAGCACAATTAAAGGGGTGTCTCTGTCAGCATTACCCTTCCTTGATAAAAAAACTATTGATAAAAACAAAATTAAAATAGGAAATGAATGGATAAAGCATACATTAAAGGTGTGGGAAGCAGTTAGGAAAACACTGTGGGGACCAGGGTCAGTTTCAAGGGCAATGCCAATAGTGGGTAACATTGATTTCTCTCCATCCATAAGTGATACTGGATTCAGTCGTTGGGCTGATAAGGGTCTTAAAACCATAAATCAGTTATTTGAGGGAACAACTTTTAAATCCTTTGCTCAACTCCAGACGAAATTTAAACTCCCTTCAAGTGATTTATTTAGATATTTCCAAATAAGGCATTATATCATGGATCATAGAGAGAGAGAGCTGGTTAGGAAAACCCCAAACGAAATTGAGGTGTATTTCATTGGTATTGCAGAAAAAAAATTCCCAACTAAAAAACATGTTTCTAATTTATATAAAGCACTGGATGATGTTTCTCAAAATACATGGTACATTAAGGATAAATGGGAATTGGAATTAAATATAATAATTGAAGACAAAACCTGGGAGGACATGTGTGAAGGTTGTCACAAGGGAATAAATAGCCAGTTGTGGAAGGAATTTGATTGGAAACTCAAAACTAGATATTTCAATACTCCTCTGGTCATTTCTTCATACGTGAAAACACCATCCATAGAATTATGTTGGAGAAATTGTGGGGGAGTTGGAGACCATACACACATTTTTTGGGATTGTCCAATAATTTCAGGGTTCTGGAAAAATGTTAAAAAGGAAATTGAAAGGTGTTTGGGGTTGAATATTCCTTCTGGACCCGAGTTATTTCTGCTGGGAATTATACCCGAGGAGTTGCGTGGATGGAGTTACATATTAAGGATACTTTTACTGATTGCTAAGAAAATGATAACAGTAAATTGGAGGGAGGTAAAACCACCTACTATAACCCAATGGAAACAGAGACTGAAGCAGGTTTATATAATGGAGGAAATGACGGCAAGGTTACAATTAAAAATGGAAAGTTTCATACTTAAATGGACTTCTGTAATATTGTACTTGGGTGTTTCGGTGTATGTGTAGAGGTCTAAGAGTGCTGAGTAGGGGTTGTTGAGTCTATAAAAATGCTTCGAATGTTGGATATCTGCTGTATATTGTATTGTATTGTGAGTCATGTCTCCTGCTGTTCCCTGCCTTGTCCTGTACTGTCTGAAGAATGCTGTGTTTTTGAAGTTTGTCAAGCTGTTTTTCTGTTTTTCTTTGATTTCTTTTATTGTCTCTGTTTTTGTTATGTATTTTTGTTTTCTTGTATTCACATTTATGTTTGATTTCTGTTTCATTGTTCGTGTTTCATTTTTTGAAATAAAAACAAAGTTAAAAAAAAAAAACAGATGCTGCAATGTGTCACCTTCACAGCAAACACAATGTCTATTCAACTCATTTAGGCCTGACCTCAAAAATTAAAAAAAATCTTCTAAATCCTAAATATTTTCACGATTTTTCAAAAATAGCAGACCTACAAGCTCGTAGCTCGTACGAGCTTGTAGATCTGCTATTTTTCAATAGCTAAAGCATAACATAATGCTAACACCAAAAGGGGTTCGCGCCCAAAATGGGTTAACAAAATATGGAGGTGTAATAATGAAAGACATTCATAAATGTCAGCAATTACATTGATTTAGTGAAGTGGAAAGGAGAAAATAACAGGCCATAATATTTATACTGCTGAAAATGAAATGGGGGAAAGAATCCACACACACCAAGTCGCCCCGCAAGGAATTTTAATCTGCAAGGTGAGGGACATTTTGAGCAGCACAAGCTCTTCCTCAGACTTTCTGAGGGAGATTGTGAATGTGTTTGTATAAATAAATCACACATTGCAGACCTTATTGATGACCTCTGATTTTATGTAGCGGTATGTGTGGAACAATGACATTCAGACGTGCAGAGCACGGACAAAGGAGTTTTTTGCAGGGGTGACCTGAGCCGACACTGCTCCAGATATACGATGAGACGAGATGAGATATATAGGCTACTTTATTAATCCTCGGAGGGAACTTGCACACGCCAGCGGGCGACTAGGGACACACAGTATTAATGTGTTTGTCAGGCAGTCACGGTCTAGCCTGGGGTCCACCTATACACTTTCTATGGCATGGGCAGCTCCCGGCAGGATCCGCCGGGAGAATCTAGACGCAGCTCTAGGCGCGACAGGAGACTAATTCAATAGAGCGACAGAGAGAGAGAGGAGTGTGTGTGTTATACGTGTGTGCGTCAATTTAACAAAGGTGCAGACGATCAGAAATCAGCAGAGAGTGATCGACGTTTGCGCTACTCTATGCCGAATTGAAGTGGACTCGGTCCCAGACTTTTTTTTTCTCTCCCTGGAAATAAAAACGTCTGGGTTTCCGAGGCTAGTCAAGGTCTGACATTGCATTAGTGGAATTTGCAACAAAAGTATTTTTAAATAGACTTTTTGCTGACTCACCGGACTCAAGTATCAATACTCAAATAGCTCAAAATTGTACTTAAGTACTGTACTTAAGTAGATGTACTTAGTTACTTTCCACCACTGGGAAGAACGACCAGCAGGCTAAGCATACAGGGTGAGTAAATCAGGCCGGGGAGATAAAATGTAAAAGAAAAGTTTGGTGAAGGAACATTTCTGAGGATTTAGTAGCTCTGAATCAGAGCTTTTGGACAAAGGGGAACCTGCTGTGGAACTCCTGACTGGAAGTTTGGGTGAGGAATATACTTTTTCTCCCCACCTTCTTGTGCAATGCATTGCATTTGTATTTGATGACTTGATTTTTGAAAACAGATCTTTAAGTTTTTGATAACTCTGGTATGACTTTTGATACTTGGGAGACATTTAACCCATTTAGACCTGAGACCAGATTCTAAAAATGCCTTCTAAATCATGACAGTTTTCTGAAAAACCCATGTTTCTATGTCAGTGGTGCTCAAACATTTCCATGTCAAGGACCCCTAAAAATGTCCATCCATCCATCCACCTACCCATCCATCCATCCATCCATCCATCCACCTACCCATCCGTCCATCCATCCATCCATCCATCCACCTACCCATCCATCCACCCATCCATCCATCCATCCATCCATCCACCTATCATACAATAAATACTACCATGTGTGACACCTGCAGAATGATTAAGGATACAGACGAGATAATGTCATTATGCTAATCATGCTTTATTGGATTGGATTACCTTGTTAGATGTAGATTACCTTGTTAGATGTAGCTCACCATATGTGTGTCTAATTGGGTGCCATATTAACCCTCTCTCCGCCCGTTGCAATTCCACAGAGCCTGATTGGCTCAAATTGTCCTCTTAAAACGGGAGGTAACATTGTGTGCCCCGCCTGAAGCTAGTCTTTAGTTCACAGTAGCCACGTTGTCAGACATGAAACGGTCAGTAAGCATGTAACGATACACTCAACTCACGATACGATACGCATCACGATATGAGGTTCACCATACGATTTTTCACGATATTTTCAACAATTATTTTCCAGACAAATGACCAAAACATATATCTTTTTAATGATTTTTCTTCCCCCCCAAGCTTTTTTCACAATTTGTATTTAACTACACTGCAAACATAATTGCCTTCCATGATGTATTAAAGAGCACAACGACCATCACCTGGGCACAGTCAGACACATACAGCTCCCCTCTGCAGGCCTCTACTACTGAAAGAGACATACAGCTCACCTCTGCAGGCCTCTACTACTGAAAGAGACACATACAGCTCCCCTCTGCAGGCCTCTACTACTGAAAGTGACCCCTCTGCAGGCCTCTACTACTGAAAGTGACCCCTCTGCAGGCCTCTACTACTGAAAGTGACCCCTCTGCAGGCCTCTACTACTGAAAGTGACCCCTCTGCAGGCCTCTACTACTGAAAGTGACCCCTCTGCAGGCCTCTACTACTGAAAGTGACCCCTCTGCAGGCCTCTACTACTGAAAGTGACCCCTCTGCAGGCCTCTACTACTGAAAGTGACCCCTCTGCAGGCCTCTACTACTGAAAGTAACCCCTCTGCAGGCCTCTACTACTGAAAGTGACTGCATGGAGTCTCTCATTTCTCTCCAAAAGCATGTGGATATGATGGAATATGATTACAGCTCACATTTCATATCACACACTAGCCCACCCTAAAAAAAATGTTTGAGTGGTGCAAACCACTCCAACAACCAGCTTTGTCTGTATGTTTGTGTACCTGTGTACACACGTGTCCGTGCAAAGGTGAGCATGGTTACTATGGTTAGTGTGTGACGTCACTGACATAGCTGATCAGACTATATAAGACCTTGCACCACTCAGTTCAAACGGGTGTGATTTTTTTAATTTTTTTAGAAAATCGATTTTTATTTTTTAATACATCGATACATATCGTCGGGATATAATATCGATATATCGCGATATACGATATATCGTTACATGCCTATGAAAGAGGTTCTTTCTCAATGAAACAGGCAGAACCCACATTAGTAACCATTTCTTTGAAGCCCATTAGTTTATAACTATAATGTATTATAAACATATTTCTGCTGTTGGGAAGAAACCACCTAACTCCAAAATGTTCATTTTTCAGGAAATTTAAGAAAACCGTATATTTTGAAAACAAAGCAATATCGCCTCATCAAAGTTTGTGTTGTGACTTTATATATCGTCAATGACTTTCATGACGTTTTAGCAGACAGTTTTAGGGTCCAATGGAGTTAAGAGGTTTTGTATCATTATGTGTTGTTGCTTACTGTAAATCATTGTGGATTAACCCATGTTGACCTGAGATCAGATTCTAAAAATGTCTTCTAGCGAATGCTATGAGCTTGTAGATCTGCTATTTTTCAATAGCTAAAGCATAACATAATGCTAACACCAAAAGGGGTTCCAGCCCAGAATGGGTTAACACTTTGATTGCTGGAAGATCTCAACAGGCCTATTTGGATGTTGCTGCCATTTAACATTGCACAAAGGCCTTGTTCGGGGGCCCACAGTAAAATGTTCTCTTATAGCGAGAATCACACGCCTACATCAAAAGAAAGCTGAACTTGTCCACTTCAATTAAAAAAATACATTTTGATTTTACCATGTTCCATTCTGGAGATATTGACCTTTTTGCAACACCTGCATTTGCCTGGAAGTGGTTATCTTGAACAGCGAGCAGAGTTATGGATGGTTTAAAGTCAGAGACATTGACAGGCAGATATAAAATTGAACCCAATAAATATCCTATACATCCTATACACCGAATGAAAGCCCTGAATGTGTACTTTTACGAGGAAAACAGTAAACATTGATCCCATCTACAGTTAGACAGTAATTGGTTATTGAATGCAGCTTGTGCCCACCAGATAACTTCAGAGAAGACATGGACGTGAACTCCTCAATATTCACAAAATAAGGCCTATAGCGACATATAAATACTATATACCGTATGAAACAGAAGACTCTCTGCTTTCATAAGGAAAAAAATTGTACTGTAATAATAAAAAAATCACACCCCTGTGAAGTGAGCAGTGCAACTCTACTTCTCTACTTATTCACTACAGCTCGCTATATACGGACTGAGACAGAAAGTCATGTAAAGCTTTTATTTACAGTTTGGTCTGTAAACTTCTACTGTAATAATACAAATCACACCCCTGTGAAGTGAGCGGTCAAACTCTGTTCTCTACAGCTCGCTATATACGGACTGAGGCAGAAAGTCATGTAAACCTTTTATTTACAGTTTGGTCTGTAAACTTCTACTGTAATAATAAAAATCACACCCCTGTGAAGTGAGCGGTGCAACTGTTCTCTACCATTGCACCGCGCAACTGTAGAGAACAGTTGCACCGCTCACTTCACAGGGGTGTGATTTTTATTATTACAGTAGAAGTTTACAGACCAAACTGTAAATAAAAGGTTTACATGACTTTCTGTCTCAGTCCGTATATAGCGAGCTGTAGAGAACAGAGTTTGACCGCTCACTTCACAGGGGTGTGATTTTTATTATTACAGTAGAAGTTTACAGACCAAACTGTAAATAAAAGCTTTACATGACTTTCTGTCTCAGTCCGTATATAGCGAGCTGTAGTGAATAAGTAGAGAAGTAGAGTTGCACTGCTCACTTCACAGGGGTGTGATTTTTTTATTATTACAGTACAATTTTTTTCCTTATGAAAGCAGAGAGTCTTCTGTTTCATACGGTATGTAGTATTTATATGTCGCTATAGGCCTTATTTTGTGAATATTGAGTTCGGGTCCATGTCTTCTCTGCAGTTATATCTGGTGGGCGCAATGTGCATCCACCCAGTATCCAATTTATGACAAACTGTACATGGGATCAATGTTTACCCTTTTCCTCGTAAAAGTACACATTCAGGGCTTTCATTCGATGTATAGGATGTATAGCATATTTATTGTGTTTATTGTTATATCTGCCTGTCAATGTCTGACTATAAACCTTCATAACTATGCTTTCTTTTTGATGATGATGATGGCCGCCTCGCCTAATCTATCTCACTGCTTTCATTGTTTTGATCGCAGTAACATTGGGGGGGGGGGGGTCATGGGCACATTGGGCAGCAAAAGTCTTGATCCGTACGGCTATAAAAAGTCCCATTCCACCGTTCGGTTCAGAACTATAGTATAACGGTGAGTCGCGTTGTCATCAGCTGATTTTGTTTTTCAAGCTAGTGTAGGGGAACATGCCTGGGCATGCTAGCCTGGCACGGCCAGACTCATAGCGAGGGTTCACTGATGTTTCCTCCGGGGAAGAATCTTCAGTGAATCCCCGCTATGAGGCTGGCCAAGCCAGGCTATGGGCATGCAGCTTGGGGGCGATGGAGGGGGAAAAAAGCGTCACCCGGCTGTGATGTCGACGAGAAGGAAAAAATGACTTCCACAGATGACAACACCACGGTTTAGGTCGCGGAAAAGTTCGTTATACATTACACCCGGGTCGATTACGTCCCCGACGCGTTCATTGCGGTCTTATCACTACAATTATAATGAATAAAAAAGCGTTACAATCACACGTCTGAGCGATCTCCGATTATGACGGCTCTGCATGGCGATACGTGATCCACCAACGGAACTACTGCCCCTCGCAAGATCAGGGGAGGGGGGAATCAAATGTCCGAGGTGGAAAGCCTGGTGAGGCGAGGTTAGGTGAAATGTGATTCTTTTCAAACACAGACTAGATCGGCATGGGCGCAGCCATTACACTGGCTTCTCTACACGTAAAGCGGCCCGCCCTCCTGTTTTCAGGAGGGGAGGGGGGTTTTTTTTTTTTGTTTTTTTTTCTGATCACGTGAGCTGGACTAAGCAGCAATGATAGGGCGATGGTTCTTCATTGTCCGGGTGGGTAAAAAGATGAATGAAAGTATGCTATAAAAAAGTGATTGAAACGTATTGATACGTGATCCGCACCCGACGTTTGATTAATTGATAACGTATTGATACGCGATCCGCGTTGGGAGTGTTAAGAGCGTCTGCTAAATGCCTACATTGTACATTGTATAGATTCCGTATCGACAAGTATGTCCGTCTATGCCGTTCCGATATCACGTTGTTTACGGCATGATATTTCATTGACAGTTATAACATATAAAAATGAAAAACACAAGGCGTGATAACCGTGGTTTGTAATGCAGCCGTTCCAAACACTGACTTCCAGACAGTGGCCTTGTGGTTAGAGTGTCCGCCCTGAAACTGGGAGGTCGGGGTTCGATCCCAGGCCGGGTCATACCAAAGACTGTAAAAATGGGACCCAATGCCTCCCTGCTTGGCACTCAGTACCAATGGATTGGATTGGGGTCAAATCAACTAATGATTCCCGAGCGCGGCGCACGCTGCGGCTCACCGCTCCAAGAGATGGGTCAAATGCGGAGAACAAATTTCACTGCGGTAACGTCTGTGACTAATCGTACGACTTTGACTTTGACTTTCCGTCAGCCGTCCAATTTGATCAGCAGAAATTACTTTATTGGCGATGTCAGGTCGTACGCTACTGCACACGCTACTGCGCGCACACACACACACACGCACTACTGCGCGCACAAACACACACGCGCGCTACTCCACTGGGAATGTATGTTCAAGTTCAATAGGAGATCTATAGGGACTAATTGGAGCTATGATTAAATATTGATAATTCTCATGCCTAATGACGTGTGAGGAAAGTGTGTGTGTGTGTGTGTGTGTGTGTGTGTGTGTGTGTGTGTGTGTGTGTGTGTGTGTGTGTGTGTGTGTGTGTGTGTGTGTGTGTGTGTCTCTAGAGTTTCATAGATGAATCCTCATGAGGAACAGCTGCAGTCTTTTAATTTGCTGCTTGGATTCCCTCTCTACTCTCCCAGGGACTGTGTGTGCATACTGCCAGCGCACGCACGCACGCACGCACGCACGCACGCACGCACGCACGCACGCACGCACGCACATATACTGTACGTATTTGACAACAGTTTGATTAAACCTATTATCTGTGCAGCTGTTTACATTCAGACATTACAATGTAGGCATCCAGCAGTAAGCAAGACGAAGCACGGGAGATTGGGAGTGAGTCTGCAGTTCTGATTGCAATGGGTTATAAGTGCATTCCACAGTTTGAGACATTGGTATTAACTCAGTAGGCTACACAGTACTACAGTTACAAATATAAGATAAATATGCAATAATGTGGAATGACAGTAAACACAAAGTGATTGCAATTATGAGAACATCCACGCCACTGGTGCACGCGCACACGCACACACACACACACACACGCACACGCACACGCGCACACGCACACGCACACACACACACACAGATTAATCCTGCAGTTCTAAAATACAATGAGGAAACAAATTACTACGTATACTACAGCAGTGGTTCTTAAAGTGTTCCAGGGACCATGAAGGAAACTAGAGGGGGTTCCAGATGGACCTTAAAACAGGTCTGTAACTCTCATAGTTGTGGGAGTCCTTTCAATTAAAACAAGGTTTGAGAAGCACTGTACTGCAGCACATCTGGCTATGTTGGACTACTACTAATACTACAAGTACTAACATTTCTACCTTTACTACCATGCCATAACTGGCAAGATACTACTATTATTTCAAAATGTAGGATTAAAAAAAAAAAATCCAAAAAGTTATAGGACATTAAAGCAAGAAGCCACAAGAGGTCTCAGGTTACCGTGGATTTTATATTGGCTGAGAGACCCTCTCAGCCAATATAAAATCCACGGTAAACTGGGACCTGGCGTGGCTTATTGCTTTTCTAAAACGGTTACAAACGTATAGCAATATCATATTAACCTAATAAAACTATTACATTCACAAAAGTAGCTACGCTTTGCGCCCACCAGAGCGAGCCACGTACACTTCCTTGTTTTGCTCTGCAAGTAGGCTATGTGACAGGAGAATAGCGCTTGATGTCTTTACGGGGCCGCCTGGAGCCACACATTCACAGTCATATGAGTGCATGTGGGCGGTGCTTCGTTTGCTTACACGCCCGCACGGCCAGCGTGTGTAAGGCAATCAAGTGCTCCCCTTCCCCAGTTCAGCTACAGAGCTACGGGATCAGCTGGGAATGATATAAAGTGATTGAAGGTGTGGATTATTGTGGATTTTACAACGGTAACCAGCCAATCAGAATCAAGTATTGTGACTAACCGTTTTATAACAAAAAATAAATGGCAGACAAAGTACTCACATTTCCATTTCTGTATCGCCAAAAAGGAAGGCTTACGCGTTTCGGCTATGAGCCTTCATGAAGGCTCACTTCCGCCATTTATTTTCGGATGTGCTACCTTTAAGGATTTCCTCTTTTTATTTGTATTCCTACATTTTAATGTATACTGGATTTGGATTTAGCACTCCACTGAAAACCATTGCTGATGTGCAACATCTTTTTCTCATCTACTACCATGTTCTACTGCTTAACACTGTTTATTAAAGCTAGCACACGCCTGGTGGAGGGTTAAGGAACTGCTTGGAATAAACGTATTCCTTCCACGTCCAACCGGGGAAACTCCTCCCCTGTCAGGTGATGAGAAGCGGCCTGCTCACTCCCCATGCATTGACTGTAGCATGAGTTCAGTTTGGGGCTCTCCCCAGGTTGGCAGAGGGAGAGTATAGAGCGCCGCAGTCCCGCCCCATTTCATGACGACGCCAGGCCCAGGAAATAATTCCCATTGCATTTTTCCCATTGACATTTCAAAAAGTATTTATTTAAAGACCTTTTAAGCGTTGTACAAAGCCAACTCGAGTTGTGGCAAATCATGACAATAAACACAATATTTTGGAGCAAACAAATAATTACAAAGAAGAAAAACAAGAAAAAAAGTGTTTCTTCTTCTTTCTAATTATTTGTTTGGCCCGAAAAATTTGTTTTGTTGTCATGATTTCTCACAACTCGGCTTAAAAGGTCTTTAAATAAATACTTTTTGAAATGTCTATGAGGAAAATGAACGGGGACTCATTTCCTGGGCCCTGGTAGGGGGCGGGGCTGTGACGCTCAATAGCCCCCAGGATAACAGCTTCTTAGGCAATTGGCACCAGGTGAAAAAAAAGTTACTGCCTGAGTGAAGACTTTCAGCACCACAGACAGCTCCCCCCCCTTTGCTGTAGGAGTAGTTTATGACTTCAGCACCACGGAGAGTTCCCTGGCTGTGAATCTCCTTTTCATACCCATAGTAGGGCGGATAACTTGCAAATTACAGGAGAATCGTTCACTTGCGGATACAAGCACCAAAATTGGCACACATACTCCTTAGGGGTTGCTCTTTTGAGAAAACCACTGTGCCAAAAAAAAATTCAAGATGGCGGCCATTTTTCAATTGAATATACAGTAATATTGCATTTCGCAATAAAATCCCATAGATTTGTCCTATTTGAATGATCTTGGTGTCAAATCATACATTTTTCACTATGTAGATTCCAAGTTTGGACCCATGGACTTACTCACTGGCTTCCTTGTACCATATATCAGTCCCGGAATCCTAATATTCTGCTGAATTAGAGGTTTGTGTTATGTCTGACTCCGGTGAAATGGATGGCAGTGTATTTCTTAGTATTGTTAGTTGTTTAGTATGTGTGTGTGTGTGTGTGTGTGTGTGTGTGGGGGGGGGGGGGGGGGGGGGGGGGGTGTTGTAATGTAGTAGCTCAACAGAGCGGATGTCAACGCACAGCCAGGGCACACTGGTGGCACCGCTGCTGTGAAACTCAGCATGGGGTTCAGTATCAGCTGAGTAATTAGTTTGGTGTAGCTAAATGATTACTTCAGTGTCCCAAATGCTGTCTAATAAGCCCCGCATCAGTTAGCTAGTGTAGATTACATGAAGTTTATGATGTTTAGTTAGACATTGGAACTCTACTCCAGGACAGTGGTTGGACAGGAGCCCTTTTGGAGGCAGGGATAGCATCTCCTGGGACAGCAGATTCATTTCTGACAGCTTCAAACATCACTAGGACACGACAGATGCACCAGATAACAGCATGCAGTCTGTACAAGCTTCTGAAGGCATCCTACACAGACTACTTGATAGAGACAGATAAACAACCCGAAGAGGTGCCTAGCTTCGAAGCTTGGTGTGAGCAGCGCAAACAGGAAAGTCCCCAGTTTCTTTTCTGGTATATGGTGCTGTCAATGGAACTGGTGATCCTCTTGTTGATCCAATCTTTCAGAGAAGCCAACTTCTTCCTGTACTGTCAGTCACTGGCTGAGCTGCTACCATACTTCTTTGCAAACAACAATGTTCACTATGCAAGGTGGCTTACGATCCACTACAGAGACATGGTGACCCTGGGACAGAAGCATCCTCAGCTGGCTCAGGAGTTCCAGAGCGGAAACTTTGTTGTACATAAATCGAGCCGACAGTTCTCAGCAATGGCTATTGACCAAGCTCACGAGCAGGCCAACGCTGTCATTAAGGCAGACGGGGGTGCGATTGGCGTGACTGAAGATCCATCAGCACTGAGAAGATGGATGATAGCTGGTCCTGAAGTCAGCCACTTGGTTTCACAGTATGAGGCAGCATGTGGGGCCAAAGAGGGTACTAAACACACCAGCCATCATGAGGAGACAGAACGAGTACAAAGAGGGTTCCTTGAGAAAGTAGAAAAGCTCTCACAAGCCATGAAAGATATGGGCAATCCTTTCCAGGAGGAGAGTCAGGATCTGCTTTCGCTTGATACAAAGGATATTGCTCACCCCACTGCTGCTGAGCTGATTGGCACACACCTTGAGAAAGGCAAGGTCCGTTTCCAGACGTTTATGAAGGGACTGGAGGGGAAAGAAGAATCCACCTTCTATGAAACAATCAAGAGGAATAGGGTTGACTTCTTTCGACAGGTACCAGCCACTGTTGGCTCTTCAAAGCAAAAAGTGCTGAAGGCAGACTGTCAACTGTTCTCCAAGCTGTTCATATCATGCCAGAGCAGAGAGTGTGACTTGAAGGAGTTCTTCCGTCATGAGAACCAGTCACATCCTGCTGCCCTCAGTGATGGTGGAAAGCTCCACACATGTCAGAAATCCCACCTCACTACCATTCTTGAGAGCCAAGTTACAATCCCTGAGGCAGAGCCATACGCTGACACCATCATCATTGATGGTGCAGCGTTGGTGAACAGTCTGCCTCCAAGGAGTTCAAAGACGTTCGAAGAGTACGCAATGCTCGATGTCCTTCCTACAATAAAAGCATACTCTACCAAGTACAAGAGAACAGACATTGTGTTTGATGTTTACCGGCCATGTAGTCTGAAAGCTGAAACTAGATCAAAGCGAGGACATGGGGTGAGACGCAGGGTGACAGGTTTGGGCAAAATTCCCACAAAATGGCAAAACTTTCTGAGAGAAAATGATAACAAAGCCGAGCTATTCAACTTTCTGGCTGATAAGATAGCATGTGTGGCCTCACCAAATGTGGTAATTGTGACCAAGGAAGAAGATGCTATCAGTAACAGCACTATCAATCTGGCTGGGGTGGCACCATGCAGCCACGAAGAAGCTGACACACGGATCTTTGTGCATGCCAGGCATGCCACAGAAGCAGGCAGCAAGGTCATCATGGTCAAAGCAAACGACACAGATGTTGTCGTCATTGCAGTCAGTGTTCTGCAGGCACTTCAGGAGCTCGGTCTGCAGCAGCTGTGGGTTGCTTTTGGCCAAAGACAGAACTTGAAGTGGATTCCTGTTCATGACCTGTGTTGCACTCTTGCAGAAAAGAGCAAAGGGATGCTCTTCTTCCATGCCTTCACTGGCTGCGATGTTGTTTCAGCATTCCGTGGCAAAGGGAAGAAGTCTGCTTGGCAAACCTGGAATGTTTGTGATGAGGCTTCCGGTGTCTTCAGCAAACTCAGCCATTACCCACCTGTAGTGGATGATGAAGACCTGAAAACCTTGGAGAAGTTCGTTGTCGTGATGTACGACAGATCCAGCACTGCTGAAGGTGTCGATGATGCGAGGTTGGACATGTTTGCTCGGAAGCAGAGGCCATACGAATCCATTCCTCCAACCCGATCAGCACTGAAGCAACATATGAAGCGTGCTTCCTACCAAGCGGCCTGCATCTGGAGTCAGTCAACAGTATGTCAACCAGAAATGCAGACTCCTGAAAACTGGGGCTGGACCAAGAAAGGAGATCTGTGGCAGATTGTTTGGACAGAGCTCCCACCCATTGCAGAGAGTTGCCAGCAGCTGACCAAGTGTGGATGCAAATCGGAATGCTGCAATCGATGCAAATGCTACTCCTTTGGTCTGACCTGCACGGCACTGTGCAGCTGCAGGTGCGAGGTTTAGAAGCGTTGTAGTATAGTCCTACTCATCCAAGCAGCAAGACAGTAAGTGAAAAACAAGTATAGGCCTACTGCGCCTACTTGTGAAAAAAATAAAAAAATAAAAAAATAATAATAAAAAATAATAAAAAATAATACCTCCTGCCTCGACGGGATCATCACCTTATTGTGGTGAGGCAGTTTGCGTGTCTCCATGACCCCTAGAGCTATGTCGGCAGGAGTCTTGTACTCCTGGCAGGGTTACCCAAGTCGAACAGGTCAAAGGTAGAGACTAGACAAAGAGTGATCCCACGGCGCCATGTACCATGCATTTTAGCCGAGTCAGCTGATACTGAATCCCATGCTGAGTTTCACAGCAACGGTGCCACCAGTGGCTGTGTGTTGACATCCACTCTGTTGAGCTACTACATTACACCCCCCCCCCCCCCCCCCCCCCCCCACACACACACACACACACACACACACACACACACACACACACACATAACATCTAATTATACTAAGATATAAACTGCCATCCATTTTACCGGAGTCAGACATAACACAAACCTCTAATTTAGCAGAATATTAGGATTCCGGGACTGATATATGGTACAAGGAAGCCAGTGAGTAAGTCCATGGGTCCAAATTTGGAATCTACATAGTGAAAAATGTATGATTTGACACCAAGATCATTCAAATAGGACAAGTCTATGGGATTTTATTGCGAAATACAATATTACTGCATATTCAATGGCAGCCATCTTGAAAAATGGCCGCCATCTTGAATTTTTTTTTGGCACAGTGGTTTTCTCAAAAGAGCAACCCCTAAGGAGTATGTGTGCCAATTTTGGTGCTTGTATCCGCAAGTGAACGATTATTACCGCTATCTGCCCCGCTACCAGGCTTTTATTTCCGTTCGCACTCGACTAAAAAATTAATGCCTGGGGGAACGAGATACATTTCCTGGTGGGGCGAGCGATCGGTGAAGCAATATTCTCCAGCACTCGCTCCATGCGGCGCCCTGCACTCCTCTAGACTTGCAGAAAGCACGCTGGGTCAGGCTGGGTCAGGCTATTTCTTCCCAAATAAAACACCCCGGTGACACTGCAGAAACAGCTCCATGGTGTGCGCGCGCGTGCGTGTGTGTGTGTGTGTGTGTGTGTGTGTGTGTGTCTGTGTGTGTGTGTGTGTGTGTGTGGTTACAGCATTGCTGATTGAAGGAGCTAATTGCAGGCCGTGGGTTAATTGGTTGAGGGAAACGGGCAGATGTGAAGATTGAGAGAAAGCGAGAGATGAAAGGAAAAAGAGAGAGCGAGAGATTTGGAAAAGTTAGTTTGAGAGGTGGTGTGTGTGTGTCTATTGGGCAGAACAGTGTCTGTCCCTATTATTATTATTATTATTAATTCAATCGTGCATTTATTGTAATTACTTTACAGTTGTTTTATTCTGTTGCTGATTTTTATCAGATGTATTTTCTTACTCTACAGCTCTACTTGTTCTCAGCATCTCACCATCTTTAACCCTATTATTCCTATACCTGGCAGTGGTGGAAAGTAATGTCGTGTATTTTCACACACAACTAACCCACTAAACTCACTAAAGTGGAGAGAACTAAAGAGAACTAAACTAAAGCAGACTGTAGTCAGAAGACTCAGATGATCGGATGAAGAACAGGCAGGGAGATGAAATGGCGGTCCCATCAAAATAGTATTTATTTCAGGTGTACAAATACAACAGAGAGAGAGAGAGCTTCCCGCGGCCCTGGCCCACGGGAGCTCCCAGCAGACTGCCTGACCGCTGGACGCGGCCAGCCAGCTAAGACTAGTAACTCTTCATTTACAACAGGACATGATAGTACTTTTGCACAGACGGAGTTGAATACAGAGGTGGAGTCTGAAACTTTACATAGAGATTAACATATGGCAGAGAGATAACCAAGTGGTCTCTCAGAAACATCTTGAAGGTTCCTGGAGGACAATAGAATACTAATGTTGTCTACCCCCTGCAGAGTACTTGCATGGGAACCTCTGAAGTGATTGCTAGACGAGACTCCAGACTTGCAGTCTCCTCTCTCATGAACCATGACATTAGCACAATAACCAAAATGTATAGTGTAATTATTGACAGTAAATATAGTCCATAAGCAATAGCTTATGGACTATATTTACGAGACCACAGTAACTAAGTACATTTACTTAAGTACCATTTTGAGGTATCGGTCTATTTTAGTTGAGCATCTCCGATATGTTTACTTCTACTCCATGACATCTCTGTCCGGGAGGAAAGACGGGTGCGGAGCGTCTGTAACGGGGGATAATTCCGGGAGGAAAAACAGGTTGCGTATCATCCGCAAAACATGACAAAGTTACTACTAGTAAACAACTAGTTTAACAGAGAGAGAGAGAGAGAGAGAGAGGGGGGGGGGGGGGGGGGGGGAGAGAGAGAGAGAGAGCTTGTTCTTGCATAAAATGTACCAGCAACATGGGGCTACTGTCTGCGGTCACAGCCTTTTATGGGGGGGTTTTTATATTCAATTGCAGATATCGTGATATATAATTTGTAGTTTTTGCCTGCATGGCACAGGTAAAAGGGTGCCCCTGTCTTTAAAAGTGTTATAATATATGTGAGTATTCCCCCCCCCCCCCCCCCCACCAACACTGCTGGCTTGGGGGTTTCTGGATTCTTGCGTCATCATGTCTTCTCTCTGTCAAGAGTCCTTCCCCCAGCAGGAAGAGCCTTGATGTGACTTGATGTTAACCCTCTAAAGTCCTACAGCAGCATGACTCCACACACCAGGAGAGACATTCACAATCAGCCAGCAGACTTACTGGGACTTTACACAAGCCTGGGAAGAACACGCTTTAATTGGCTGCAAGGCTCTGAAAACATGTCAAAGAGAGGAGTGTGAAAACAGCATGTGTTCTGTAGTGGGTGTCAGTCTGTGCCGTGGAGCGTCCCAGTCCCCCCCCCCCCCCCCCCCTTTCAGAACGACGATGGCACCAGAAGAGAGTTTCCCAATCTTTTTTTTCTCCATAGACGTTTCAAAAAGTATTTAATTAGGCCTTTAAGCCTCAGACAGCCGAGTTGACAAATCATGACAATAAACAAAAACATGGTGGGCCGAACAAATAATTAGAAAGGGGGGCGGGAAAATGTCTGTTGACTACCTTTTTCTCACTGACGAAAACTAAATGAAAACTAAATGAAAAGCTATGATGACCAAAACTAAGCCTATTATATTGACAATTTTGTCAACAAATAAAAATGAGACTACAATGTTAGAAAGGACTCGTGGACAAGAGATCCAGTATAGGTCAGTTTACACTTGGTTGCATGCTGAAAATAGCAGATCTACAAGCTTACACATGTTGCGGCGCGACACGTTGTGAGCTTGTAGATCGGCTATTTCATTTTTCATCAAGTGTAAAATCAATTACATTACATTACAACAACACTAAAACCTTCCAGGTGACTAAAATGTGACTAAAAACTAAATTAAAACTATTGAAAAGACTATGACTAAAACTCAAATCAAAACTTGCTGTCAAAACCAACACTGCCACATGATGGACAGCACTAATGACGGCGAGACATTTACACAGCCGTGATTTACACATCAAAAGTACTTTGATTTCCCCTCGACCTTCGACCTTTTCATCTTTAAGACGAGCTGAACTCTCTTCAGATTGCCGTTTCATCATAACACCTCAAATCAGACCCAGGAATCCCTCTAATCGTGACCTCTCTGGGAGAGAAAAGAAAGCTTGCACCCCTGATTGGGTCGATGTATTTGGATAGTGCAAGAGTTCCTCCAACGTCCTCTAAGATGGATCGATCGATGAGTCCTGGCGGTATTCATTAATGATTGATGGCCTGATGGGTCCTGAGCGGTATTAATTAAGGTGTTACACTCGTTAGGAGAGGAAGTGTTTCCACAACTTGTGAGAAGTTAAGAGTGGCTAAACTTCCAGCCTCGGTCTGAAGTCCCACCCTGTTCGTTGGCTGTTTTGACTACAAGGTGTCCGATGTGTTTGTTGTGCCCTCCGCCCCCACATCGGACAGGTTTGTCCGATCAAACGACGTGACTCCCATTGAAAATGTTCTTTAGGTGTGTACGCAGCCTCAGGCTGCGTACACACCTAAAGAACAAATGTTTGGTCCGTGTGCGATGCCTGATTGCTATTTGATTGCTGCTCCAATTCATTTTCAATGGGAGTCACATCGTTTGATCGGACAAACCTGTCCGATGTGGGGGCGGAGGGCACAACAAACACATCGGACACCTTGTAGTCAAAACAGCCAACGAACAGGGTGGGACTTCAGATCGGACAGAAGGGTGGTTTTTAACCGCCAACTAATAGGAGAGAACTTCCGTTCTTGACAGCACTGGGTGGAGTTTAGGCTGTAGTCTTCTTGAGTTACGTGACACAGACTATTATATCGCTTGTTTGTATGTCTTCTTTTGGCTACGGCCGTGCGTAACTTGGAGAGTCCAAGTTGCGCACGGCTGTCTCCAGTGAGTGACTCCAGTCTGGTACTAAGTTCTATTCTATATACAGAAATACAGGACGATAGCCAAAATAGCCGTCAGGCCTCGGCAGTTGTGAGGCTGCATTAATAATTAGTTCTAAAAGCATGTCTTTTTTACGGGGATCACTATTGATTTTAATAGTAGACGCATATATGACTATGAGTAGCCTAGAGTAGAAATGTAATGGCAGCGTACGAGGTTCACATGCGCAAATATAACAGATGTACAAGTTATCGACACGAATGGTACTTACGGTATGGTACACGATGTAAGCTTGTAGATCTGTTTATTTTAAGCATGCGCCACCGCCACCACGCAAAGTTATGACGCGCGCACATGTGGGGGGAGAGACCCGATATATTTTATAGCTCTTATGGGAGAGACGCAGACAGAGAAATATTTAAAATCATCCTGTCTCGCTCTAGCGCACGGCCGCACGCATAAAGAGCCAATGGAGCAAATGTTAAATAAGCTACACAGGTGGTCCTAAATGATTAATTGATTACATCACTATAGCAAAATACGTGATATAGGTCAACTGCAGCGGAGCTGTTCTGACTTGAAGCTTAACTGACCAGCACGGCTTCAAGTTTAAACCATAATATGACATGGAAATGCCCGTCGATTTGATGCGCAGAAATAACATAGGCCTATATCGAATCAGGTTAAGGTGCACACATGGAAGAAAAGTCCCTTTTATCGGGATTCGGGGATACTTTGTTGTAGGCTATACGTCTCCGGTGAATTGTATGCACCAGCAGCAAGCACATTATTGTTCAAACACCTGCTCCTCTGTTCATCTGTTGTCTTATTTGGCTAATAAAATAATTATTAAGAATTAATGCAATTTCAAGTTGTTGCTGCAATCATGATTCATGTTGCTGTTCTCTTCTCTGTGTGACTGAAGGTTGCGCCCAAAAATTGTAGACAGTGATTTCCCGCACCCCCTCATGTTATTTTTCCCTCCGTCGTAAAATGACCTATTTTCTTTTTTTTTCACCATTTGGTTCGCTTAACATGTCCACGTGTCATTTGTTTACATATTTGGTACGCTTTACAAAGTCCAGTGTGAACACCAAACGGACCAAAATCTAAATGCAAATATTTGGTCCTTGGTCCGGACCTTCTAAGTGAACTTTGAGTGTGAAAAACGGCCTCGACAAACTACCGCTAGCTGCTGCTGCAGTCAAGAAAACTACACTGAACATATGTGCATCTATTTCCGCATATGTAGCACCGCCCAAATCGCGCAAAGCATTGTGGGACATGGAGGCATCAAATCATAAAAATGTAATCAGTGGTCGGTCGGACAGATCTGTGTGTCCGAAAGGTGTGTACGAAGCCTTACAATTCAATTGGAGAGCACTTAATTAAGGTGTTGCATCGTTAGGAGAGGAAGTGTTTCCACAACGTGTGAGAAGTTCAGAGTGGCTAAACTTCCAGCCTCGGCTACGTGCGGAGCCTTTACAATAGGAGAGGCTTTACAATTCAATTGGAGAGGCTTAAATGCCATGCCGGTAGGCCAGTAAGGAGGGTCTCATGCACAGTGTAAGAAAGTAAGTAAGTAAAGCACTTTTCAAAACAAAGTTACAAATTTTGTACAGTGGAACAACAAGGTAATAAAAACAATCAAATTCAAAACACGTGTAGGATTAATAACACGACAAGAAGAAAAGCAAAACATTGACCTGCACAAATAGGCCAGGTAGAGACATTTCACAGTCCAAAATGCAAACGAAATGAATACGTTTTCAGCAAATTGTTAACAGACTCTGCATTCTTTATGGAAACGAGGAGGGAATTCCACAGTGTGGGAACAGCTGTGGTGGAAAAGGAACTAAGTGCATCACAAACTTAAGTACAATGACACATAGCGGAGAGACTGGAAGTTTGTCACTTCAAATTCACTGTCACTGTGTGTCTCTCTGTCTGTATTGTAACTGTCACTGTGTCTCTCTGTCTGTAACTGTCTCCATGTCTGATTTGTTTGGAATTTTCTGATTATAAAATTAAAAGAAAAACCCCACCTGCAACAATGACACGCATACATATTTCTACCGATTACATTTAATTGAGTCAAATTTGAACTTTGAACTGTGTGAAGCTTGGCAGCTCGGTGTCACCCAGGTCGCTGTGAAGCTTAGCTTAACATTTCACACACGCACGCACAGCACGCACACACACACACACACACACACGCACACACACACACACACGCACACACACGCGCACACACGCGCACACGTGTGTGTGTGTGTGTGTGTGATCTGATCATCTAATTTAATCAACTGCAGATCTAGCACCATTAAGTGTGTGATCATCTAATCACACACTTCATCTAATTCATCTAATTGGCATTTAATGCCTTGACTGGCCCACTATACGACAATAACATCTCCTCTAATATAATGTTCTATACATCCCCTGTGGGCTACAATTTTTTTCTTTGATGTTGGTGAGTAAAAATCCACATGGATGTCTGCATGCTTATTTTCTTCATTAGTTTGCATCGTGTTTAGACGCAATGCACATCCATTCTGGTCTGTAAGCAACGCCAAAGAACGACTTGCAAAGTGGTTCAAGTGTAACACACGCCATACCATTTTATGTAATATTTACATTTGACATATTGGCCAATATTATGTTCAGTCAGCTGTCTTTCAATTACAGAGTGTATTCTAAATTAGTTTAGGGTTGTATATGATTGTACAACTCAAAGGTTTTATCTTTTTTGTGTAATCAATGTATTTTTTCATTGAACTGACTCAAACGCCCAAACTGGTACACCCGGTAATATTTAATAATTCCCTTATGTTTGATACATTTTCTTATCACATCCATGGTATGAAAACAATGTTAAAGAGTTGCTTCAATGAAATATAATTGAACTGAAAACGATGTTTAATGGTGTTTTTTAGCGTCGTTACATTTATCGCGCATGCCGTTACAATTCGTTGCCTGAAAATATGAAAATATTACATGTAGATAAACTGATCTCTGAGTATAAAAGAGTGAAACGTGCAAAGTGTTACAACCAGGGCGGCTCTCCCCTAGAAGTCATTTTACACTTGGTTTGTAGTGTAATTTTACACTTGGTTTGGAGTGTAATTTTACACTTGGTTTGTAGTGTAATTTTACACTTGGTTTGTAGTGGAACATCAGCAAGTGGAACATCAGTCATTACGACGGCATCAAGGCCCGGCAAGAGAGAGAGAGAGAGAGAGAGAGAGAGAGAGAGAGAGAGAGAGAGAGAGAGAGAGAGAGAGAGAGAGAGAGAGAGAGAGAGAGAGAGAGAGAGAGAGATGATGAAAGGCGGGAGGGAGAGATTAACCCATTTTGACCTGAGATCAGATTCTAAAAATGTCTTCTACATCCTGACAGTTTTCTGAAAAAGCTATGTTTCTATGTCAGTCGTTCAATAACAGACCTACAAGCTCGTAGCGCGCTATGAGCTAAAGCATAACATAATGCTAAAACCAAAAGGGGTTAAGGAACAGAGGAGGCATAAACAATATCTCTCTCTCTTTCTCTCTCTCTCTCTCTCTACACACAATGACATCCATTAACTCTGATGAAAATGTAATTTCCTCTCGCCAGGGATACATTCGTGTCCTGCCTCGGAGCGGTTTGAACTGCCTGCAATGTATTCTGATGTTCAAGAACCGCACACACGGTGGATAATACTGAACAGACCGACACAAGACACACACACACACACACACACACACACACACACACACACACACACACACACACACACACACACACACACACACACACACACACACACACACACACACACTGTTGATTTCGTCGACTAATACTATGACAAAAAAAATGTTTGTCGACTCCTTTTTTTCACTGGCGAAAACTAAATGGAAACTAGATGAAAACTAAGCTATGATGACTAAAACTATAAGACAAAAATGTATTGAAAATTCCTTCAACAAATAAAAAAAACACACCTGTGTGAACTGAGTGGTGCAACTCCCCTCTCCCCTCCCCCCCCTCTCTCTCTCTCTCTCTCTCTCTCTCTCTCATTAGCAGGCAACAGTGCAGCACTATCTCTCTCTCTCTGTTATATACTGGCACAACAGCGCCACTTTTGCTGCTCCTACTGGTACTCATAGTCACATAGGTTAACACGGACATTGCTGTTCTTCCTTGGAGTGGTTGCACCACTCAAAAACTAGACTCAAATGTTAGGAAGGGACTAGTGGACAAGAGATCCAGTATAAGTCATACTGGATACATGATGAAAATAGCAGATCTACGCGATGCGTTGTGAGCTTGTAGATCGGCTACCAGCAAGTGTAAAATCAGCCGTTACGACGGATTCAAGGCCTGCCAAAATACATCTTAGTCGACCTAATCAACTGTAGATTTAATCGACTAAAATCGACATGATATTTTGTCGACTAAAACTAGGCTAACACTAAGACATCCCAGGTGACTAAAACTAAATGACAACTATTCAAGAGACTATGACTAAAACTATATTCAACACTGCAACACAATTATATTGATGATCGCATAGCATCGGGGACAGATGACTGTGTAACACAGTGCAGAAAGATAGCAGATGTTCTGTTTAACCGGAAATGACGACGCCAGATTCGGCATAATGGTGAAGTTACCGCCACCATCAGGACTGGGCGTCTAATACTATATGATTTCCCTGTGACAATGATATATAGTGTGTATATCACGGATTTTTCTATTGGCATTAAAATGATAAATTAAAAATATGAATAGAGCTGGCATGAAGGCACTGAAAAGCTGCCATTGGGGTGGCAGTCCAAGGGTTAACATCTTTACCGCTAAGCCAAAGGGATGTCCCTATAAGACTTTTTTTTATATCTCTGACAGATATATAGAAGGATGTGTGTGTGTGTGTGTGTGTGTGTGTGTGTGTGTGTGTGTGTGTGTGTGTGTGTGTGTGTGTGTGTGTGTGTGTGTGTGTGTGTGTGTGTGTGCGCGTGCGTGCGTGTGTGTGCGTGCGTGTGTGCGCCGCTGGGAAGCCAGTGCAACGCGAGTGGCATGACCTTCAGTCTCTCCGAAATAAGGATCTGTGTGAATGTGTGCCCGTGGGAAGCCACTCAAAGAGAGAGGATCAGTAGTGTGTGTGTGTGTGTGTGTGTGTGTGTGTGTGTGTGTGTGTGTGTGTGTGTGTGTGTGTGTGTGTGTGAGAGAGAGAAGCCACAGAAAGAGAGAGAGGGTCAGGGCGTGCGTGCGTGCGTACTCAGAGAGAGAGGGTCAGACACAAACAATATCCTGTTGGTTTCAAAGCCTCAGACTGCACCGTGCAGAAAATACTCCATCAATAGAAAACCTGTGTGTGTGTGTGTGTGTGCGCGTGCGTGCGCACTCAGAGAGAGAGGGTCAGACACAACCACCATCCTGTTGGTTTCAAAGCCTCAGACTGCACCGTGCAGAAAACACTCACTCCATCAATAGAAAACCTCTGATCCATTTCAGTAGGAACCATATTAAACCCTGCATGCAGACACTGGCCCGTGTTTTCACTGCATCTGTTCTCACTAAGCCAAAGGTCTCGTACTGTCTCTCTCTCTCTGTCTCTTTCTCACAGTCTCTCTCCATGTATGTCTATCTCACTCTCTCTCTCTGTCTCTCTCTCGATGTCTGTCTCTTTCTCTCCGTCTCTCTCCATGTACTGTATGTCTATCTCACTCTCTCTCTCTCTGTCTCTCTGTCTCTGAAGTTGAAGGGAGGTCTCTAATCCTAACCCAGAAAGAGAGAAAGACCTACTGGGGGATTAGAGCGAGGATATGTGTCTGGAATTCTCTCTCTCTCTCTCTCTCTCTCTCTCTCACACCATTGCATAATGTACGACAGACTTCAATGGACACCTTTACATAATAAGAAGACACATGCACTGGCTTCAACTGGTTTTTAAATGTATTTATTTCAATTATCCTATTTACCGCAAACGCTATTTAACTTTTATTCCTTCAACACACTCCACTCAGGTTTACTTTACTGTTCCTTTGGTTAGTATTAGTATTTGGTAAATATGCCTTTTCTTTTAAAGCCCCTACAGACTGGAATACTTTACCAAATAACATTAGATCCATCTCAACATTCCCAGTTGTCAAAAGTGCACTGTCTTCTTACTTCAAAGTTGTATGTTCTTGCTTTCGGTAAATATGCCATTATATCACCATGTTTATTCCTTCATTTCATGTTTTTTTTTCGTATTACTATTATCATTATGTTTTTTGCACTCACTGTATAGCAGTGGTTCCCAAACTTTTTCATGTCAAGGACCCCCAAATTGACATTTTTTTAGCCCACGGACCCCCATTTGAAAAGACATGCCAGGGACCCCCATAAGAGAAGATTATAACAGCTCTAGCAGTGATTCTCAACCCGTTTTATTTCAAGGACCCCCAGTTTGACATGCATTAGTCTATGGACCCCCATTAAATGGCATTTCTATCTCTGGGACCCCCAATTTATATTGTAAAATCGGGTCCATTTGGTTCCATTTGTACACTCTCAGAGTTACAGACCCACAAGGGCCCATTTGGTTCCAATATAATTTAGCTGGGGACCCCCTGGAACTGCCTCAAGTACCCCTGGGGGTCCCCGGACCCCACTTTGGGAACCACTGCTGTATAGGACGTAGTATGTGTTATATGACTGGATTCAATGCTGTAATGAGGCTGTATGGTTTTCAAGGTTTGCAATGTTTAGTGTTTCGTCCTGTCCATGTACGTACGTTGTATGTAATTTGTTTTGTTTTATTGTTTACCTGTACAATAATGATTGTGACATGTATCTGTGTTGGGAGCCCCATCGAAAACGAGATATATCTCAAGGGGTCTTTTCCTAATAAAGACACTTGAATCATCATAATTTATCAAAGGCCAGTTTTGGAGATATAATCCCCATCCATCTGATCCTTGGTCTGCCCCGGGGGTCTCCTCCCAGTGGGATGTGCATCGAGAACCTCCCTAGGGAGACGCCGAGACACATGCTAACCAGATGCTCCAACCACCTAAGCTGGCCCCCTTTCTAGACGAAGAAGCAGCGACTCTACGAAGAAGCAGCGACTCTACGAAGAGTCTTTCTCGCGTGACTGAACTTCTCACCCTATCTCTAAAGGGAGATGCCACATCATGCCAGCCACCCGTCTGAGAACTTTCATTCCGGCCGCTTGTATATCCGCTACCTTATTCTTTGGGTCATGGCCCACGCTGCATAACCATAGGTGAGAGTATAGGATGGAAGATTGCTCGGTAGACAGAGAGCTGTTTGTCTGGCTCAGCTCTCTTTTCATCACAACATTAAAAAAACATAAAAAGTATCGTCTTATTCTAGGACTGGAAAGATAAAGAAGGGAAAATAAAGTATATCAGTTCCATGAACCACAACATAACAGACCAGGACTCAATATACCGGTAACAACAAAACAAAACAAACTAATGAAAAAGCTTAGCACACACACACACACACACACACACACACACACACACACACACACACACACACACACACACACACACACACACACACACACACACACACACACACACACACACACTTCATGAATCCAGGTTGGTGCCTCTGTGTGTGTGCGCACGTGCACATGTGTGTGTGTGATCTGATCATCTAATTGAATCAACTGCAGATCTAACACCATTAAGTGTGTGATCATCTAATTGGCTGGTTGAGTCAATTGGCATTTAATGCCTTGACTGGCCCACTAACTATACGACAACAACATCTCCTCTAATAGAATGTTCTATACATCCCTTGTGCTCATCAGTTCATTCAGTAACAAGCCTGACAGACTGTGTATTTTGTCGACTAAAACTAGGGCAAAACTGTTTGTACTAAACTAAGACTAAATGCATTGGCCTGGGCCGTGGCTGAGTGGCCCGGGCACCCCGGCCGGTGGTCCGGCCTGGCAGTGCGTCGCGGGTTCGAGTCCCGAGCCCGGGGGCTCGGGACTCGAACCCGGTAAACAGACCGACCGCGCGTTCATATATGGATTAAACATATCTCTACGCTTATAAACGTAGTTGGCAAGAACAGGTCCCAGGGGGGGTACGTTTATAAACGTAGATGTAAATAAAATAATTAAAAAAGCAACGGGGAAGTAAAACATAATCAATCAGACATATGAAATGTAATAGTCTTGTACATTACTGAATTGAAGTCAAGACTCAAGATCATTTTAAAAGGTGGTAAAACAGCAACAGACAAGCATATGAGTCATGCATAGTGTGTATATATACTGTATATATACAGTAGCATGCTGATGTTGCAATCATTCCAGACGGCATATCGTGCAAATCATACACTGACAGAATGCATTGTGTGAGATAGATGTGGTTTGTTTCTATTGATAACGTGAGCTATAGTATTTGAGCTGTATAGGGAGTTAAGTGAATAAAGCTCCGTGCATGCAGTGTGTGTGCAGCCGTGCGTGCACCTGACAGAAAGCAATCCCACCATGCACTGATCCCGCTGCCTGTAGCACGGCGCTAAGGATGGCTGCACAATGCACTTTGGAGAGGTCACTGTCTGTGCTCTGTCCCCGTCAGCACTGTTGTTTTTGGCAGCAAATCTATTCAATTCTATTTTAGTTTTAATTATCATAGTCTCTTGAATAGTTTTCACTTAGTTTCAGTCACATTTTAGTCACCTGGAATGTTTTAGTGTTAGTCTACTTTTAGTCGACTAAATGTCATAAGATTTTAGTCGACTAAATCTACAGGTGATTTAGTCGATTAAATGTTAGTCGATTTAAATGCCTTGATGCCGTCGTAATGACTGATTTTATTTTATGCTTGCTGAAAATAGCAAATAGCATTTCAGCATGCAACCAAGTGTGAAATGACTTATACTGGATCTCTTGTCCACTAGTCCCTTCCTAACATTTTAGTCTAGTTTTCATCTGTTGACGAAATTGTCAACATACTTTGTCAACATATTTAGTATAGTTTTAGTCGACGAAACAACACTGCCCGTCATGTGGTTATCAGTATGTTCTACAGGGGTCATCAGTATGTCCTACAGGGGTCAGGGGTCATCAGTATGTCCTACAGGGGTCAGGGGTCATCAGTATGTTCTACAGGGGTCATCAGTATGTCCTACAGGGGTCAGGGGTCATCAGTGTGTCCTACAGGGGTCAGGGGTCATCAGTATGTCCTACAGGGGTCAGGGGTCATCAGTATGTCCTACAGGGGTCATCAGTATGTCCTACAGGGGTCAGGGGTCATCAGTATGTCCTACAGGGGTCAGGGGTCATCAGTATGTCCTACAGGGGTCAGGGGTCATCAGTATGTTCTACAGGGGTCATCAGTATGTCCTACAGGGGTCAGGGGTCATCAGTATGTCCTACAGGGGTCAGGGGTCATCAGTATGTCCTACAGGGGTCAGGGGTCATCAGTATGTCCTACAGGGGTCATCAGTATGTCCTACAGGGGTCAGGGGTCATCAGTATGTTCTACAGGGGTCATCAGTATGTCCTACAGGGGTCAGGGGTCATCAGTATGTCCTACAGGGGTCCGTACACGGTCTGTGGCAAAGACTTGGTCTTGTCCGTGGGAATGTTTGGGATTTTTTTTTTACAGACCATTATAAATAATGATGTAAGGGCTTCAGGTTTTCTTCAGAATATGTATGACACTGATTTACTACGACACTAGTATGTATGTATGTATGTATGTATGTATGTATGTATGTATGTATGTATGTATGTATGTATGTATGTATGTATGTATGTATGGCACATTATGAGTCCATGCTTCTAGGGGTACTCAAATGTTTTTTTATTTGCAAGGACCCCCTTAACTAGAAATGGAACCATTCGGCTCCATTTGTACACTCCCAGAGTTACATCAAAAGGCATCAAAATGAACGTTCCTGTACCTTAGCCTGTTTTGTCGAACTTGACACAACTGCCAATATGTGCATGTGTCTATTAACACAACGGTTGCCGGGATTCCTTCAAAATAGGAGCTCTGGGGTGCCGGAAAGATATGGCCGCTTTTACTCTGAAACCCACGACTCGGCAACAATCCGCTAAATAAGTGTGCTTTACATTGCTATAGTTTACAATGCGATCGTTTTAGTTTATACGATATATAATCCAAAAAGCGTTCATATTTTGCGGGAGAGACGGATGAGGAGCAGAAATGAAGCACCAGTATATCGATCCGCTCAACACCACGGAGAGCGCCCTGGATTAGGAGAGACAAGTCGTTCTTTCTGCCGCGCTAATGGCTAAGTCAACATTAAGCTAACAGGGACTCAGCATACGGTAGCCGAAAGGCGAACTGACAAATAAAAAAAAGGAAAAAAAATCTGAATATTCTTATCTTGCCCCGTATCATTGAGGATACGCTAGGACGTCTGAGGACGTCGGATGTACCCCTCGGTTCGAGTCCCCATGACGTTTCCAGACGCCCTATGTACAGAATGTGTTAAGAAAGAAAAGCAGGTGCACTACCTCTGAAAACTGCCCTTGGTTGAGGCAGTGGATGCTCAGCTTTAAATACAACTTAACTTAATGAACCAACAAAGTGGAAAAAGCGGCACTCCAAAAGAAACCGGTGGAAACACAAACAGACACATGCACATCTGAACAGGACTGAAACTCTGAGATTGTACAAATGGTCCACTACCAGAGTCCTGTTCAGACCTCGTTCAGGCCTGACTTCAGACCACAACAAACTGGTTCAAACTAGTCAAAGACTACTTCAAACTGTCAGATTGCAACAGACTAGCATTTTGTTTTTTATCTGCACAAAACCAGTCTGCCAACAGACCATTCTTTCTCCCCGTGCAAATTGCAGTGAGCAGCACTGGTTTGCAATTTTGCCAGGTCTGCTTATTATAAGCGATTTTGGGCTAGTTTTCCTGTAACATACCGTAGCTTAAACAGTTCTACTGCGAATCACGCTTTACCCGCATTTTTATCAAACATTCTACGCTGCCGAGATTGTTTTATTACCTTTAGAGCATACGCTGAAGTATTTGCAGCTTTCAACGGCGAAAATCCGGCGAAAATTGGTCCGTCGGTTTGTTATGATCATGAGCACAGCGGCCATTACAATGCTGCTACAGGATCCTCCTTTATGAGGCGATTGCAGTCCAAACAAACCCCCCGTTCACTTACATTGGCCTCAATTTCCCAGAAGCCCTAGCAGCCCAGATGATGACTTGATTTCCGGTTTCGTCATCATAACGCGATGGCCTCGTCATCAGCTCCCGGATAAATCTGCTGTTTTTTTAATTATTTTAAAACGGCGAATTAAACCCATTAAACAAATAGCGGGAATGCCGTATTACGCGCGGTGGAACACTGGAGTAAACAATTAGCGGCCGTCAAACTGTTAATATTCATAGTTGCCCCCTTGGGCTTATTTCTGAAGTGTAGTTGCTTATTTGGGATTGCTTTCATGATTCTTTAAAAATATAGCTGATATAATAGGGCTCAAGTGGTGAAACTGGTTGCTTCTTTTGGATTGGTTTTCATAGACATTTTCACTCACAGAATCTGGCAACACGGAGCTTCTCAACCAAAACAAACAAAGATAGCATTATTGTCGCTAGTCTTGCTTTGGAGTTGATTTGGAGTTGATTGATTGGTATTATATATATTAACTGAGAGTTGATAGAGAATATGGTATCTAGTTCACACACTACACCAGTAGTCAGCCCTGAAACATGACGAGCAGACTACAATTCCACTCTACAGTGGAGTAATTCACCCCCCTCATCACTACAACATGGATAGGGTCGCTCCCGACATCGGCAACCGACCCGACATGTTCGGTTCTTCATCAACGGGTTCCGACACGTCGATAAGGCGATATGGACGGCAAGCGACGGGAGCTTCTCGTCGGGAGTCTCCTGCCGACAAAAGGCTCTCAAACTGGCCGACAGCCGAACGCCGGTGCAACGTGGAGGTAGCTTAACTCGTAGTGTTTCTGGTAATGCTCTTGTCCTCTCATGTTGTGTGTCCTTGCGGGATAGTTCACCCCCGAAATGATGTTCGGTTGGTGTTGGCGATTATGAGATTTACATGTTCGTTATGGCAATGGAAGTGGAGGAGGGGTGACATCTGGCTTAGAGAGAGAGAGAGAGTGTGTGTGTGTGTGTGTGTGTGTGTGTGTGTGTGTGTGTGTGTGTGTGTGTGTGTGTGTGTGTGTGTGTGCGTGTGCGTGTGTGTGTGTGTGTGTGTGCACAGACTGGTTGTTAGAGGGTTCCAACAACTTGGGATGCCCAAAAAGGAGGCAAAAAGGCTGGCAAAGTATTGTGGTGTCTCTGCTATAATTGGCAGCCGTCATATATGGCGGAGACGCTGTTACTTCTACCATAGAGTACTGTGTGACATGCCTGTTACTTATACCCATAGAGTACTGTTACTTCTACCATAGAGTACTGAGTGACATGCCTGTTGTATCACGAAAACACATGCCATGACTTTGCAGATGTAACTTTAATGCACCTATAATATTTGTGTCCTTGTATGCATATCCTTTGTGTGGACATAAATAAAATGGTTAAAATATGTGTGTGTGTGTGTGTGTGTGTAATCCTGTCGTTCAGTAGGTCACACAGAGGATGTAATCTCTAATCCTCATAACACTGACACACATTTAGAGTCACCATCCATCCATCCATCCATCCATCCACCCACCCATCCATCCATCCACCCATCCACCCGCCCGCCCACCCGTCCGTCCGTCCGTCCGTCCGTCCGTCCGTCCATCCATCCATCCATCCATCCATCCATCCACCCGTCCACCCGTCCGTCCGTCCGTCCGTCCGTCCATCCATCCATCCATCCATCCATCCATCCATCCGTGATGTTTTTGGCAGCAAATTTTGATTTTAGTCATAGTCTCTTGACTAGTTTATTTAGTTTTAGTCACCCGGAATGTTTTTTTTCATAACGTGAGCTTGTAGATCTGCTATTTTCAGCATGCAACCAAGTGTAAAATGACTTATACTGGATCCCTTCTATACTGGGTCCCTTCCTAACATTTATTTGTCGACGAAAATATCAGTATATTTAGTCTTAGTTTTAGTCATCATAGCTTAGTTTTTATTCAGTCTCCATTTAGTTTTCGTCAGTGAAAAAGGTAGTCGACGAACAATTTCCGTCATGGTCCTAAACCCTGGTGTAAAGCTACGTCACGATCACACAGATACCCTGAGGGTACTGTATAGATCCCCAATAATTCACAAGGACTTCTTTCTGTCTTTTCTTTTTCTTTCCTTCTTGGGCGAGCGTACAGACACAATTGGCACGTGTGTTCGGGGGATGGAGGGGGAGGGGGATGGAGGGGGAGGGGGATGCGACGAGAGAGACATGAAGAGAGGTTACATTTTCGATGCCCTTTGATGTTGCGAGGAGAAGTGACATTGAGTGACAGCAGAACGACAGGGAACATTACAGAAGTCACGAGATGAAGGAGAAACATGGTGTCCTTCCCAGGATGGGAGTAATTAGATCACATCAAATGTGTATGTGGGATTAACCCATTCTGGACGGGAACCCCTTTTGGTGTTCTGCTATTTTTGAAAAATTGTGAAAATGTGGTGCAAATCTTTGAATATATATAGAGAGTATGCGCGTGACATCATCATCAAACCCGGAAGTTATGCAGGAACGCCTACTGAGTGGCAAAAAAATACTTTCTGGCCTTCATAGCCCATACATCCAAACAGAAAAGTCATATTTGATTGCATTAAACAACGTTAAACAATGTTAAACTCACTTTGCATGTTGCTTTGCCACTCGATTTGCCACTCGACGTGCCATTCACTTTAAGCTTGCGCATACTCTCTATAGAGGGTATGCGTGTGACATCATCATCATACCAGGAAGTTATGCGGAAATGCCTACTGAGTGGCAAAAACTACTTTCTGGACTTGACAGACCGTACATCCAAACAGAAAAGTCATCTTTGATTGCATTAAATGACTAATCAACATTAAACTCACTTTGTCACTCACTTTGCCACTCGATTTGCCACTCGATCTGCCATTCACTTTATTCTTTCAGAGGCAACGTTTTTAACTCAAATCTTTATTGTTGGGGTCCTTGACATGAAATATTGAGAACCACTGATATAGAAACAAGACTTTTTTCGACATCAGGCCTGAATGGGTTAATTATAAAGCATTTCACGTAACATGAAGTGTACTGGCACTGGTGTAATAATGCAACTTGACGTCTTTGACATTATTCATGACAATGTCAACCCACTTGCCCTGGAGTTGCTATTAACATTATCTGTTTCCACCTGTGTTCCACCAGCACTAGAATTGCATTTTATGTAGTCATAGCACTTTATAGTACACATGTATAATATATAATATAGCATAGTATGTATAGTTTACATAGATACTCCACTGTTACGTTCTTAGCTTACGCATGTTTCATGATAACTACTTTTTTTATATATGTATGTATGCCATGCTTTTTGTTATTGCTTAATGTAAGTCGCTCTGGATTAAGAGCGTCTGCTAAATGCCTAAATTGTAAATTGTAAATTGTGTTATGAAAGCAGCAAGGGGTGAGGGACCTCTCACTCAGAAGCTTGGCTCGGGCCGGCCTAGTGGTCCAGGGCACCTAAAGCCTGACAGCGCATTGCAGGTTCGGCTCACGATCCCGACGACCTTTGCTGCCTCCCATCTCTCTCTCCCCTGTGTCTGATAATCCCGTGTGGGATGGGTGAAGTATTTGTCCTGACTTGTCCTGAAATATTCATTCGTCCTACACCTACATTTCCTGTCAGCTTACTGTATGCAGAAAAAAAAGCCCAAAAATATCTTAAAAAAATAAGCTACACAAAAATGCTGAATCACTCTCTGATAAACAAGCTAAGGTTATAAATCGACGCAATAGGCTAAAGCAGTGGGGGGGTCGCAGAGTTGTTGGCTATTTTTCAAATTAGTCTTTGTCCAGTTTCAATCACCGTTGTTAGTTTTGTATCATATCGTTTATTTATAGTTTTAGTCATCATAGCTATGTTTTTATTTTGTTTTTATTTTGTCAGTGAAAAAGGTAGTCGACGAACATATTTTTGTTGGCAAAAAACAACAGTGTCGGGTCGGCTAAAATTGCTTTAGTTCCAAAGTAATGGAGCGTCCAGCGGCGATAAGAGTTGTTGTTTTTTATTATGTAAAGCACTTTGTGACTATGTCTTGAAATGTGCTATATAAATAAATTATCATTATTATCATTATCACTGGCCTACGCACCTTTGCATACGCCTGATTTCTAAGTTTTTTCCCTACAGTAGAGAGAGAATCTAAATTCAAGTCGTTCAGGTCAAGAAATCGGACTAAACCAACAGCAACGCTGCCGGGGCTCTTGGAACAACACACTACCAAACTAATGGGATTCTGGATTCTCTCACCGGCGCGCCTATCTCAGGATGACCATCGTCTAATCAAGTTATAGACATTGGCTTCAAATTGTGAATCAGCAGCTATATGTGCTATGGCTCCTAATAAGCTAAACGAGCAAACAAAAATGTTGGCTGCAGTAGCAAAAACATTGAGCATGATGTGTTTAACAGGATAATCAGTAGATAAACAAAGTGCATCCTAGAACACGGTGAAAACCATTTAGATAAGCGGTATTATCAACACCTTGCATCAGTTCACGTCCAGGACAGGCTAGCTGACCAGCAGCTTACCTGAAGAAAGTGCTGCTCATTTACTTTCTGCAAAGCTCCAGACATGCAGTGTGGAATGTCTGATAAGAAAATAAAAACCTCAAGACACTGAACATTTATTGACCTGTACTTAAAAATATCTATACTTAAAAATGTCTTTGTTAAAGAACACTGGAGCCTTGCAAGGAGTATATTAAATATGTGTGCTTATAAGCGCTACTCTCCCTCTGCCAACCTGGGGAGATCCCCGAACTGAGCTCATGCTTCCTTCAATGCATGAGGAGTCCAGGCCGCTTCTTATCACTTACTCCCGCCCTGACAGGAGTCGGGAGTTTCCGAGGGTGGACGTCGTAGTGCGTGGAAGGAACACGTTATTCCAACCAGTTTCTTTTCCCCTACATCAGGTGCCCTGGCTGACCAGGGGGGAGGCAGTATAGAGACCAGTTCCTTTCCTCTCCATCAGGTGCCCTTGGCTGACCAGGGGGGGAGGCAGTATAGAGACCAGTTCCTTTCCTCTCCATCAGGTGCCCTTGGCTGACCAGGGGGGAGGCAGTATAGAGACCAGTTCCTTTCCTCTCCATCAGGTGCCCTTGGCTGACCAGGGGGGGAGGCAGTATAGAGACCAGTTCCTTTCCTCTCCATCAGGTGCCCTTGGCTGACCAGGGGGGAGGCAGTATAGAGACCAGTTCCTTTCCTCTCCATCAGGTGCCCTGGCTGACCAGGGGGAGGCAGTATAGAGACCAGTTCCTTTCCTCTCCATCAGGTGCCCTGGCTGACCAGGGGGGAGGCAGTATAGAGACCAGTTCCTTTCCTCTCCATCAGGTGCCCTGGCTGACCAGGGGGGAGGCAGTATAGAGACCAGTTCCTTTCCTCTCCATCAGGTGCCCTTGGCTGACCAGGGGAGGCAGTATAGAGACCAGTTCCTTTCCTCTCCATCAGGTGCCCTTGGCTGACCAGGGGAGGCAGTATAGAGACCAGTTTCTTTCCTCTCCATCAGGTGCCCTAAAACGGCTTTAGGTGCTGCTGTTTGATGCAAAACACGTTGGACAAAAGGTTGTGTTTCAACAACAGAAGGGCTGTGTGTGTGTGTGTGTGTGTGTGTGTGTGTGTGTGTGTGTGTGTGTGTGTGTGTGTGTGGAAGTTTCCTTTCCCAATAAAGGCCAATGTAGTAAATGTCAAGGTTGTTTCATACATTCATATATATATAGCTGATACACAGCTGATATCTAGTGTGCAAAGTTTTATTTTCCTTTTTTGAAGTTCGTTTTATTTTCACAGACCCCTATAGAGCGTCGCAGTCCCGCCCCCTCTCATGACGACGCCAGGCCCAGGAAATTAATCCCAATGCATTTTTCCCATAGACATTTCAAAAAGTATTTATTTAAAGACGGTTACGCCGCGGACAAAGCCAACTCGAGTCGTGACAACTCATGACAACAAACACAATATTTTGGACCAAACAAATAATTACAAAGAAGAAAAAGAAAAACAACAAAAAAAGTGTTGTAACCTGCCGTTTTTTTCTTCTTTGTAATTATTTGTTTGGTCCAAAATATTGTGTTTGTTGTCATGAGTTGTCACGACTCGAGTTGGCTTTGTCCGCGGCGTAAACGTCTTTAAATAAATACTTTTTGAAATGTCTAAGAGGAAAATGAACGGAGAATCATTTCCTGGGCCCTGGTAGGGGGCGGGACTGCGACGCTCTATAGGGTACTGTAGGTACCCTCACACAAAAAAAAACATGCAGTAATGTTGGTCTCTATACTGCCTCCCCCTGGCCAGCCAAGGGTGCCTGACAGAGGGAAAAGGGAATAACGTGTTCCTTCTTCCATGCGCTACACATCCTACCGAGGAAACTCCCCGCTGTCGGGTGATGAGAAGTGGGCCTGCTCGAACTCTTCATGCATTGAAGGAATTGTTAAAGCAAACGCAATGCAGATCAGACAACTGCCGAGGACAGTCTTGACCCGAGAGACTCCAGCACCGTTCAGTCTTTAAAGCAGCATGACCCGAGATCAGATTCTAAAAAGGTCTTCTACATCCCGACAGTTTTCTGAAAAAGCTACGTTTCTATGTCAGTCGTTCTTCGATTTTTCAAAAATAGCAGACCTACAAGCTCGTAGCGCGCCACTCGGTGGCGCGCTATGAGCTTGTAGATCTGCTATTTTTCAATAGCTAAAGCATAACATAATGCTTACACCAAAAGGGGTTCCCGCCCAGAATGGGTTAAAGCAGCATGACATTCAGCTTTATAAAACCTGTATGTGTTGTTGTCGACCTCTGTGCTTCCACTTCTCAAAGGGCATGGCGTTGTCATCGTAGCTTCGTTTGTGTTTAGTTTGTGTCGGTGAAAAAGGGCATAGTCGAAATCAACACGTAAGTTTAGTGAGGAAAGCACTAAGGCGGAAAATATGAAAGAAAAACCAATACCGCAGGCTTCGACCGAGAAGTTCTCCATTGTAACACTTTTAAAGCTTGTTTTCACCTTCACAGAATCGATCAATGAGTCGCGAAGGCGTCAAGGTGATTTTTAGGAGACCTGACGAATGGAGTTGGACCGTTGTTTGTTTATTCCCTGCAGAGCAGCTCAAACATTATGGCTGAATGTCCATGAACACATTCTGAGCTCGAAATGTTCAGACAACACTAGTAGTGTACAGCACATTGTTTTGGAGCATTTGTGTGTGTGTGTAGTCCGTCTTATATTATTGTTTTTCTGTCGTAAAGGCAAATAGCGGTCACGCCCCATTACACCCGCAGAGCTGTTGAAAACATTGCATGCAGCAAAGTTTCCAATGCGGGATATCAATAAAAAGCAAAGCTTTTGCACACCTCCAGGTGACAGGTCTGTAGGAGAGGGTACGGTACACCTCCAGGTGACAGGTCCATAGGAGAGGGTACGGTACACCTCCAGGTGACAGGTCCGTAGGAGAGGGTACGGTACGCCCGACAATGAAGGAGGAACAAACACCTCCAGGTGACAGGTCCGTAGGAGAGGGTACGGTACGCCCGACAATGAAGGAGGAACAAACACCTCCAGGTGACATGTCCGTAGGAGAGGGTACGGTACGCCCGACAATGAAGGAGGAACAAACACCTCCAGGTGACAGGTCCGTAGGAGAGGGTACGGTACGCCCGACAATGAAGGAGGAACAAACACCTCCAGGTGACAGGTCCGTAGGAGAGGGTACGGTACACCTCCAGGTGACAGGTCCGTAGGAGAGGGTACGGTACGCCTCCAGGTGACAGGTCCGTAGGAGAGGGTACGGTACGCCCGACAATGAAGGAGGAACAAACACCCGCACACTGTCTTCAAATGCAGTGAACCAACTTTAATAGGGAAACATTCATCAGGCTATCTTTATCATGAAGATAGCCTGATGAAGGCGACACACACACACACACACACACACACACACACACACACACACACACACACACACACACACACACACACACACACACATACACACACACCTTTGTGTGTCCTTCAGAGGTCAAAGCTCATTTCCTCCTCCTCTTCAGCCCACAGTCAATCCACCAAAAAAACACTTTACAGCCTCCGTGAGCGGGTAACAAATGATTGTACTTGGTGTGTCTGCGTGTGCGTGCGTGCGTGCGTGTGTGCGTGCGTGCGTCTCTACGTTTCAAGGTTTACATAGAGAATGGGAGTCAAAGTGGCAGTATCCCAGCAAACATGCGACGTCGTACGGACGTCCTATTCAGGTCGAAATGACGTCCGTCGGTCGGGGACCTGAATACGACGTCCGTACCACGTCGTATTCAGGTCTTGGAATTTCACGTCATTTCCAGACCCCATAATGACGTCGATATCCCGTTATTTATTTCGACAGCTGCCTTGGTCGTTTTGTTGACGTCGTATGGACGTTGTATGGACGTTTGCTACAAATTTCAGGGCCGGTTCTAGGGGGGGGCATAGCCCACCCAAACGTGCGTCCTGCCCACCCAATGTGGGTTTGACACCCCACCCGCGCCGGCGGAGTCGCCCCCCCTTACAATTCTGTCTGCCCACCTGAGTGGGCCGGGCTGGCTTTTGTATAAGTAGTATTATTATTTTAAAGTAATTATAATAATAATAATAATAACAACAACAACAACAACAACAGCGCCTTTATTATTAGTAGTAGTATTATTAGTATTATTATTTTAATTATAATGAATCTTATAATTAATAATAATATAAACTTGTATGCGCGTCATAGAGTATAGGATGCGCGTACACAATAGTGAACAGAATCCTGATTGGCTGGGGCAACATGTGACCTACTCTGATTGGCTGAAGGCCGTACTGCTCAGCTATTTTGTCAATGCAAATTGCACTGCTCAAGACGGCAAGACGCTAATATCCTTATCCCTGTACAAAGTCAAATTAAGGTAAGGCCAATGTACGTTTATAAATGTCAATGTTCTGAATCTAAATGTTTCACGTGTGTTTGCTAATATTGTTCAAACTTAATTGTATTCATCATGGGAATACTCTCGGGCCTCGGCCGTATTTGGAATGGCGGCCTAGCTGCTAGCAAAACCATGCTAGCAGTGCATTGCATGCATTGCTACCGGCGTTAGCGTGGTGTGTGTGTATATCGTTAGCGTGGTGTGTGCGTTTGGCTAGCATTTGGACGTATACGCGTGGCCTGCAACCAGCTAGCTCTGGAATGCCCCGAGCTATATATAATGAGTTTATAGCCAATTCTAACACCACGCTATAGCAAGCTAGTTGCTATAACCAGAGTGGCTAGGCCTGCTCGGCTGCTGGGTAGCTAACACGTGTATGCTGTGGCCAAGAGATGGCTAGCTATAATCTGCAACAAGTGTACGTATGGCTTTGCAATTTAAGTTAACGTATATATACGGCCTGGTTGCTGTTTCTATAACAACCCCTAATCAAATTAATTGTATATATCTATGCCCCCTTTTTTTTGGTCTGACATTTTTGCTAATTATAATTTAGATGTATTAGTTTGTTCCTTTTTTTTTATTTCAATGGGGGGGGGGTTAAGATTAATAAACACATTTAAACACATATCTTTCTTTGTACCTGTAAAATATGTGTGTGTGTGTGTATATGTGTGTGTGTGTATATATATATATATATATATATAACATTTAAAAAAAAATCCTCTTGTCATTAAGTGTCAGTGACTGGTGTGGTAGCCACATATAATTCATATTCTAATTGAGGGGGGTGTCTAATGAATTTAATTTCTCTCAAGTCTTCTCATCTGCTGTGGTGTCCTGTCCAGGCCTTGACTGTGAAGCCAACTAAACAAGGTACAAGACGTAGCACATCAGGTTGTCCTGTCACTTCAAATATACTGTTAAACTAAACTTATGTAGACTCCTGTCTGTTTTCAGATGGCAGCTGCTTACAAGAGAGTGACGCAAACGAGATATAGAACTGCTTCTAGCCATGTATAATTAATATTCTAATTGAGGGGGGTGTCTAATGAATTTAATTTCTCTCTCTCAAGTGGTCTTCTCATCTGCTGCGGTGTCCTGTCCAGGCCTTGAGTTGCTGTGGTGTCCTGTCCAGGCCTTGAGTTGCTGCGGTGTCCTGTCCAGGCCTTGAGTTGCTGTCCTGTCCTGTCCAGGCCTTGAGTTGCTGTCCTGTCCTGTCCAGGCCTTGAGTTGCTGTCCTGTCCAGGCCTTGAGTTGCTGTCCAGCCCTGAACAGACTGAAGCCAACCAAACAAGGTATAAGACGTAGCACATCAGGTTGTCATGTCACTTCAAATATACTGTTAAACTAAACTTATGTAGACTCCCGTCTGTTTTCAGATGGCAGCTGCTTACAAGAGAGTCTGGCGAAAACGCAAACGAGATATAGAACTGCTTCTACGTCAGAATGATGATGATCTGCTGGCGCAGCTTGAAAGTAATTCTGATAGTGACGACATGCCTGGGGCTCAGAGTAGTGACGATAATGTTCCTGTGACTCCAAACAGTTCTAACAGTGACAGTAATCCGGAGCCGTCAGATAGTTTTGACGTTGACACTGACATAGAATATTGGTCTACTGACTCAGAAAAGGAACTAAATGATAATGTTGAAGTGGCTGTCAGCTTTGAAGACAACTTGAGACAGTGGGCCTTAAAGTACAAGGAGACACACAGATCACTGAATGATTTATTGTCCATATTGAGAAAGCAAGGTCACCTATTGCCTGCAGATGCTAGGACACTTCTTGCAACACCACAGCATAATTCCACTGAAGACAAATGTGGGGGGCAGTACAGGTACTACGGGTTGGAAAAGGGGATCTGCCGTTTCCTAAGTCGGATAGAGAGCAATCAGTTAAAATTATCTGTTAACATTGATGGCATCCCACTTTTTAAAAGTAGCAGCGTACAGTTCTGGCCAATACTGGCAAAGGTTGGCCACTTCGACCCGTTTATTGTAGCCATGTATAGTGGACACAGTAAGCCTAGTCCTCTTAACGATTATCTTAAAGACTTTTTGACTGAGTACGAACAGCTCAAAGTCAATGGGATAGTGTTCAAAGGCCGAACGTACAATGTCCATGTTGAGGCTCTGATCTGTGATGCGCCAGCAAGGGCATATCTAAAATCTATCAAGGGTCATAATTCCTATGAGGCATGTGAAAGATGTAACGTCAGAGGTAAATTAATTGAGAGAAGAATGGTTTTCATTGAACAGGACTGTACTTCTCGAACAGACGAAGCCTTTTCTAGAGTAGAGTACAGCAACCATCAAACTAGTGCTAGCCCCCTAATTGATGCAGGAGTACCTTGTGTTACCTCATTTGTTTTGGATTACATGCACATGGTCAGCTTGGGCGTGGTTAGACGCATGTTAAATTTCTTGACCCGTGGTCCAAAGATTTGTCGTTTATCTGTGAGGCAGAAGGATTTAATATCCCAACAACTAATTGCACTGAGAGGCAAGATGCCAAGTGAGTTTGCGCGTCAACCCCGGGGTTTAAAGGAGCTAGATAGGTGGAAGGCCACTGAATTATGCCAATTTTTGCTATACACAGGACCTGTGGTACTAAAAAAGGTGCTGTCCCCTGAAATGTACAAACATTTCTTGTCTTTCACGGTAGCCATGTCAATAATGCTGGAGGCAGATGAGAGGACTAGGAATGCTTACCTGCAATATGCTCAAGAGCTAATAAAACACTTTGTCAAGTGCTGTCCTGACCTTTATGGCAACACCTTTTCTGTATACAATGTACATGGACTAATTCATCTCCATGAAGATGTCAGCCACTTCAACTGTTCGTTAAATGACATTTCCTGTTTTCCTTTTGAGAACTACCTGCAACAAATCAAGAAACACGTGAGGAGTGGGAGAAGTCCCCTGGAACAAGTCACCAGGCGTTTGTCAGAAATTGAACATTCACAATTGAACACTAGCAAAATGCATCCTAAAGCAATTGTTTCTGTTAAAGAAAAGGACAGTTGTTTTCTTCTGAAAGACGACAAATTTGCTTTTGTTAGACAGAAGAATGCAGATGGGACTTTAGCCTGTGAGATTTTGGATCAGCGCCACACGTCACCATTATTTCACGAACCATGTAGCTCCAAACTCCTAAACATAGTGTGCACAACAGATGGGCGGGGCAGGAGGGAATATCGACTGCTGCGTGAAAAGGATCTGTTCCGCAAGGTGGCTTGCCTCCCACAGGAAACCGGTGGATATGTCCTCATACCCCTTCGCCATGGTCTGGAGTATTAAAGGTTAAAATCTGTTTCTTTCAGCTGCACCTGCATCCCCAGCATGTCTCTCAGCACAGGTCTTCTATTTGTCTTGCAACATCCTTATCCCATCTCCGTCCACCACTGACTCACCTCGCTGCTGACTCACTCGCCTGCTTTACCTCACTCGCCTGCTTTACCTCACTGCACCTTCTTTCCTACATGGCTTAAACTCTTAATGTAGCCATTTCTGATCTTGTCACATCTAATCAATCAAGCCGGAATTCTGCCGGAATTCTACTAACATGACTACTACATACATGATTTATATGGTTTGTCATTTTTCTAATGCAAACTTTGCAATGTGTGTGCTGTCCTTTTCAGGTCATGTATAGCAGGGCTGTGTGGCTGGAGAATGAAGTTGAGTATGAGGCCACCATACCAAGTAATTGGATTGACACTAACCGTAACGTCGTTAGATGGCCAAACAAGAACCCTGAAAAGGCATCCAAGAAACGAATGGATCCTCAGGAGGACTGGTACACGTACAAGTTGGTAAAGGAAAAGATTTCTTCAGGCAAGTTTCTTTTTTTTCGTCTTTTTTTATTTTCTTTTTCTTTGTCAAGAATCAAGTGAAAATGGTTAAATCAATGTTTAACTTTTAGCTAGCAAACGTGTCTGTGAGAAATACGTCATGACCAGCCATGCAGAGGAGGAGGAGGAAGAAGCTGCGGATGCTGGAAGAGGCAAGAGGATAGCTACTAAGAGAAAAGATAATAACTATGTAGACACGTTTGGTAGGTTTCTCAAGTCCTTTGTAAATACTAGACCTGTGCCCATCGGGCACTGCATAGCCTTGGGAACAATGAAAGTTGGCCTCACATGTAGACCATGTTTTATATCTTCTTTTGTAACAGAATCTGATGAGGAGGCCAACATCGTGAAGGGTAACGTTCTCTATTCCATTTAAAGTACTATGTAAAAGAAATAAACTATTTTCTTTGTATTATATTTGATATGTTTTACTTTATATTGCATCTGTATAGGTAAGAAGCTGCCCTCATTCCCTGTCCCACCACAGAAGTTTCAGTCCAGCCAAGAACCTAGTGCTAGTGAGTATTGATCTGTTATATTAAATGGTATATTAATGTATTGGGTACACACAACGTGAAATCATTTACAAGCTGATTCTTATGTTTCAGACTCTAAAAACCCAGCCATGTCTCTCCCAGTGAAGCCTGCAGAGAGTTCTCAGGGCAGGGAAATGTCCACTCCTCCACGTGAGTGAACATCTCCCGTTGACATTTAAAGTCCATTCATGACCATGGTGTTATAACTGCCTGTGAATTATTTTGGAATGGATTTATACACTTTGAAACATGTGTGAATCAGCCTGTTCATGTTGCCTTTAGACTCCCTAGATGTCCTGCTGAATGACGAAGAGGCCGAGTTTAGTCATGCTGCGGGGTCTGCACACAGTGAGTATTTCTCCATTGTACAACACATTTACTGTACATTCAGTACGTGTATATAATTACCATGAGTCACAAGCAGTGAGTAAGTATAGTTAAAAGCTCAATGTTTTTCAGATTCTGCTCGCTCTGGCCGGAATGAAGGATCGCAGCGCAGTCACACCTCTACACCCAGTGAGTATATGCATTGCATTGTAAGAAACCTTGTGTTTATATTAACTGCATATTTTGAATCTAAGATTTGTTTTTCTATTTCTCTAGGCTCACAGAAGGTAGCCCGTAAGAGCCCAATGTCGACACCCCGTAAGTATTGACTTTCTATTGCACCAACACATTTAAATTGCATTTTGTAGAACTCCTTACCATTCACAAGCGGTGAGTATAACTAGCTCAATAATATTTTATAGAGTCTGCTCGCTCTGGCCGGAATGAAGGATCGCAGCGCAGGCACACTTCCACACCCAGTGAGTGTGCATTGTAAAAAACCTTGTGTTTATATTGAACTGCACATTTTGAATCTAAGATATGTTTTTCTATTTCTCTAGGCTCACAGAAGGTAGCCAGTAAGAGCCCAATGTCGACACCCCGTAAGTATTGACTTTCTATTGCACCAACACATTTAAATTGCATTTTGTAGAACTCATTACCATTCACAAGCTGTGAGTATGCATCACATGTAGTCATGTTTCTACAAAATAATATTTGGAACGTAAGATTTTTTAAATTTATTTTTCAGAGTCACACCGATCACGCCAGAGCACATCACCATCCAGTGAGTATTTGTCACATTTAAAAAATGTTTTTACTTTTGTTTACTAATCAGCCATGTTTAATCTCACCATTTGTGAATTCTTTAGGAGCTCAACATGCAAATAAAATCTCCGGCAGGCATGATGACCATCGCTCCAGGTACGTGTAAGGCACAGTAGCGACTGACTTACCCTTATCGCTGGCCTAGGGATTTCCTACAGCTTCGAGCTTGGCCGCAAAGCCACCTGTCAGCAGGTGCATTGAACTATATTTGTATCGGGGTGTGATTGTCAACATTTTTTCAGTGTGACATGGTGTTTTATACATGTCCAATAATTAATTAAACCTCTAATGTCCTAGGTCTAGATCCAGCTTCGACTCCAGGCACAGTGCGAGCCAAGACTCCTGTGACTCCAGGCACTCTATCCGGTCCAGGCATTCTGTCCGGTCCACACACTCTGTCCAGTCCACACACTCTATCCGATCCAGAGTGCACAGCAGGTCCCACGGATCTGACAGATCCAGGGACACAGTCAGGCATGGTGACAGCAGGTCCCACCGTCAGAGGTCCAGATCTGACAGATCCAGGGACACAGTCGGGCATGGTGAGTTCAAGTAATCAATGCCTTTATAATTAGACGTAAAATGAAGTAGTATTGGTTACAGTATGCCAGACTTGTATTTCTCATCTAATGCATGGTCATCTGTGTCTTGGGAAGTTTTAATACAGTACCTTTATTTTTATAACAGCAGTGGAGAATGACGTATGGTCACAGAGCAATTTCCCTTGGCCAACAGCAGGTAAGTTCTGAGCTATTTCAAAGGGGACGGGTCACTGGTCAAGATTAAGAACTTATAATTTGGAACCCTCTCTCATCTGGCCTTTCTCTCCTTATGTTCCCTCAGTCCTCATTTCCTATCAGGACACAAACTGCACTTCAAACGTGTACATGCGTTTTGTCCGACATATCATTGGTCCGATAACGACAACCTATCAAACCCTCACCCTAACCCCCCACGGGGCAGCACACCTAAACCTAACCTTAACGCGCACCTCAGAGCAATGCTCCTTTGAACCAATGATATATCGAACCAAAGTATGCCTCCCACTTCAAACGGCAGTGTTTTGTATCATTGTAGGGTGATATCTATGAATGTTGGAGAACATTTAAATTTGTGTTCATATAAATGTATTTCCTTTTTTCAGTATACCAGAGGAAGTCCTTAGCCATCTTAGTCGACATCAGGAACGAGGTGCGCCGGAATGCAAGAGCAGAACCAGAGACTTCCACCAGTCATGTGGAGACTATGGACGGCCTGGAGGAGTTCGACAGGGAGGAGCTACGCCTAGGTGATGAAGCAGCTTTCAAAACCCTGGTATGTATAGCCAAGAGTAATTAACAGCATATAAAGCAGTATAATATGCACCTGCACACTGTTTTTATGAAGTTTACATGAACTTAATTATTCAACAGGTGCTGCAACTCTCTCGCATTGGGGGGAGAGACACCAAGGAGTGTGTCCACAAAGTTCTGAATAGGTATACAGTGTTTCGTATACAGTGTTTCAAATATGTCTGAACAGTTATTTGGTGTGAGCTAAAGGACCTGTATAAAAGTTAAGGTTTCATGCCATGTTTACAAAAAATAATCCTTAATGGATGTAACTTTGTTTTGCTACAGGCTCATGAGTAACAGCCTGATGGGCCGATTCAACCTGAAAGGGACGGGGGAGAAGCGGGCCTTCATCGGGACTGCCCTGTTTCGAGCAACAACAGGTAAGCCGGCCCATAAAGAAAATAAGCACCCCTAACCTGTTAATAATTTCAGTGGCAAAACATTTACTTTACGCATCGTGCCTTAATTCACATGTGATTTCTTATTCTGCAGAAGCAGTCCTGAAGGCACAGCCAGGGGCCAAAGAGGACGACATAAAGGACCACATTGGGGTCCACCTAAAACATGCTCCGCAAAGGAAGGGGGGCAAAGGGCAGGACCATGAGGCACATTAACCCAATTTGACCTGAGATTCTATAAAGTCTTCTAAATCCTGACAGTTTTATGAAAAAGCTATGTTTCTATGTCAGTCGTTCTTCGATTTTTCAAAAATAGCAGACCTACACACTCGTAGCGTGCTACTCTGTTGTTTTGTTCAAACATTTCGAAGTAAAAGGTTCCAGCATGTGTCTCCACAGTAAGCTGAATTATAAAAGAAAAGTGTGAATGGAGTTTCTAGGTGAAAGTGATTGCCAATATCTGCCATTGAGCCTCATTATACATTTCTCAAATTTGAAAGCACTTTCCAAAACTATGAAACTTTTCAAAGATTCCTTTTAGGGCAAACATGGCCACCGTAAGATGAACCTAAATGGGTTTGAAAGGGGTTTCTAGGTGTACGTATGTAGGACTAGTAGCATGCCAAAGTTTGTGCTATTGCCATTGAGAATGCATTGGGTGCAGAAAAAAATAAAATTTAAAAATGTGGATTGATTTCATGATTTGTGATTTTATTTGTTAACCTGTGCATGACTGTGAATTTATTTAATGTATTGACTTGTGATTTTATTTGTTAATGTGCGTAACTGTAATCCCAGTTTTCAGAAGTGTGTGTATATATATATATATATTATGTTAAAGTTAATTTTCCCATAACTTAACTTGTTTGGCTTAGCATTCAAATGTGTATACAATTGACATTGCTGCTGAGCAATATGTTAAATGATCAGAAAAGGAGCCACTGTCTGAAAACATGCAAGTACAGTTTATACATAAACTGTATTTTCAGACTGGCTCCTTTTCTGATAATTAATGCAGTACCCCTTGTGGCCACGGGAGGCCGCCATATATATATATATATAGACGTCAAAATGACGTTATTTCGACTAGAATAATGGGTCATGTTGACGTCACTTCGACGTAGAACTGACCGAATTTCGACTAGAATTTGAGGTCCTGTTGACGTCAAACGTTGACGTCTGGAAGACGTACGCAAATGACGTCATTTTGACGTACGTTCTAGACCATAATTAGACCGTCAACCGACGTCAGGAAATGACGTCATTTCAACGTCGTATCAACGTCCGATTGCGCAGTGGGATGTGTGATAATGAGAATGAATGTATTTCCAGACATAGTCAGTCACAAAGTGCAGATAGATATATAGATATAGATAGATATATATATAAGAAAGCTAGATGGCTCATCCACGCTGCTGGCCAATGAGAGTGACGTTGCTACGTGGCGGCCATCTTACCGAGGGGCAGCGTAACATTGTATCTATGGGCATATACTTTTGAAATAACCATAACTTGCTTCATTTTCAACCAATTGTCAAACGGTTTGGTTTGTTATAAACGTCAGAGACGTTCGCATACGTATATGCTTTTATATGACATTTTTTATAAAATGTCCTGAATCATAGCCACGTTGATAACGTTTGTATGAAACCAACCCGTTTGTAAATCCGTCAAGATTTGAGCGAGTTATGACTATCTTTGTTTGAGCTGCCATCAGAACATACTGTATACTGTAGCCCCTCAGCAAGATGGCCGCCGGGTGAACTACGTCAGAGACTCTGCCTTGAGCCATCTAGCCTTTATATAACATGTCTATGGGTTTTCAGAAGAGATTTAAAAGGTGACACAGGTTTTGCACGTCTTAATTAGGTCAACAGAGGGCGTTCCAAAGCTTGGGGGGCCCGTACTGCTAAAGCCCTGCCACCTCTTTGTGACGAGCTGAGCTCTGGGGGTCTCTCCGGGATTATGAAACTGATATGTGGTTGATTTAGGAAATAAATAAGACTGTCAGTCTCTCTCCCACACATGCACGCACGCACTGACGCACACACACACTTATTCGAATCAAAGTTTGATTAAAAAGAAAATAAATTAGTTTTTGGCATACTGTATAGCACCTTCAACATTATGCGTTATGCAACTGAATTAGTTATAAGTATAAATAATGCATAGATTCATACATCCCTCAAACAACTCCCTGTCAAAACAACGAAGACGAAGACAGAAACATGGTGTCATAAAAAAATCATAAAAAAATATATAGGCCTGCCTGCGTGCGTGCGTGCGTGGCGTGTGTGCGTGCGTACGTGTGTGTGTGATCTCTGGTGACTGATAAAGGATTTATTTGGCTTACAGGATGCATTTAATTGCTGATTAAACATTGATAATAAAGCAGTGTAGTTCATACATATGTAGGGATTTGAATTGTCTGTGTGTGCACGTGCGTGCGTGCGTGTTTTACAAGTTTGAGATCCTTTATTTGTTCTAATGTCTTCACCATTAGTTTGAGATCCTTTATTTGTTCTAATGTCTTCACCATTAGTTTGAGATCCTTTATTTGTTCTAATGTCTTCACCATTAGTTTGAGATCCTTTATTTGTTCTAATGTCTTCACCATTAGTTTGAGATCCTTTATTTGTTCTAATGTCTTCACCATTAGTTTGAGACTAGAACACGATGCACTTAAAACACACATATATATCTTGCACCACACCTTATCCCTAAACTTATTTTCCATTTGTTTACTATTTATCGGCTAGTTGACCCATTTTAAAAGGTTTAAAAAAGAAAATCTAATATGTTTAGGGATAAGGGGTGGCACAAGATGGAGCCCTTAATGTATTGACACACAGTTGCATGCTCAATCAAAGTCAAAGTCAAAGTCGTACGATTAGTCACAGACGTTACCGCAGTGAAATTTGTTCTCCGCATTTGACCCATCTCTTGGAGCGGTGAGCCGCAGCGTGCGCCGCGCTCGGGAATCATTAGTTGATTTGACCCCCAATCCAACCCATTGATGCTGAGTGCCAAGCAGGGAGGCATTGGGTCCCATTTTTACAGTCTTTGGTATGACCCGGCCGGGGATCGAACCCCGACCTCCCAGTTTCAGGGCGGACACTCTAACCACAAGGCCACTGTCTGGTTTGCAATGCATACGCTAGTGACTATGGTCCAAACTCCAAAGACCCCACAGCTTCCATCCTAAAATGTAGTATTTGTCCAATATAAAACTAACACATTACGTATATATGTAAATACTAGGCTCTGTTGTGAAAGGATAATAATAGGCTATATATACTGTATACTACTATGGGTGTACAGTACATGTTGTAACCGGAAGGATGCAGTATATGTATACAGGCTGTATGTTTGTCTGCTGTTGCTATAGTGAGTTGTGACAGGGTACAGTGTACAGTATGTGGCTCTTGGTCAGCTCACTTTATTTATTTATACCGTACTTACTTACTTATACTCAAAGCTTATGGTCTCTCTCTCAACCTGCTCCACAGGTATACATGAGCCAGGGTGATGACCTGCCAAACCCCCAAGCTCAGCTTCTTCAGTCCATTCTCCTGTGACATGCTGGACCCTATAGACGCCTTATCAGACGACGTCACACTGATAAGAAACAGCATGCGAGCGCATAAAGGCAGCAGAAGAACACCACCTCTCATAAGATGCAATGGAAAAGTTCTAACTGCACTCACGTGTAAAAAATGCCCCATCAAACTTTCAGATGCTGTTTTTCTCCCAGTGTGGAGGAAGAATGATTAGGATTTTTATTGTGATCTCTCGCCCTTGAAATATATAATCCTTGGTTTCTGTTGTGTTTGAACAATAATAGCAAATTCAAAACAGTTGTCCTCAAAACCATACCTCCAGTCGCTGTCATAAGAACGGGAGGTGCGCTCATGATCACGGCAGCAGAGCCTGTTTGTGCATGGCTGCACAGGCACCTGCAGCCCATCAAGTATAATGTATGCTTCGTCCCGCGATGGTGTCGCGCACGCAGACCTCTACGCTCACAACAGTCGCATCTGTGATGCGATGTGATCTTGTATATCAGCTGTTCTCTGTGCGCAATACTGTTGGGCTTTGAAGTATAAATGTCTCCTAGGGTGCATCTCACTAGCCAACTCACAAGAGGAGGTTGAATGGACTGAAACCAGCGCTCCCCAAAACAACAGGTTTGGAGATCTGTTGGGAATTGATTACATGAAACAGTCACCCGTGCGCCCAGTCCCAATGTTTGTAAACAAATAATTGGTCTATAGAGCCTGCCCTAAATCCCTGCACTACACCACAATGCCATGTGCAAGTACTAAACATCCATGGCTGAGTGAGAAGATGGCAGCCAGCAGGAGAATGAGGCTGGTCGGTGCCATCGATACTGGGATGAAAGTATAGTCGTCAGCTAGCCTGATGTATGGACTGGAGGATGGAGATGACTGGAGACGCCGCAGGAGCGCTCATCATGAACTACAGTAGATCGAGAGCTGGAGGCTCTTTCTCTCTCTATCCATGGGTCCTAAAGTTTGAACCTGGCATCACTTACACGACTGATGAAGTCTGGTGCACTATTTTCATGTTGGGACCCAATGACTGGGTGGCAATGTTCAGTAACTGTTTCTGTCTCTGGAATTGAATGTCGATGTGAATCCACAGTTTGTATGTGTTGTATCTGCCGTTGAAGGTACTGTATGCGAGTTGGAACAGTATGTGTGCATGTGGCTCTTGATCACTTCAATAATCCTAGGAGTGAATTTGCTATTTCTCTTTGGTTTGAGCTAGAGGTTTTGGGCTTTGACATACTGTAACAGGCAACAATTCCAAATGTTAATGTTCAATTGAAGACTGATAAACAGTAGGCTGTGTGTGTTGTGGGAGTTATTGCGACAGGGTGGCTGTATTGGTTCATGAATGGCATGGTGGCAATGCAAGATATGTAGGCCTTGTCTGTCTGTCTGTCTGTCTGTCTGTCTGTCTGTCATTGCAGTCGATGCATTCAAATGGGCTATATCCAACAAACATGTTGTACCTTTGAAATCTATTTATTTCAGTTTTCCTTAGAAGCACACCGTCTTCACTTATAGAGCGTCGCAGTCCCGCCCCCTCGAGAGACCCGGAAAATAAATCCCTGTTCATTTTCCTCAGACTTTTCAGAAAGTATTTATTTAAAGACGTTTATGCCGCGGACAAAGCCAACTCGTCGTGACAAATCATGACAACATTACATTTTTGTCCTCATGATTCACATTTGTTTGCTGGCCCCCAACGCACCTGTCCTTGTAGGTGTGCACAAGGACTTTTCTCTACAAGGGATTTAGAAGCAGAACATGTTTCCACTGGTGGTTTAAAATACTGTGTTGACGTATAAGCCTCTAAGAAATGATCCAGAATGACTAAGCCTCTAACAAATGATCCAGAATGACTAAGCCTCTAAGAAATTATCCCGAAACTGTAAATTGTAATGACACACACAGGCATGTTCATGTATGGACATGCCTGACATGGAACTCCAGTGATGTAAATAGGTTTTCAATGTAATGAGTCCCGGGATGCAGGGGTGGTCTTTTGGATGAGTCCCAGGGACATGATGAGTCCCACTTCAGTGACGTTTAAGAGTCATATTTTGCCATTTTTTACAAATTGCAGCATTTAACTCCCATTTCATCTTATATGGTTATAATGTGGTTCTATTCATGTAGAAAACGAAGAAGAAATTATTATTATAACTAAAGCTAGCAAAATAAATTAGAATAAAAAAAAAAGCTCTACATTCATACTACATACATATTTCATATGATTTTGGCTATATGAAATCTATAATAATTCTGCCAGTTTTAACTGTTAATAAATCTTTATGTTGTTGTTGACACATTACACAATACATACAAAATAAAAATGAATGCTACAAAACTAACCTGGAGATTAAGTAGAAGCAGTCTACTTAATCAGCAGCACACATCATCATCATTAGCAGATGATGATGTTAGATTTAGAAAATAGGGTTGCTAATATTTTTTGTTGCCCTGCAGTTGGCTTTGGCACTTCTTTTTTGGGGTGGGGGGGGTGGGGGGGGCATGTTAATGTGTGGTGGCACCGGTCCACAACGCAGAACATACAACAGTGTCGGCGTTTGTTACAGTACACACACAATGTGTGTTTCCCATTCAATCGGGTCTACTCTGTTTGTCATGCTCAAAAATGTTCGCCTGTCTTTCTGTCGGAGGCAGCGCCGTGTAGATGAGAGAGTTGCGACAACCCCGTTCACTGTTTATTCACGGAGCTTAATGAGTCACTGAACGGTATGTTGTCGTCACTCTCTCTCTAAACGGCTCTGGTCTCCAGGCTGCGCTCCGCTCAGCGCTCGTCTCTGAGCAAGATGGCGGCGCCCGTCAGACTGTGTTGTTGTTAACTAGTGGTTCTACAACGAGTCCTACGTGGATTTTATCGTTTATAACGTAGGATGAGGTCGCATGCGGCCATGCAAAATGATCGTGTCCGTAGATTATTTGTTTTACCGCAATTTATTTTTTCACGTGGATTATTATTACTGTACGCTGAGTACAGTAGTGCATCCCGTGGACGCAGAGGTTGTTGGTGAAGTGCGGCCCAAAACTATAAAGTGCGTTTTGGGACGCAAAACGCACCCTATTTACATCACTGGAACTCCATATTTGGGCATGAGAGGGACACAGCCAGACCGACGGGTACAATGGGTACACTCACAAGGAGAATTATTGTAAATGGCATAACTGGGTGTGGCATGCATGTCATGTATTCTGTGAGCATTTTCTTCGATGAAAGCAACTCAAAGATTAATTCACTTCATCTCAGAGTGTAAATGAGCCATTCAAGCACCTTATAAAACAAATTGAATGCAAAGTCTGAGAGTAATAACATTTATCTTAGTTCAGCACATCATCATCCATCATGAGGGAAGTAGTGGACCCACGGGGTCTCTCTCTCTCTCTCTCTCTCTCTCTCTGAAAGATAAAATCAGGCTAACGTTGTATTGCTGACCCGTACTCGTCAAAGATAAACGTCTGTGATGGACAATAAAGATTCAGGGATTTGGTAGCTTCAGGGTGCATGTACATTTTTATGACACAGAGAGAGAGAGAGACTTAAACAGATGTCATATTGCTGTCTGCACTGTATAATCCATAGATACTCTACATCAAACGATTGATGTCAGATAATCCGACGTTAAAATAAACACAAAGACCTGCAGCGGTTTAAGTCTGAAAAAAATCCAAGTTAAATTCAAGCTTTATATCCATAGTGTCGCAGTCCCGCCCCCGACATGAATTACTCATTCATTTTTTCCATAGACTTTTCAGAAAGTATTTATTTAACTCTTAATCCGCCGCCATTAATTAATAGCGTACTGCCAGGGTTTTTAATCGCGCGTAACACTTACTTTGAAGATCCAAATATCCGTAATTGCATGTTACAGTGACAAACTGCTGTGTGTGGTGTCTTGACCGGTTGTTGTTCTCTCGGTTGGTGGTGGAAAAACCCGACCGCGAGTATCACAGCGCCTTCTACAGGCCGTTGAAAACGCTTGTCTGGGCCAGAGAAACGGCCCCTCAATGTCGTTTCTGAGATACAGGGCTTTGAATGCAGGGCTTAGAATGGAAGAGCATACACCAAGTACAATACCGGTTCTTATATCCATAGCATACACTGAGTATCAGTCATTATATCCATAGCATACACAGGGGCTCACAAGTAATCAGCTAATGACTTATAAATGCACAACACTTGCGCTGTATATACATAAGATACCTAATTAGTCTTTAGTCCCACGGTAAACCATTAGTGAATTAAATGATGTACTCTGTGACTTAATGATGTATGAATATCAACCGAGTCGTTGTCGAACGCTTTGTGTACCGTGTTGTGGAGTCAGTGGAAGAACCCACACCATGACCCTATAAGCTGTCTCTTCATATCTACAATATCCCTCTCCTCTCCCATCCTCTCCTCTCCTACACTATCCTCTCCTCTCCCCTCCCCTCCTCTCCTCTCCCCTCCTCTCCCCTCCCATCCTCTCCTACACTATCCCCTCCCCTCCCATCCTCTCCTCTCCCCTCCTACACTATCCCCTCCCCTCCTCTCCTCTCCCCTCCTCTGCCCTCCCATCCTCTCCTACACTATCCCCTCCCCTCCCATCCTCTCCTCTCCCCTCCTACATTATCCCATCCCCTCCTCTCCTCTCCCCTCCTCTCCCCTCCCATCCTCTCCTACACTATCCCCTCCCCTCCCCTCCCATCCTCTCCTCTCCCCTCCCACACTATCCCCTCCCATCCTCTCCTACACTATCCCCTCCCCTCCCCTCCCATCCTCTCCTCTCCCCTCCTACATTATCCCATCCCCTCCTCTCCCCTCCTCTCCTCTCCCCTCCCATCCTCTCCTACACTATCCCCTCCCCTCCCCTCCCATCCTCTCCTCTCCCCTCCCACACTATCCCCTCCCTTCCTCTCCCATCCTCCACTCTCCTCTCCCAACCTCTGATCTCATCTCCTCTCCACAGAGTTGGATAGATGTTGAAGGGTTCTAATGAGAACACATTCCACTAGAATAACTCTGAGATGCTAGTGTCACTCGTGTCACGCGTGTGTGTGTGTGTGTGTGTGTGTGTGTGTGTGTGTGTGTGTGTGTGTGTGTGTGTGTGTGTGTGTGTGTGTGTGTGTGTGTGTGTGTGTGTGTGAGTGTGTGAGTGTGTGCGTGCGTGCGTGCGTGCATGCGTGCGTGTGTGCGTGCGTGCGTGCCAGTTAGGATAGCGAGGATTGCAAAGCATGACTTTTCAGTGTTCAGTACATGAATCTGGCTGCAGCCCTGCTCCCATTATATAAGATAGATTTATAGGACCAGTGACACCCTGAGAGTTACAGACCTGTAAGGGTCCATTTGGTTCCATGTGTTAAACTCTCAGAGTTACAGACCTGTAAGGGTCCATTTGGTTCCATGTGTTACACTCTCAGAGTTACAGGCCTGTAAGGGTCCATTTGGTTCCATGTGTTAAACTCTCAGAGTTACAGACCTGTAAGGGTCCATTTGGTTCCATGTGTTACACTCTCAGAGTTACAGACCTGTAAGGGTCCAATTGGTTCCATGTGTTAAACTCTCAGAGTTACAGGCCTGTAAGGGTCCATTTGGTTCCATGTGTTAAACTCTCAGAGTTACAGACCCGTAAGGGTCCATTTGGTTCCATGTTTTACGCTCTCAGAGTTACAGACCTGTAAGGGTCCACTTGGTTCCATGTGTTAAACTCTCAGAGTTACAGACCTGTAAGGGTCCATTTGGTTCCATGTGTTACACTCTCAGAGTTACAGACCTGTAAGGGTCCATTTGGTTCCATGTGTTACACTCTCAGAGTTACAGGCCTGTAAGGGTCCATTTGGTTCCATGTGTTAAACTCTCAGAGTTACAGACCTGTAAGGGTCCACTTGGTTCCATGTGTTAAACTCTCAGAGTTACAGGCCTGTAAGGGTCCACTTGGTTCCATGTGTTAAACTCTCAGAGTTACAGGCCTGTAAGGGGCCATTTGGTTCCATGTGTTAAACTCTCAGCGCTACAGACCTGTAAGGGTCCATTTGGTTCCATGTGTTACACTCTCAGAGTTACAGACCTGTAAGGGTCCACTTGGTTCCATGTGTTAAACTCTCAGAGTTACAGGCCTGTAAGGGGCCATTTGGTTCCATGTGTTAAACTCTCAGAGTTACAGACCTGTAAGGGTCCATTTGGTTCCATGTGTTACACTCTCAGAGTTACAGGCCTGTAAGTTTCTGATACACAGGGCAGTAGTATATATAGTGCGATCTCAAACTGAATCAATATAAAACATTCAAAGACCTGAGATCTGCTGTCCGTGGCAATAAATATATTAAATAGTTCTCTCGTCATCGTGTTTCCCCTTCACACAGTTGGAGGATGCGACGCAACGTGCACGCCATTCTAAGGATGCCTGACGTCTAAATGATAGCCTAGTGAATTCAGTCATTATCTATCACTACGTCGGGGAGATATTTGGCACGAAGCCACGGCACACATAAACAGCTCTGGGGCTCTGCTGCGACTCAGAGGATAGGATGATTAATGACCCGCGGCCCCGACACGTCCACGTCGGGCGGCGAGGTCAACACTCACCCATCTGTATTATTTCCTGGACGTGTCGCCCATGTGTTGTTTCCGTCGACTGAAACTAAGACGAAAAATGTTCCGTCGACTACCTTTTCCCACTGACGAAAACTAAATGGAAACTACATGAAAACTAAGCTATGATGACTAAAACTAAGACTAAATATACTGACGATTGTCAACAAATAAAAAGTAGACTAAGATGTTAGGAAGGCACTAGTGGACAAGAGATCCAGTATAAGCCATTTTACACTTGGTTGCATGCTGAAAATAGACATGCATGCTGAAAATAGACGAGCTACAAGCTCACAACGCGTCGCATCAAGGCCCGCCAAAATACATTTTGTTCGACTAAATCAACTGTAGATTTAGTCGACTAAAATCTTATGATATTTAGTAGACTAAAACTAGACTAACACTAAAACATTCCAGGTGACTAAAATGTGACTAAAACTAAATGAAAACGAATTCAAGAGACTATATGACTAAAACTAAAATCAAAATGTGCTGCCAAAAAACAACACTGGTGTCGCCAAATATATATTTTAACGTGACAAGCGATGGGGCTGTCGGCCAATAGGAATCATCCAACCATGCCTACTCCTCCCAGCGATGGGGCTGTCGGCCTATAGGAATCATCCAACCATGCCTACTCCTCCCAGCTAAACCAGTGGTTCTTGAGGGGGTTCCAGGAGGTCCCCAACTAAATGATGGAGAGCTTGTAACCAAATGGACCCTTTGCTCTCAAGAGTTAAATTATTATACATCTGCATTATTTACAAGAAGTCTAGACAATGTATAGAAGAATTGTTATTTTGGAATTGTGGACAAAATCCTATATATGACGACAAGAAAATTAGTTTATAGGGTCTGAGAGGCTAAATGTCATCACATGGTGGTCCGTTTAGTTTGAGAGGCTAAATGTCATCACATGGTGGTCCGTTTAGTCTGAGAGGCTAAATATCATCACATGGTGGTCCGTTTAGTTTGACAGGCTAAATGTCATCACATGGTGGTCCGTTTAGTTTGAGAGGCTAAATGTCATCACATGGTGGTCCGTTTAGTTTGAGAGGCTAAATGTCATCACATGGTGGTCCGTTTAGTTTGAGAGGCTAAATGTCATCACATGGTGGTCCGTTTAGTCTGAGAGGCTAAATGTCATCACATGGTGGTCCGTTTAGTTTGAGAGGCTAAATGTCATCACATGGTGGTCCGTTTAGTCTGAGAGGCTAAATGTCATCACATGGTGGTCCGTTTAGTTTGAGAGGCTAAATGTCATCACATGGTGGTCCGTTTAGTTTGAGAGGCTAAATGTCATCACATGGTGGTCCGTTTAGTTTGAGAGGCTAAATGTCATCACATGGTGGTCCGTTTAGTTTGAGAGGCTAAATGTCATCACATGGTGGTGCGTTTAGTCTGAGAGGCTAAATGTCATCACATGGTGGTCCGTTTAGTTTGAGAGGCTAAATGTCATCACATGGTGGTCTGTTTAGTTTGAGAGGCTAAATGTCATCACATGGTGGTCCGTTTAGTTTGAGAGGCTAAATGTCATCACATGGTGGTCCGTTTAGTCTGAGAGGCTAAATGTCATCACATGGTGGTCCGTTTAGTCTGAGAGGCTAAATGTCATCACATGGTGGTCCGTTTAGTCTGAGAGGCTAAATGTCATCACATGGTGGTCCGTTTAGTTTGAGAGGCTAAATGTCATCACATGGTGGTCCGTTTAGTCTGAGAGGCTAAATGTCATCACATGGTGGTCCGTTTAGTCTGAGAGGCTAAATGTCATCACATGGTGGTCCGTTTAGTCTGAGAGGCTAAATGTCATCACATGGTGGTCCGTTTAGTTTGAGAGGCTAAATGTCATCACATGGTGGTCCGTTTAGTTTGAGAGGCTAAATGTCATCACATGGTGGTCCGTTTAGTCTGAGAGGCTAAATGTCATCACATGGTGGTCCGTTTAGTTTGAGAGGCTAAATGTCATCACATGGTGGTCCGTTTAGTCTGAGAGGCTAAATATCATCACATGGTGGTCCGTTTAGTCTGAGAGGCTAAATGTCATCACATGGTGGTCCGTTTAGTTTGAGAGGCTAAATGTCATCACATGGTGGTCCGTTTAGTTTGAGAGGCTAAATGTCATCACATGGTGGTCCGTTTAGTTTGAGAGGCTAAATGTCATCAAATGGTGGTCCGTTTAGTCTGAGAGGCTAAATGTCATCACATGGTGGTCCGTTTAGTTTGAGAGGCTAAATGTCATCAAATGGTGGTCCGTGGCTCAAAGGCTGAATGAAGTAATGGACCTTGATATGAAAACGTTTGAACACTGTAATAGATTTTGCATTCTAGTGTAAAATCAACAGTAGGGCTTCCCATCATGCTGTAACACATGAAGATGTAATACCATATAGTTCTAGTCTGTGACTACAGACAATACGTGTTTAGTGGCATTACGATAGATAGATAGATAGATAGATAGATAGATAGATAGATAGATAGATAGATAGATAGATAGATAGATAGATAGATAGATAGATAGATAGATAGATAGATAGATAGATGTCACGGTTCGAGTCAAGACAGTGAAGGAGGACCCAAGTGCAAGATGAGAGGCAGAGGCAGCTCAGTTCAAATGAAGGTCTTTATTTCATCAAACCAGAGGAGTAGGCATTCATCAGTGTCCAGGTACAGGCAAAGGTCAAAACACGGGTAGGCAGTCAGAAGTGAACACAGAACAAGGAGTACAAAGGGAAACACTAAACTGGGAAAACTAGGGGATCTGAAATACAGGGCAAACGAGGAGTCAAGGAACAAGGTACTAACAAATACTCACAGTGACAATAAATAACGAACCAACGGAGAACTGAAAACACAAGGGTATATAAATAGACAAGGACTAACTAGACACAGGTGAACACAACAGACAAATCAACACAGGGATTGGCTGGGAGACTAACATGACACAGGAGGAGAACACTACACTAATCACAAGACAAGGCAGGTAAACATGGGCAACACAGGAAACCGAGACACTAGACACTACAAAATAAAACTTAAAAGTACACAAAAGTAAAACCCAAAACAAGGAACATAGGGAAACACATCAGGGTGACAGAACAGGTCACGGATCGTGACAGTGCCTCCCCCTTAAGCGATGGCTTCCAGACATCGCACAAAACAAAGTCCATAACATCGAGCAGGGCGGGTGGTGGGGGGTCTGGAAGGAGGGACACTGGGACAGGGGATCAGGGCCAAGAGAAAAGACTGGGGCACAGGACTAAACATGGGATTGGCAGGATCAAAGCTGCAAAACAATTTGCAGATCTACAAGCTCAAAACCAGTAGGGACACAAACACTGGAGTGGCTTAGGGCAAGGGTCACACAGAAAGGCAGGTGGGGAGACACATAGACATGCACACAGACAAGCAGACAGGCAGACAGTGAGACAAACCAAGAGACAAACAAATTAACTGACAGACAGTCAAACAGGCGGACAAACAAGCAGTCTGACATAACAGGGGGGTAAACAGGTTAGAAGGGTGACTAAAGGACTGGGGAGTAGACAGACGCACAAGAAGACTGGCATACACGCTCGCAGACATACAGACAGGGAGACAGGCAGATAAACAAATAGGGAGATCAGCTAACGGGGTGGTAGGAGGACCAACTACAGCCTTGGCCACAGGACTGGGTGTTCTGGAGTGGAACCGGGGGGCCTTAACAGACTGGGGACACAGAAACTGGGGTACCTGAGAACAAGGAGATGGGGGCATAGGGAGAGGAGAACAGGGGTCAGGTGGCTGGAAAGCAGTGTCAGGGGCCAGCGGCTGGAGTGCAGTCCCGAGGTTCTGCTGCTGTAGTGCAAGCCCGGGCTCTGACAACTGAAGATCAGGCCCAGGGTTCAGCAGCAGGGGTTCTTCCTCAGTTTCGGCCATGACAAAGGGTGACAGTTCACAAAGTTCGCCAGGTGAGTCAGCAGGGAACGCAGATGAGGGCGCTGGCATGGTGCCGGCGTGGGGCACCAACAGGGTTTCAGGGGGGACGTCAGCGGGGTCAGCCGACGAGGAGGCCTTAGACGAGGCGGAGGACTTAGGAAGCGATGCCAGGGATTCTGCAGACGGAGGCGACGCCACCGTCGGAGGGGATGCCAGGGTAGCTGCAGACACTGGAGACAAGGGTGCAGACGGGGCTGCAGACTCCGGATAAGTGGCTGCAGTCTCTGGAGACGGGGCTGCAGGCAGGACTGCAGACGGACGAGACAGGGCTGCAGGCGGGACTGCAGACGGACGAGACAGGGCTGCAGGCGGGACTGCAGACGGAGGCTCCTGGATGCCGGACGGAGGCTCCTGGATGCCGGACGGAGGCTCCTGGATGCCGGACGGAGGCTCCTGGATGCAGGGCGGAGGCTCCTGGATGCAGGGCGGAGGCTCCTGGATGCCGGACGGAGGCTCCTGGATGCAGGGGAAAGGAGCACCACGGCTCTCCCATCTGAAGTAAGCTAAATACTTGGCAAATTCACAGTCACTGCTCCAATATTTACGAAGGGACTCTAGGAAGTCGGGGTCTTCGTAAAACACCTCCCTGGTTACCCCAAAATCCTTCCAGGTAAAGGGTAAGCAGGGCTGATGGATAGCAGGCTGTTGAGCAGGAGGACAAGTGGGCTGACGGCTCGGAGACCGGACACTGGCAGGTGCATTAGATATGGCAGCCCACATCCCTTTTATAATGCCATCAAGCTTGCCTGATAGGTCTGGACTGGAGTAGGCCACCCGGAGAGCCTGCTTCAGAGCCTCGATCTTCTGTTCAGCCGTGGTGGATGGACGGTTGCAAAACTCCATAATAGAGACCATCGACTGAAGAACCTTGGCGAAATCATCCTCCTCTGCATCATCTGCTGGGTCCATGTTGGTTGGTTCGTTCTGTCAGGGTTCGAGTCAAGACAGTGAAGGAGGACCCAAGTGCAAGATGAGAGGCAGAGGCAGCTCAGTTCAAATGAAGGTCTTTATTTCATCAAACCAGAGGAGTAGGCATTCATCAGTGTCCAGGTACAGGCAAAGGTCTAAACACGGGTAGGCAGTCAGAAGTGAACACAGAACAAGGAGTACAAAGGGAAACACTAAACTGGGAAAACTAGGGGATCTGAAATACAGGGCAAACGAGGAGTCAAGGAACAAGGTAGCCTACTAACAAATACTCACAGTGACAATAAATAACGAACCAACGGAGAACTGAAAACACAAGGGTATATAAATAGACAAGGACTACCTAGACACAGGTGAACACAACAGACAAATCAACACAGGGATTGGCTGGGAGACTAACATGACACAGGAGGAGAACACTACACTAATCACAGGGTTAGACAAGGCAGGTAAACATGGGCAACACAGGAAACCGAGACACTAGACACTACAAAATAAAACGTAAAAGTACACAAAAGTAAAACCCAAAACAAGGAACATAGGGAAACACATCAGGGTGACAGAACAGGTCACGGATCGTGACAATAGATAGATAGATAGATAGATAGATAGATAGATAGATAGATAGATAGATAGATAGATAGATAGATAGATAGATAGATAGATAGATAGATAGATAGATAGATAGATAGATAGTGTGAGGGCTGTGATCCCAGCCCCACAGTGAGATGAGACTCATCTAACCCACACTCACATTTGCATTGTACTCTAACCTCTAGTATTGACATTTGTAATGATTATATTATATTATAATGCATAAAACACAATCAGTATTTGGCTTGGTGACAATATGCACTGTTGTACTAATTCTGTTCTTTATTTAGTTCCTGAAATGGCAACATATGGGGGAGGGGGTGGAGTCAGCTGTGATGCAGAGGACCATACCAACATACGTGATTGAGAAGGGGGGAAGTGGGAATTGTTTAGTGATTCCAGTGGGCTCTGATTGCTGGGCACCCCTTTGTGTGTTTATTGGTTTGGTCCACCACTATATAAGTCTCCATGTCATGTCATTTGGGCAGGTCTGTTAGTTGAGTTAATTTCCTGTTTGGTTCCACGTTCTTTTCATTTGAGTTATATTATGTTGACCTCTTAAGGGCCCTACCACTTCATTTATTGAAATGTTTTGTTAATGATTTGTTACTTTTTGAAATTAAACAAACTTTGAGTTTGAAACCTGTGTTATCCTTAAGCCTTGACTGCTCGGTCCCTCACAGATAGATAGGGTACAGGATTCGGTAGGCCTACACTTTAATCCAACCCCCAAAACATGATAGAATGTACTCTCTCTCTTCCCCCCCCCCCCTACAACCTATACCTACCTACCTACATACATACATACATACATACATACATACAATTTAGGTATGCGGTCTAGTCTAACTTGGACTCAGGGGGGTGGACGCCTCTGCCTTGCATAGTCCCCAGTGAATAGGCAGGTTGCCCTTCACTGGTAACCTTACTTTGGATTTTAAATATATTAAGGTATATTGTAGGCTGGGATTTTACAAAAAAGCCCCCCTTTTAAATACATACAGACATACAGACATACAGACATACTTATAAGGTATGCCATCTGGTGGCTAATGAACCAAACACACATTCTCAGAAGTTGAAGCAGTTTTAGAGGACCCACTTTTAGGCCAGTGCAACAGAGCATGCTTTTGCCTTTTTTAAAACCTTACCCATTTTAACCAAATACATACATACATACATACATACATACATACATACATACATACAGGTTACATACATTCCACCGAGTCTATGGTAAGGATACAGAGCTGGCTTAAAGCCTTCATGAGTCAAGGCTATCATTATGTATCATCATTTGATCGAGTCTGACTTCATTGCTTTAATGAATTCGTATGGAAGTCAGACTCCTCGATCTGTGACAGTCTTGATCCAAGCCTGGCTCACTGGCTCAGTATATAGGCTATAATATGAATGATTCAAATACATTCAGAAGAGAATGAGTTGTATAGGATAACGTGTGGCTCAAAGTCTCTCCGAGGTGGAAAGCCGCGGGTGACGCCGAGGTTAGGTAACGATTAGCCCCTTTCGGGACCCTTGTTATACCTGCAGCCTCTTCTGCGTTTGGTGCGTTGATATACCGACGTCCCAAATACAGAAGAAGGTAACCAAACTAAGAAAGGGTCCCGAAAGGGGCTATAATATAGAGAGGTATAACGATTCCCTCTGTCGATCTACAAGAGCCCGTCTATAGAGCGTCGCAGTCCCGCCTCCTACCCTGGACCAGGAAATGAAACCCAATGCATTATTCTCATAGACATTTCTTAAAGTATTTATTTAAAGACGGTTACGCCGCGGACAAAGCCAACTCGAGTCGTGACAACTCATGACAACACAAACAATATTTTGGACCAAACAAATAATTACAAAGAAGAAAAACAACAAAAAAAGTGTTGTAACCTGCCGTTTTCTTCTTCTTTCTAATTATTTGTTTGGTCCAAAATATTGTTTGTGTTGTCATGAGTTGTCACGACTCGAGTTGGCTTTGTCCGCGGCGTAACCGTCTTTAAATAAATACTTTAAGAAATGTCTATCAGAATAATGCATTGGGTTTCATTTCCTGGTCCAGGGTAGGAGGCGGGACTGCGACGCTCTATATAGGCTGCACGGCTTCGTACAGGTTTCCATCGCCTCTGGCATCATCATTCATCACCGCTGCTCTGTCTGCAGCCCCGCCGTGCCTATACACGTCTTCGCCTCCTGTTCCAACAACCATTGATTGATTGATTGATTGATTGATTGATTGATTGAAATATGTATTAACAGTTTGCAGAATTACAGTACATTTCAAGCACAAACTCAATACAAAGACTGTTAACTGTGAGTGGACGACCCAATTAAGTTTGTTTACAAGAGGGTCCACCATGTTCAATTCACCAAAACATTTAGAGACGTACAAATAGACACTTCTATATAGTCAAAGAACAGAACAGGAATTCATCATAGGAGGTAAAAAAAAGAAAAGAAACATACAAGAAATACACAACCATTCCAACAGCAACCACACTAAACCGCCATCCATCCATCAGCACTATAGTGATGATCCATACTCCATATCCTCGGATACCCCGGAGGAGGCGTTTTGTTTCAACACTGATGATCAGGTCAATACGAAGCAAAAAAAAGAGAAGCATAGAATCAACATTATTAACTTACGGCTTGTTGCAGAAGAAGCTCCGTGGACCATGTTGGCATGGCAGTAAATCCACAAGAAGAAGAAGAAGGTAAATAATCCAAGTGAATGATGCATCTTCAAGATGTCATTCAGAGGGTCTGCGTGTCTGCTGGGAAGGCTCGGTTCTGTTGTTGGAGATAAATCCAAAGCCATGTCGAGCAACGGCGTCACGACGCACTGAAAAATTAATAAGCCAAATAGCACCCACTGAGATATCCCCTCATTTTGTCACGTAATCAAGGGCTGAAGATCCCCTTCCCTGGTCATTTTGTCACGTAGGCACATTCCACACACCTTTAGGTGGAGGGTGCTTGGGCCACTGTCTGGGCGAACAGGTATTCATTCATTCAAATGCTAATAAGGTGGCTTTTGTTCTGCTGCCAGGTAGAGAGTATAAATGTTGCATTGCAGTACAGGAGGCTTCATTTCCGTTCGATTACTATGATGAAGCCACCTCCAGCCAAGAAGAGATTCGTCCAGTCCATGCTACAATTCGGCGCCGCCGCCGACAAGACGCCCGCTGTCCACTGTCCACTGTCTACCTTTCATGATGTCGTGGAGTTCTTAAAAAGTGAGAAGGGGGAGACCGCCAGATCTACTTTACCAGAGGCCATAAGACTGGTGAAACAAGTGCTGACTGTCCCTGTCACATCCTGCAGTGCAGAAAGGTCCTTTTCAGGGCTAAAGAGACTCAAGACCTATTTGCGATCCACAATGGGACAAGCGAGACTCAATCACCTTGCTCTGGTGAACTGTCACAGGGATATGGTGATGGCATTGGACATTGGTGCTATAGCCAACGAGTTCATCAGCCGCACAGTTGTAAGGAGAAACACTTTCCTCGTACGCTAAATGGTATGTGAATAAGCGACGGCCACAAAAACATGCACATGTACATATGATACTCTTTTTCTACACTTGTTTGCTCTTTTTTGCACTCTATATTCTATTTTGTTTGCTGTGTTTTGCTGTTTTGATGTCCTATTATATTTTTGCTCTTTTTTGCACTCTATTCTTTTTTGTTTGCTGTGTTTTGCTGTTTTGATGTCGTATTATATTGTATTATATTGTCGTATTATATTATTGCTGCTGCATTGTCTGAAGGAAGCCAAACAAAAATAAGTTTTACTCTTATGTACCTGTACACAAGATGTAACAATAAAGCACAACCTTGAACCTTGAACCTTGAAACAATTTAATGTGTTTGTTGTGAACTGAAAGCGCACTGTGTTTATTAGCAAACTGTAAATAAAGTACCAAACGAAAAAAACAAACAACTCGTTTATCATTGATCATGCTGAAATGTTGGAACAAGATGCTGAAACAATTTAATGTGTTTGTTGTGAACTGTTTTTCCCCGCGTCGGGGGGGGGGGGGGGGGGGGGGGGGGGGGGTGATGTTGAGTCATGTTGACATTAGAGCTGCACTGCTTTTACTACGCTCACTATGACGACAGTCTGACTATTATCGTCATTATTATCGTCACGACGGAAAACGTGCATTATTATTGTTGTTGTCGCTGCCACGCACGCTTGTGTGAAAAGCACTGCTTGATGATGGTGGTGGTGGAGCGAGGTTACTGTCGGACAACTCTCACCGTCTCTCTCTCTCTCCTGTGGGGATCGAGTTACAGTTGAATCCTTAAAGACGCACGCACACACACACGCACGCACGCGCGCGCACACACACACACGCACACACACACGCACAAATTACAGAGGTCCAGTTTGCGTTTCTCACACACACACACACACACACACACACACACACACACACACACACACACACACACACACACACACACACACAAATTACAGAGGTCCTGTTTGACTTTCTCACACACACACACACACTTTTTCAGCATGTCATGTTTTCACACCTCGCGACTTCCTGTAAATAAGAAGCTTGTTTCTGCATAGGAACTACACACACCACAAAGAACAAGTATAACTGTCAAAAGTATAGAGAGCCTTTCATTTAAAAGAGGAAATGTTTGTTCCGTTCCGTGCAGACTACAGTCTCTCTCCGGTCATGCAAACAGCATCGTCGTCTGATGGTGTCAGATATGAACACGTTATGTAGGGACTCTGTTTTTAATCTGTGATGGGTGCGTGCGTGCGCGCGCGCGTGAGTGCGTGCGCGCGTGAGTGCGTGCGTGCTTGCGTATATAAAGTCACTGACACTTTAATTTCTCTCTCTCTCTCTCTCTCTCCAGACATGATGAATGGTAGTGTGTGTTCAGGCAGAGTGGAGGTGCAGTCTCACCAGCCGTTGGTCTCCGTACAGCGACGTGACTTTGACCATCGCCCTACAGCGGTGCAGGTCAGTAGGGAGCTCGGCTGTGAGACTCTGTTGCTCCTCCGGGGGGCGCTCTATGGCGAGGCGGAAGCTCCGACGTGGACCAATAAAGAGTCCTCTTTGGTCCCGGAGTTCGGTCTGCTGGACTGTGGAACCTCGGGATCAACGACAAACTCCTGCTCATCCCACAAGACCGTTGGAGTCACCCGCACAGCTAAAGCACAAACCTTACGTTTGGACTAATATTCTCTCGTCCTACCCGCCATCAGTGCCCATTCCCTAGGTGGGGATGGTGAAAGGGCCTTTCTGTGTGGAGTTTACATGTTCTCCCTGTATCCCCTAGGGTAGGTACCCTCAAATGTTCTCCCTGTGTCCCCTGTAGGGTAGGTACCCTCACATGTTTTCCCTGTGTCCCCTATATTTGGTACCCTCACATGTTCTCCCCGTTTATCCTAGGTACCCTCACATATTCTCCCCGTGTCCCCTATAGGGTCGGTACCCTCACATGTTCTCCCCGTTTCTCCTAGGTACCCTCACATATTCTCCCTGTGTCCCCTATAGGGTCGGTACCCTCACATGTTCTCCCCGTTTATCCTAGGTACCCTCACATATTCTCCCCGTGTCCCCTATAGGGTTGGTACCCTCACATGTTCTCCCCGTGTCCCCTATAGGGTTGGTACCCTCACATGTTCTCCCCGTGTCCCCTAGGGTTGGTACCCTCACATGTTCTCCCCGTTTCTCCTAGGTACCCTCACATATTCTCCCCGTGTCCCCTATAGGGTTGGTACCCTCACATGTTCTCCCCGTGTCCCCTATAGGGTCGGTACCCTCACATGTTCTCCCCGTTTCTCCTAGGTACCCTCACATATTCTCCCCGTGTCCCCTAGGGTCGGTAGACTCGGTACCCTCACATGTTCTCCCCGTTTCTCCTTTGGGTACATTAACTCCACACTAGTTTTTGCTATTTTAAGTCCATGAATGCCTCTAAACAACATTTCCCTTTTCTTTATTTCCAATTCAGTGTTGCATCATCAGCCTGGCTTCCCTATTCTACCAGAGGTGAATGAACAAAGTAGCTTGGCTAAGCAAACATGCCACTGCTGTGATCAGTGTGGAAAACGCTTCCCTACAATGTCCAAACTTAAAATACACCAGAGGATTCACATTGGAGAGAAACCCTATGGATGTGATCAGTGTGGACAACACTTCTCTACAATGGGACACCTTAAAACACACCAGAGAATTCATACTGGAGAGAAACCCTATGGATGTGATCAGTGTGGACAACACTTCTCTACAATGGGAAATCTTAAATCACACCAGAGGATTCACACTGGAGAAAAACCCTATGGATGTGATCAATGTGGACAACATTTCTCTCACATGGTAAGCCTTAAAACACACCAGAGAATACACACTGGAGAGAACCCCTATGGATGTGATCAGTGTGGACAACACTTCTCTCACATGACCAGCCTTAAAAAACACCAGAGAATACACACCGGAGAGAAACCCTATGGATGTGATCAGTGTGGACAACACTTCTCTACAATGGGACAACTTAAAACACACCAGATAATTCATACTGGAGAAAAACCCTATGGATGTAATCAGTGTGGACAACATTTCTCTCACATGGTAAGCCTTAAAACACACCAGAGAATACACACTGGAGAGAAACCCTATGGATGTGATCAATGTGGACAACACTTCTCTGACAAGTCCACCCTGACAAAACACCAGATAATTCACACTGGAGAGAAACCCTATGGATGTGATCAGTGTGGACAACACTTCTCTACAATGGGAAGCCTTAAAGAACACCAGATAATTCATACTGGTGAGAAACCCTATGGATGTGATCATTGTGGACAAAGCTTCTCTTACAAGTCCAACCTTAAAAGCCACCAGATAATTCACACTGGAGAAAGACCCTATGGATGTGATCAGTGTGGACAACACTTCTCTCAAATGGCACACCTTAAACAACACCGGATAATTCATACAGGTGAGAAACCCTATGGATGTGATCAGTGTGGACAACACTTCTCTACAATGGGAAACCTTAAAACACACCAGAGGATTCACACTGGAGAAAAACCCTATGGATGTGATCAGTGTGGACAACACTTCTCTCACATGTCCAGCCTTAAAACACACCAGATAATTCACACTGGAGAGAAACCCAAATAATTGTGATGTGTTCATAGCTTATTGTAAAATAGCAAATTCAACACACACACACACACACACACACACACACACACACACACACACACACACACACACACACAAACGATTAATCTGTGTGAACACTTGGTCAATCAACACCAAGCAGTTAGTGGTTCCAACTCAAGCTCTCTAGCATAAGAAGAGTTTGTAGTTGTCAGTTCTCCACAACTCCTCCAGGATATCAATCATTTCATACAATGGATTTTTAATGTTAGTATGGAAGTTTCTTCTTGTCCAAAATGGGCATTGTTGACACTGTTTCTTAGTATCTCAGCCAGTATACATACAGTAGTGTTCAAATGAGATGTATTCTCTCTCTTTCATGTGGATACCAAGGGCTGGCATTATAAGCTGAAGCAACTAAGAGAGAAGAAATTAGCATATGTTTTTGTATATAATGTATTTTCTAGTGATATGTTGTAAGCACACGTGAGATTTTTTCAAATAAAACCAGGCCTTTCCTCCTTCATATTACTGTTGATCAATTGTATTATTATCACATTTCACATTATGAAAGCATAATAATGATCTTAATGAGCTTTTTGCGCCTGTCGTAGACATGCGCAGAGCAAGTTCAGTCAGGGAACCTCAGTACCGCCTCAGCATCACGCTCCCATTCACATGATTCACTCAGCCAATCACACACTCACGCCATCTTCATACCGGCTACTTTAACCGGAGGTTTGCATTCCTCCTTCTGCTTGCTTGCTCGCTGCTGCTACCGTATACCTGCGCGCTGCAGTATACAACTTGCTTGCTGCTTCTGTATCAGCGTGCCGCTGTATACAAACCTTCTGCTTCTGCGCAATTCTACTGCTGCTGACGTTGCTTTCACGGTTTTCCACGCAAACCTGGTAAGTCAGGGGGTTTGAATTGGTGGGAAGAACGTGCACTGCTTTGTTCACCGACGGAACCTAGATCAAGTTGAAGCTGCTGCTTAAATGTTCTCTTCTGTTGCCATTTTATCGTTGTGCCTCAAACACCGAGATCGCATTTGTTAGCCAATGAATGTCACGTTGGGTCTGTCCTGCTCACAACACTAGTCAAGGAAGCAGCCTTACCTGCTATCGAGTTGCTCTGCTTCTCCGCCGTTCTTCACATGTAAATCCAGGCCAATGTTTTATAATCATTCAGACAGCGGTCACGTTTAGTGCGCATTCTTGTCTTGACTGCCTAGTAGTAGGCCTACTAGTCAATATGTGGACGTAATATGGATTAAAAGTATACACTAGTCTGCGTCTGCGACTAGTTTGTCCAGAGGTAAAGTAGGAGGAGAGTGGCGACACGCTTGATCTCCAGTTCCAACATCGTTCCTATGGCTGGAACTATCCCGTTGAGATAGAATGAGCACTTCCGCATTCCATTGTTGCCACGTAAGTCGCCACCATTACTAGATTACTCTGAGTATGTCCGCATCGCGTCTGTCAGGCATGTTGCCACGTCTGGTCATTATAAGCATCTTGGGCTTGTTTTATTTAAGTCACTTGCCGGGTAAACGTCGTTGTTAAACCCACGGTGCATTTGAAGCACCCTCAGTCTAATATGTTGTTAAAATTATTGACGTTGTTTGGACTGTTTTCATAAGGATTCAAGATTGTTTTTGTGGCTTGTTTTCGCGGACCTGGCTGCTTGTCTCTTCCAATATGGCAACTCAAGTTTTCTGATCAGAATGAAATGTCCAATGCAGCGTCAGTCAGAAGTAAATGGAGTTGACCAGAGCAACTGAGGGAATAGACGTTGCTAGTTTGCTTAGGCCCACATGGCTGCTGGGTCCCAAGGAATATTTAAGTGTGAATTGTACCATATCATGGGCCTAGGGTGGGCAGAGCCATGCCGGATATCTTTGGCTGGAGGAATCAATATAATGCCAAATGATTCAAATGATTCTATGGGTTTCTAAGATGTGGCGAATCCTATATACATGATATTTCCACTTCTGACTTTGCTTGGATGCCCACCATAAAATCACTCAAAACAACTCATTTCATTAAGGTATATCTGTGACAGCAACTAACACTGGTCTTTGTCCTTTCTCTTCCATGCCTCGTTTTCTGCCATGCTGTCCATCCGCAAATGTCATGAGCCCCTGTTCATGATGGATTCCGGGAAGCCATATCCGGTCCTTGGTTCTGCAAAAGCTGCATTTTCTGTGTCAAGGCCGTGGGCTGCCTCCTGATCGCTACACGTCACACTCTTCAGGATCGGCGCAGCTACCACAGCAGCACCAAAAGTTCCAAATGCTACACACATGCTACATATATTCTTTATTTAGCTCCCTATGCTGCAGGGTATTATAAATACTCTTTAACTGCTTCTGCATGCTTGCTATATGCGCTGTGCCAGGTAGCATAGTTTACTTGCTGCCGCTTTTATGATCATGCCATATGCACTGTGCCAGGTGGCATAGTTTACTGCTGCTGCTCTATGATCATGCTATATGCGCTGCGCCAGGCGGCATAGTTTACTGCTGCTGCTCTATGATCATGCTATATGCGCCGCGCCAGGCGGCATAGTTTACTGCTGCTGCTCTATGATCATGCTATATGCGCCGCGCCAGCCGGCATAGTTTACTGCTGCTGCTCTATGATCATGCTATATGCGCCGCGCCAGGCGGCATAGTTTACTGCTGCTGCATGATCATGCTATATGCGCCGCGCCAGGCGGCATAGTTTACTGCTGCTGCTCTATGATCATGCTATATGCGCCGCGCCAGTCGGCATAGTTTACTGCTGCTGCTTTATGATCATGCTATATGCGCTGCGCCAGGCGGCATAGTTTTCTGCTGCTGCTCTATGATCATGCTTATATGCGCTGCGGCATAGTTTACTGCTGCTGCTTTATGATCATGTTATATGCGCTGCGGCATAGTTTACTGCTGCTGCTTTATGATCATGCTATATGCGGCAGCGGTGGCCGAACGGATAGCGGCGCGGTCTAGATACCGGAAGGTTCCCAGTTCGAATCAGCCGTCCGACACGTTAAAATTACCACCGCTGAAATGCCCTTGAACAAGGCATCAACCACTACGATGAAATGTGTTCTATGAGCAGGGCCTGGCTGGAAACAAGTTCTTGAGCTTAGCCCAGATACCCTGGGTAAATATAGATTTCATTTCATTTCATTTCATTTCATGCGCTGCGCTTTCTGCAAGGCTCGCTAACTCTCAGCTCCAGGTGGTAGGCTACTGGGTACTGATTTCAGGAAACAACAGGTGCTCTGTTGTACACATGTATAGCTTAGGGTTGGTGTGGAATGATCTGCTTTTTGGGGGATTCGGATGTTTTGCGCTGTGTTTTGGGGGATTCGGAGTCCCTTGGTCGGGACTGATGCGCTTGATCTAAGTACCTAAAAAGCAGATCCAATACATCGCCAAACCATAATGAATATACTGTATTGCTCATCTATATTCAATAAATATATATTACATCCTCCTTGAGTTGTCTGACTGAAATGAGCTTTTTGCGCCTGTCGTAGACATGCGCAGAGCAAGTTCAGTCAGGGAACCTCAGTACCGCCTCAGCATCACGCTCCCATTCACATGATTCACTCAGCCAATCACACACTCACGCCATCTTCATACCGGCTACTTTAACCGGAGGTTTGCATTCCTCCTTCTGCTTGCTTGCTCGCTGCTGCTACCGTATACCTGCGCGCTGCAGTATACAACTTGCTTGCTGCTTCTGTATCAGCGTGCCGCTGTATACAAACCTTCTGCGCACCCACCTCCACCCCAGCTACCACCTGTCGTTTTGGATCTACTGTTTAGGTACGGGGGATTCGGAGTCCCTTGGTCGGGACTGATGCGCTTGATCTAAGTACCTAAAAAGCAGATCCAATACATCGCCAAACCATAATGAATATACTGTATTGCTCATCTATATTCAATAAATATATATTACATCCTCCTTGAGTTGTCTGACTGAAGTGAAGTAGGTATGGAGACATGGTAGACTTCTGTTACTGAACAACCAATATAGCCTATCAATGATTACTAGAGCTATTTTAACAAAACATATCCCTTACAACACCATTAACATTTCACAAGTATAACAATAAGTTCCATGTGATGATAGACCTATTTCTGTAGTTCTGCTGAAACTCATCATAGTCAAAGGTGTAAAATGGTCTCAGTTCATCCATAATGTGATCATTAGCAGGTGATCTATCAGACAACCAGTGACCATTAACACGTTGAACATCTGCATTTTAATGCATTGTCTATAGTGAATGAAGCATCAGCATAATCATTTAGCATGTTTTAACATGGGAAAGAGTGTGGGGGTTGTTCACTATTTAGCATTAACATTTGTTTTATTAAAGTGCAGCCACAAGCCTATTGAAACTAATTCCACGAGTGCTCCTCATTCCCTCAGAGCAACACAACCTGAACAATGACTTGACTTGTGTCCCATGAATATAGGATATGAGTATTATCCTGACTTATCCTGACTTATCCTGATCATGAATGAATACCTTACACTATGGACACATGTTTCTGCACACAGGCCTACACATTACACAATGGGATTTCACTGTAAATATAGATAAGATATAAAATGAGAACAATAGAGCACAGTAGACTTTGAGGATTTGACAATATACTAATTTGTTGTCAGGCATTGACCAGTCCTGTACAGAACCCAGACCACTGTCTTCTATACTACAGTGGAAACAAATTGAACTTACATTGCAACCTTATGAAATAAAAAATAAAACTACAGGGGATGCGGTAGTATACTTGTTACTTAGATGTGAAGGCTTGTGTACTATATGAAGACTGTTTGCAATCATTTTAGGGGGTGGGTGGCAGTTTGTTTTTTTGTGGAATGTGGATAAATCCTCTGAATGGCTCAATCTGCTGCAGTAACAATTAATTAATATCCACTTATTCAATATTGTTGACTGTACATATTTTATCCAGATACTCAGTCCATACAGTACTTGGTTATATATTCATATATTAAATATGATTCATAGTTTAGATTTAGAGTTTAGATTTAGAATCATTAAATATGAAGCTTACAAAGCAATCTCACAGTTTGTTAGGTTGTGATTGGTGGAGAGAATGACGCATTAGCCATCAACATTGTAGCCTATTTACATTTTAACCTGGGGGAAGAATGTGGGGTTTGTTCATTATTTAGCATAAAAAAAAAAACATTGAATAAAAGTGCAGTCACAACAACCCTATTGAAACTAATTCCACACACCTGAGTGCTCCTCATTCCCTCAGAGCAACACAACGTGAACAACCTCACAAATACAGTTGTTGCTGTTATTGTGTCTTTGTTGTTAATGACAGTGTAATCATGGATATAGGTTATGATTATTATAATCTCAATGAATTATTCTGATTTATCCTGATCATGAATTAATAATGGCTTACACTATGGACACATGTTTCAGCACACAGGCCTACACATTACACAATGGGATTTCACTGTAAATATAGACAAGAAAGATAATGAGAACATTATTGCACAATATGATATGAGACTTTGAGGATTTGACAATATACTATATCCACTTATTCAATATTGTTAGACTGTACATATATTATCCAGATAGTCAGATACTCTATATTGGATATAGCTAGATTCACATATTAAATATGAAGCTTACAAAGCAATCTCACAGTTAGCAGTTTATTTCTAGAATGTTGCATAGAGCATGACCTGGGGGAGGAGTCAGAGAGGGGTGGAGCACATGCAGCAGTTTGTTAGGTTGTGATTGGTGGCTGATGATTCTATTGTTCCACTCTTTGGCCAATCAACACCAAGCAGTTAGTGGTTCCACCTCAGGCTCTCTAGTATAAGAAGAGTTTGTAGTTGTCAGTTCTCCACAACTCCTCCAGGATATCAATACTTTCTGATCACATCTGCATCACGCTCCCATTCACATGATTCACTCAGCCAATCACACACTCACGCCATCTTCATACCGGCTACTTTAACCGGAGGTTTGCATTCCTCCTTCTGCTTGCTTGCTCGCTGCTGCTACCGTATACCTGCGCGCTGCAGTATACAACTTGCTTGCTGCTTCTGTATCAGCGTGCCGCTGTATACAAACCTTCTGCTTCTGCGCAATTCTACTGCTGCTGACGTTGCTTTCACGGTTTTCCACGCAAACCTGGTAAGTCAGGGGGTTTGAATTGGTGGGAAGAACGTGCACTGCTTTGTTCACCGACGGAACCTAGATCAAGTTGAAGCTGCTGCTTAAATGTTCTCTTCTGTTGCCATTTTATCGTTGTGCCTCAAACACCGAGATCGCATTTGTTAGCCAATGAATGTCACGTTGGGTCTGTCCTGCTCACAACACTAGTCAAGGAAGCAGCCTTACCTGCTATCGAGTTGCTCTGCTTCTCCGCCGTTCTTCACATGTAAATCCAGGCCAATGTTTTATAATCATTCAGACAGCGGTCACGTTTAGTGCGCATTCTTGTCTTGACTGCCTAGTAGTAGGCCTACTAGTCAATATGTGGACGTAATATGGATTAAAAGTATACACTAGTCTGCGTCTGCGACTAGTTTGTCCAGAGGTAAAGTAGGAGGAGAGTGGCGACACGCTTGATCTCCAGTTCCAACATCGTTCCTATGGCTGGAACTATCCCGTTGAGATAGAATGAGCACTTCCGCATTCCATTGTTGCCACGTAAGTCGCCACCATTACTAGATTACTCTGAGTATGTCCGCATCGCGTCTGTCAGGCATGTTGCCACGTCTGGTCATTATAAGCATCTTGGGCTTGTTTTATTTAAGTCACTTGCCGGGTAAACGTCGTTGTTAAACCCACGGTGCATTTGAAGCACCCTCAGTCTAATATGTTGTTAAAATTATTGACGTTGTTTGGACTGTTTTCATAAGGATTCAAGATTGTTTTTGTGGCTTGTTTTCGCGGACCTGGCTGCTTGTCTCTTCCAATATGGCAACTCAAGTTTTCTGATCAGAATGAAATGTCCAATGCAGCGTCAGTCAGAAGTAAATGGAGTTGACCAGAGCAACTGAGGGAATAGACGTTGCTAGTTTGCTTAGGCCCACATGGCTGCTGGGTCCCAAGGAATATTTAAGTGTGAATTGTACCATATCATGGGCCTAGGGTGGGCAGAGCCATGCCGGATATCTTTGGCTGGAGGAATCAATATAATGCCAAATGATTCATGCTAACTATATAAACTAAATGATCCTGCTGTTTAAAGTAAAGGATTTACTTGGCTATAAGGTGGACGCTTGCACATTCAGGAATCACAACAATATTTTTCATTAGTATTATGAGGTCTTTAGGAGGCTAATTGATAGGGGATTAATGATCAGGAAGATCTATTGCAAACTATTACCAGTTGTCAAAGCGCAGTTCAATATAAGTGGTCTGCAGCTAGAGGATTTTAAAAATGCCCAGAAAAGCACTTTGGCTTGGTTACGTTGGGGTCCTTCTTTTCAATTAATCAGATGCAGAAGTGCTCACGGATGGTTAGAAAATAATTATATGCTCATGCTCATAATTGGAGAAACAAGTCTATGGTACGGACGCACGGGATATAGGCCTATGCAGGCGCTAAAGTTCTTACAACGACAGTGGGTGCCCCCCCCCCCCCCCCCCCTGCCCTGCCCCCAGTGCGGGAGCGCACTCGTCCTCTTGTTGCATTGCACAGTGCGCTCGGTGCGCTATTTCTGAACGCGTCCATTGTGTCAGTGGGTGCTTCAGCCCTCAAGCACCCCCGGACTTAACGCGCTGGGCCGCCTATGCAAGTATGCTTGGAGAAATTGGTGGCATAGGTTACAGCAGAGCCATCTAATAGAAGAGTTACGATGAGGGGGTAGAAACCGAGCGCTGTTCATGCAGTCTGAAAGGCGGACAAGCAGAGTTTGAATACATTGTTTTCAACGAAGTTTCAGCGGCGCAATAAGAGCTATTTTTAGGCACGTGTGCAACATGACAACTGTTTTTAAAAGTATTATTCAGTGATGACTAAAGTCCCTAACGTGTTTGTCGTATGGTTACTACAAACAATCTAACATATAGGGATTCAAGATCACTAAAGCTGGGCTGTTGCATGGGTCCATGCATTTCTGCCTACTTCGGTCCTTCTACCCATTTGTAGAAGAGCCGTGCCATTCTTACCGTCTTACTCTATGGCTCTGTTTTTCAGGTAAGTGCATATGGCGCGCCAGGGAAGTGTTTAACATTAAAATAAACGTCTTTAAAGACAGGAATTGGCTCATTGCTAACATTTCTGCTATGCTTAGCCCAGAAACAGGTGTGGTGTTTCTCCTATGCTCAGCCCAGGAAAAGAGGTATGGTGTTACCGCGTTGCTAACACTGCTGCTAAATGATGACGATTTAATTCTATTAGCGTTACGGCTTAGATGATACTACACTATGACTGAAGCTAACTTGCTTTTAACGTCAACTTTAGCTATATCCATGTAATTTTAAAGTGATATTCATTCATAGCCTGACCTCCTACTGCTTCTGTTTTCCATTTCCTGAGCGACAGGCCTTTATGGTGATCATACTGATGGGATGAACCTTGGGTGCTGGGAAGGTCCTTCCTGTGGGTTGCCGCATACAGTCTTCATCGCAGCTGCGGCCATTACCGGATAGGCTCACATTGGCGGTATTCGTGGATTTGCTGCTACCGAAACCACGAGGCAGGTCATCAGTTAATCAATCTGCATCTTCACATAGGCTGCATTTGTTCTCTTAGTTTTCAATTCCATATTCACACGCAGTCGCTCAGCCACTTAAGTAGTGTTTCGGCCGAAACATCTGTAACATTAGTTGTTGACATGGACGCAGCTCCTTTTACGGTTGGGAAGAGTACGAAGGGAGATGGGTTGCAGATAAATGGCTGAATTCAATATTTGCCGGCAGATAAGTCTTCTGTGCTTGGAGCTACCTTATAAGCAGCGGTGGCTTGCTTTTGGTCGGATAAAACCGGGAATGGGAAACGGATCAGTCATAATGAATGAATCTGCAATCACCCATCAATAAGGACGCTCCTCTGTTCCATCTATCAACAGGCTACTCAGTGGTATAACGTGGACCTGTGTTATGGATTATTTCATTCTAAGACCTGTTTTTAATTCCAGGTTTGTCAACGTAGAGATGCTTGTCCTGTTTAATTTCATGTTCTAGCCCAGAGGCCATGCTGATGGGTTCGAAGTAGCCTGGTAACTTTCAATCAAACCATGCTAAACTATTCCTGCCTTCTCTTCAACAGCTGCAAGCTTCAGCCAAATCGGCTTAAAACCTATGACTCTGCAGGGTCCTATTCATCTTTCCAAGTTGCAGAAGTGCTCACGGATGGTTAGAAAATAATTATATGCTCATGCTCATAATTGGAGAAACAAGTCTATGGTACGGACGCACGGGATATAGGCCTATGCAGGCGCTAAAGTTCTTACAACGACAGTGGGTGCCCCCCCCCCCCCCCCCCTGCCCTGCCCCCAGTGCGGGAGCGCACTCGTCCTCTTGTTGCATTGCACAGTGCGCTCGGTGCGCTATTTCTGAACGCGTCCATTGTGTCAGTGGGTGCTTCAGCCCTCAAGCACCCCCGGACTTAACGCGCTGGGCCGCCTATGCAAGTATGCTTGGAGAAATTGGTGGCATAGGTTACAGCAGAGCCATCTAATAGAAGAGTTACGATGAGGGGGTAGAAACCGAGCGCTGTTCATGCAGTCTGAAAGGCGGACAAGCAGAGTTTGAATACATTGTTTTCAACGAAGTTTCAGCGGCGCAATAAGAGCTATTTTTAGGCACGTGTGCAACATGACAACTGTTTTTAAAAGTATTATTCAGTGATGACTAAAGTCCCTAACGTGTTTGTCGTATGGTTACTACAAACAATCTAACATATAGGGATTCAAGATCACTAAAGCTGGGCTGTTGCATGGGTCCATGCATTTCTGCCTACTTCGGTCCTTCTACCCATTTGTAGAAGAGCCGTGCCATTCTTACCGTCTTACTCTATGGCTCTGTTTTTCAGGTAAGTGCATATGGCGCGCCAGGGAAGTGTTTAACATTAAAATAAACGTCTTTAAAGACAGGAATTGGCTCATTGCTAACATTTCTGCTATGCTTAGCCCAGAAACAGGTGTGGTGTTTCTCCTATGCTCAGCCCAGGAAAAGAGGTATGGTGTTACCGCGTTGCTAACACTGCTGCTAAATGATGACGATTTAATTCTATTAGCGTTACGGCTTAGATGATACTACACTATGACTGAAGCTAACTTGCTTTTAACGTCAACTTTAGCTATATCCATGTAATTTTAAAGTGATATTCATTCATAGCCTGACCTCCTACTGCTTCTGTTTTCCATTTCCTGAGCGACAGGCCTTTATGGTGATCATACTGATGGGATGAACCTTGGGTGCTGGGAAGGTCCTTCCTGTGGGTTGCCGCATACAGTCTTCATCGCAGCTGCGGCCATTACCGGATAGGCTCACATTGGCGGTATTCGTGGATTTGCTGCTACCGAAACCACGAGGCAGGTCATCAGTTAATCAATCTGCATCTTCACATAGGCTGCATTTGTTCTCTTAGTTTTCAATTCCATATTCACACGCAGTCGCTCAGCCACTTAAGTAGTGTTTCGGCCGAAACATCTGTAACATTAGTTGTTGACATGGACGCAGCTCCTTTTACGGTTGGGAAGAGTACGAAGGGAGATGGGTTGCAGATAAATGGCTGAATTCAATATTTGCCGGCAGATAAGTCTTCTGTGCTTGGAGCTACCTTATAAGCAGCGGTGGCTTGCTTTTGGTCGGATAAAACCGGGAATGGGAAACGGATCAGTCATAATGAATGAATCTGCAATCACCCATCAATAAGGACGCTCCTCTGTTCCATCTATCAACAGGCTACTCAGTGGTATAACGTGGACCTGTGTTATGGATTATTTCATTCTAAGACCTGTTTTTAATTCCAGGTTTGTCAACGTAGAGATGCTTGTCCTGTTTAATTTCATGTTCTAGCCCAGAGGCCATGCTGATGGGTTCGAAGTAGCCTGGTAACTTTCAATCAAACCATGCTAAACTATTCCTGCCTTCTCTTCAACAGCTGCAAGCTTCAGCCAAATCGGCTTAAAACCTATGACTCTGCAGGGTCCTATTCATCTTTCCAAGTTGCTTTCTGTGTATCCTATTTTGTAGTGCTTTAGTTAACTGTTTTAATCTCAAAGGCATTATAGCTGACGTTCAGCTTTACTCCAGATCATTCAGTGAGTAATCTACTGGCAATACTTTTCAACTGGTTCTCAACTCCAAGGGTTTCAGTCTTACCTTACATAGATCTCATACAATCAGATGTCTCACTTCCTTCTATGGGTTTCTAAGATGTGGCGAATCCTATATACATGATATTTCCACTTCTGACTTTGCTTGGATGCCCACCATAAAATCACTCAAAACAACTCATTTCATTAAGGTATATCTGTGACAGCAACTAACACTGGTCTTTGTCCTTTCTCTTCCATGCCTCGTTTTCTGCCATGCTGTCCATCCGCAAATGTCATGAGCCCCTGTTCATGATGGATTCCGGGAAGCCATATCCGGTCCTTGGTTCTGCAAAAGCTGCATTTTCTGTGTCAAGGCCGTGGGCTGCCTCCTGATCGCTACACGTCACACTCTTCAGGATCGGCGCAGCTACCACAGCAGCACCAAAAGTTCCAAATGCTACACACATGCTACATATATTCTTTATTTAGCTCCCTATGCTGCAGGGTATTATAAATACTCTTTAACTGCTTCTGCATGCTTGCTATATGCGCTGTGCCAGGTAGCATAGTTTACTTGCTGCCGCTTTTATGATCATGCCATATGCACTGTGCCAGGTGGCATAGTTTACTGCTGCTGCTCTATGATCATGCTATATGCGCTGCGCCAGGCGGCATAGTTTACTGCTGCTGCTCTATGATCATGCTATATGCGCCGCGCCAGGCGGCATAGTTTACTGCTGCTGCTCTATGATCATGCTATATGCGCCGCGCCAGCCGGCATAGTTTACTGCTGCTGCTCTATGATCATGCTATATGCGCCGCGCCAGGCGGCATAGTTTACTGCTGCTGCATGATCATGCTATATGCGCCGCGCCAGGCGGCATAGTTTACTGCTGCTGCTCTATGATCATGCTATATGCGCCGCGCCAGTCGGCATAGTTTACTGCTGCTGCTTTATGATCATGCTATATGCGCTGCGCCAGGCGGCATAGTTTTCTGCTGCTGCTCTATGATCATGCTTATATGCGCTGCGGCATAGTTTACTGCTGCTGCTTTATGATCATGTTATATGCGCTGCGGCATAGTTTACTGCTGCTGCTTTATGATCATGCTATATGCGGCAGCGGTGGCCGAACGGATAGCGGCGCGGTCTAGATACCGGAAGGTTCCCAGTTCGAATCAGCCGTCCGACACGTTAAAATTACCACCGCTGAAATGCCCTTGAACAAGGCATCAACCACTACGATGAAATGTGTTCTATGAGCAGGGCCTGGCTGGAAACAAGTTCTTGAGCTTAGCCCAGATACCCTGGGTAAATATAGATTTCATTTCATTTCATTTCATTTCATTTCATGCGCTGCGCTTTCTGCAAGGCTCGCTAACTCTCAGCTCCAGGTGGTAGGCTACTGGGTACTGATTTCAGGAAACAACAGGTGCTCTGTTGTACACATGTATAGCTTAGGGTTGGTGTGGAATGATCTGCTTTTTGGGGGATTCGGATGTTTTGCGCTGTGTTTTGGGGGATTCGGAGTCCCTTGGTCGGGACTGATGCGCTTGATCTAAGTACCTAAAAAGCAGATCCAATACATCGCCAAACCATAATGAATATACTGTATTGCTCATCTATATTCAATAAATATATATTACATCCTCCTTGAGTTGTCTGACTGAAATGAGCTTTTTGCGCCTGTCGTAGACATGCGCAGAGCAAGTTCAGTCAGGGAACCTCAGTACCGCCTCAGCATCACGCTCCCATTCACATGATTCACTCAGCCAATCACACACTCACGCCATCTTCATACCGGCTACTTTAACCGGAGGTTTGCATTCCTCCTTCTGCTTGCTTGCTCGCTGCTGCTACCGTATACCTGCGCGCTGCAGTATACAACTTGCTTGCTGCTTCTGTATCAGCGTGCCGCTGTATACAAACCTTCTGCGCACCCACCTCCACCCCAGCTACCACCTGTCGTTTTGGATCTACTGTTTAGGTACGGGGGATTCGGAGTCCCTTGGTCGGGACTGATGCGCTTGATCTAAGTACCTAAAAAGCAGATCCAATACATCGCCAAACCATAATGAATATACTGTATTGCTCATCTATATTCAATAAATATATATTACATCCTCCTTGAGTTGTCTGACTGAAGTGAAGTAGGTATGGAGACATGGTAGACTTCTGTTACTGAACAACCAATATAGCCTATCAATGATTACTAGAGCTATTTTAACAAAACATATCCCTTACAACACCATTAACATTTCACAAGTATAACAATAAGTTCCATGTGATGATAGACCTATTTCTGTAGTTCTGCTGAAACTCATCATAGTCAAAGGTGTAAAATGGTCTCAGTTCATCCATAATGTGATCATTAGCAGGTGATCTATCAGACAACCAGTGACCATTAACACGTTGAACATCTGCATTTTAATGCATTGTCTATAGTGAATGAAGCATCAGCATAATCATTTAGCATGTTTTAACATGGGAAAGAGTGTGGGGGTTGTTCACTATTTAGCATTAACATTTGTTTTATTAAAGTGCAGCCACAAGCCTATTGAAACTAATTCCACGAGTGCTCCTCATTCCCTCAGAGCAACACAACCTGAACAATGACTTGACTTGTGTCCCATGAATATAGGATATGAGTATTATCCTGACTTATCCTGACTTATCCTGATCATGAATGAATACCTTACACTATGGACACATGTTTCTGCACACAGGCCTACACATTACACAATGGGATTTCACTGTAAATATAGATAAGATATAAAATGAGAACAATAGAGCACAGTAGACTTTGAGGATTTGACAATATACTAATTTGTTGTCAGGCATTGACCAGTCCTGTACAGAACCCAGACCACTGTCTTCTATACTACAGTGGAAACAAATTGAACTTACATTGCAACCTTATGAAATAAAAAATAAAACTACAGGGGATGCGGTAGTATACTTGTTACTTAGATGTGAAGGCTTGTGTACTATATGAAGACTGTTTGCAATCATTTTAGGGGGTGGGTGGCAGTTTGTTTTTTTGTGGAATGTGGATAAATCCTCTGAATGGCTCAATCTGCTGCAGTAACAATTAATTAATATCCACTTATTCAATATTGTTGACTGTACATATTTTATCCAGATACTCAGTCCATACAGTACTTGGTTATATATTCATATATTAAATATGATTCATAGTTTAGATTTAGAGTTTAGATTTAGAATCATTAAATATGAAGCTTACAAAGCAATCTCACAGTTTGTTAGGTTGTGATTGGTGGAGAGAATGACGCATTAGCCATCAACATTGTAGCCTATTTACATTTTAACCTGGGGGAAGAATGTGGGGTTTGTTCATTATTTAGCATAAAAAAAAAAACATTGAATAAAAGTGCAGTCACAACAACCCTATTGAAACTAATTCCACACACCTGAGTGCTCCTCATTCCCTCAGAGCAACACAACGTGAACAACCTCACAAATACAGTTGTTGCTGTTATTGTGTCTTTGTTGTTAATGACAGTGTAATCATGGATATAGGTTATGATTATTATAATCTCAATGAATTATTCTGATTTATCCTGATCATGAATTAATAATGGCTTACACTATGGACACATGTTTCAGCACACAGGCCTACACATTACACAATGGGATTTCACTGTAAATATAGACAAGAAAGATAATGAGAACATTATTGCACAATATGATATGAGACTTTGAGGATTTGACAATATACTATATCCACTTATTCAATATTGTTAGACTGTACATATATTATCCAGATAGTCAGATACTCTATATTGGATATAGCTAGATTCACATATTAAATATGAAGCTTACAAAGCAATCTCACAGTTAGCAGTTTATTTCTAGAATGTTGCATAGAGCATGACCTGGGGGAGGAGTCAGAGAGGGGTGGAGCACATGCAGCAGTTTGTTAGGTTGTGATTGGTGGCTGATGATTCTATTGTTCCACTCTTTGGCCAATCAACACCAAGCAGTTAGTGGTTCCACCTCAGGCTCTCTAGTATAAGAAGAGTTTGTAGTTGTCAGTTCTCCACAACTCCTCCAGGATATCAATACTTTCTGATCACATCTGACTGTGGACTCCAGGCTTGAAGAGAAGATGGACTCTCTCAATGCCACCTCAAACGATTCTGCTCAACGGGGAGGACCCAATGATCACCAAGACCTCTGTAAGTTGCTTACTGTATCTACATGGATATACAGAATGCCATAAGGATGTTTTTTTATCTAGTCATTTGTTTGTTTTAATTTATTTTAGCATTGACTAATTGTTTTGTGTATTTTCTAAAATATAAAACGATTGTGGAATCGAAATATAAATGGATGCTAAATTGATAATTGGGTACATTAACTCCACACTAGTTTTTGCTATTTTAAGTCCATGAATGCCTCTAAACAACATTTTCCTTTTCTTTATTTCCAATTCAGTGTTGCATCATCAGCCTGGCTTCCCTATTCTACCAGAGGTGAATGAACAAAGTAGCTTGGCTAAGCAAAAATGCCACTGCTGTGATCAGTGTGGAAAACGCTTCCCTACAATGTCCAAACTTAAAATACACCAGAGGATTCACATTGGAGAGAAACCCTATGGATGTGATCAGTGTGGACAACACTTCTCTACAATGGGACACCTTAAAACACACCAGAGAATTCATACTGGAGAGAAACCCTATGGATGTGATCAGTGTGGACAACACTTCTCTACAATGGGAAATCTTAAATCACACCAGAGGATTCACAGAAAAACCCTATGGATGTGATCAATGTGGACAACATTTCTCTCACATGGTAAGCCTTAAAACACACCAGAGAATACACACTGGAGAGAAACCCTATGGATGTGATCAGTGTGGACAACACTTCTCTCACATGACCAGCCTTAAAAAACACCAGAGAATACACACCGGAGATAAACCCTATGGATGTGATCAGTGTGGACAACACTTCTCTACAATGGGACAACTTAAAACACACCAGAGAATTCATACTGGAGAAAAACCCTATGGATGTAATCAGTGTGGACAACATTTCTCTCACATGGTAAGCCTTAAAACACACCAGAGAATACACACTGGAGAGAAACCCTATGGATGTGATCAATGTGGACAACACTTCTCTGACAAGTCCACCCTGAAAAAACACCAGAGAATTCACACTGGAGAGAAACCCTATGGATGTGATCAGTGTGGACAACACTTCTCTACAATGGGAAGCCTTAAAGCACACCAGATAATTCATACTGGTGAGAAACCCTATGGATGTGATCATTGTGGACAAAGCTTCTCTTACAAGTCCAACCTTAAAAGCCACCAGATAATTCACACTGGAGAAAGACCCTATGGATGTGATCAATGTGGACAACAATTCTCTCAAATGTCCAACCTTAAAAGCCACAAGAAAATTCACACCGGAGAGAAACCATATGGATGTGATCATTGTGGACAAAGCTTCTCTTACAAGTCCAACCTTAAAAGCCACCAGAGAATTCACACTGGAGAAAAACACTATGGATGTGATCAGTGTGGACAACACTTCTCTCAAATGGCACACCTTAAACAACACCGGATAATTCATACAGGTGAGAAACCCTATGGATGTGATCAATGTGGACAACACTTCTCTGACAAGTCCACCCTGAAAAAACACCAGAGAATTCACACTGGAGAGAAACCCTATGGATGTGATCAGTGTGGACAACACTTCTCTACAATGGGAAACCTTAAAACACACCAGAGGATTCACACTGGAGAAAAACACTATGGATGTGATCAGTGTGGACAACACTTCTCTCACATGTCCAGCCTTAAAACACACCAGAGAATTCACACTGGAGAGAAACCCAAATAATTGTGATGTGTTCATAGCTTATTGTAAAATAGCAAATTCAACACAATCTGTGTGAACACTTGGTCAATCAACACCAAGCAGTTAGTGGTTCCAACTCAAGCTCTCTAGCATAAGAAGAGTTTGTAGTTGTCAGTTCTCCACAACTCCTCCAGGATATCAATCATTTCATACAATGGATTTTTAATATGTTAGTATGGAAGTTTCTTCTTGTCCAAAATGGGCATTGTTGACACTGTTTCTTAGTATCTCAGCCAGTATACATACAGTAGTGTTCAAATGAGATGTATTCTCTCTCTTTCATGTGGATACCAAGGGCTGGCATTATAAGCTGAAGCAACTAAGAGAGAAGAAATTAGCATATGTTTTTGTATATAATGTATTTTCTAGTGATATGTTGTAAGCACACGTGATCTTTTTTCAAATAAAACCAGGCCTTTCCTCCTTCATATTACTGTTGATCAATTGTATTATTATCACATTTCACATTATGAAAGCATAATAATGATCTTAGTGAAGTAGGTATGGAGACATGGTAGACTTCTGTTACTGAACAAACAATATAGCCTATCAATGATTACTAGAGCTATTTTAACAAAACATATCCCTTACAACACCATTAACATTTCACAAGGATAACAATAAGTTCCATGTGATGATAGACCTATTTCTGTAGTTCTGCTGAAACTCATCATAGTCAAAGGTGTAAAATGGTCTCAGTTCATCCATAATGTGATCATTAACAGGTGATCTATCAGACAACCAGTGACCATTAACACGTTGAATATCTGCATTTGAATGCATTGTCTATAGTGAATGAAGCATCAGCATAATCATTTAGCATGTTTTAACATGGGAAAGAGTGTGGGGGTTGTTCACTATTTAGCATTAACATTTGTTTTATTAAAGTGCAGCCACAAGCCTATTGAAACTAATTCCACGAGTGCTCCTCATTCCCTCAGAGCAACACAACCTGAACAATGACTTGACTTGTGTCCCATGAATATAGGATATGAGTATTATCCTGACTTATCCTGACTTATCCTGATCATGAATGAATACCTTACACTATGGACACATGTTTCTGCACACAGGCCTACACATTACACAATGGGATTTCACTGTAAATATAGACAAGATATAAAATGAGAACAATAGAGCACAGTAGACTTTGAGGATTTGACAATATACTAATTTGTTGTCAGGCATTGACCAGTCCTGTACAGAACCCAGACCACTGTCTTCTATACTACAGTGGAAACAAATTGAACTTACATTGCAACCTTATGAAATAAAAAATAAAACTACAGGGGATGCGGTAGTATACTTGTTACTTAGATGTGAAGGCTTGTGTACTATATGAAGACTGTTTGCAATCATTTTAGGGGGTGGGTGGCAGTTTGTTTTTTTGTGGAATGTGGATAAATCCTCTGAATGGCTCAATCTGCTGCAGTAACAATTCATTAATATCCACTTATTCAATATTGTTGACTGTACATATTTTATCCAGATACTCAGTCCATACAGTACTTGGTTATATATTCATATATTAAATATGATTCATAGTTTAGATTTAGAGTTTAGATTTAGAATCATTAAATATGAAGCTTACAAAGCAATCTCACAGTTTGTTAGGTTGTGATTGGTGGAGAGAATGACGCATTAGCCATCAACATTGTAGCCTATTTACATTTTAACCTGGGGGAAGAATGTGGGGTTTGTTCATTATTTAGCATTAAAAAAAAACATTGAATAAAAGTGCAGTCACAACAACCCTATTGAAACTAATTCCACACACCTGAGTGCTCCTCATTCCCTCAGAGCAACACAACGTGAACAACCTCACAAATACAGTTGTTGCTGTTATTAACATTTCTCTCGAATTGACAGCCTTAAAACACATCAGATAATTCACACTGGAGAGAAACCCTATGGATGTGATCAGTGTGGACAACACTTCTCTACAATGGAAAATCTTAAAACACACCAGAGAATTCATACTGGAGAAAAACCCTATGGATGTAATCAGTGTGGACAACATTTCTCTCACATGGTAAGCCTTAAAACACACCAGAGAATACACACTGGAGAGAAACCCTATGGATGTGATCAATGTGGACAACACTTCTCTGACAAGTCCACCCTGAAAAAACACCAGAGAATTCACACTGGAGAGAAACCCTATGGATGTGATCAGTGTGGACAACACTTCTCTACAATGGGAAACCTTAAAACACACCAGATAATTCATACTGGTGAGAAACCCTATGGATGTGATCATTGTGGACAAAGCTTCTCTTACAAGTCCAACCTTAAAAGCCACCAGAGAATTCACACTGGAGTAAAGGCCTATGGATGTTTGGGTACATTAACTCCACACTAGTTTTTGCTATTTTAAGTCCAGGAATGCCTCTAAACAACATTTCCCTTTTCTTTATTTCCAATTCAGTGTTGCATCATCAGTCTGGCTTCCCTGTTCTACCAGAAGTGAATGAACAAAGAAGCTTGGCTAAGCAAAAATGCCACTGCTGTGATCAATGTGGAAAACGCTTCCCTAAAATGTCCAAACTTAAAATACACCAGAGGATTCATACTGGAGAGAAACCCTATGGATGTGATCAGTGTGGACAACACTTCTCTACAATGGGACACCTTAAAACACACCAGATAATTCATACTGGAGAAAAACCCTATGGATGTGATCAGTGTGGACAACATTTCTCTCGAATGGACAGCCTTAAAATACATCAGAGAATTCACACTGGAGAGAAACCTTTTGGATGTGATCAGTGTGGACAACACTTCCCTACAATGGGAAGTCTTAAATCACACCAGAGAATTCATACTGGTGAGAAACCCTATGGATGTGATGAGTGTGGACAACACACACACACACACACACACACACACACACACACACACACACACACACACACACACACACACACACACACACACACACACACACACACACACAAACGATTAATCTGTATGAACACTTGGTCAATCAACACCAAGCAGTTAGTGGTTCCAACTCAAGCTCTCTAGCATAAGAAGAGTTTGTAGTTGTCAGTTCTCCACAACTCCTCCAGGATATCAATCATTTCATACAATGGATTTTTAATATGTTAGTATGGAAGTTTCTTCTTGTCCAAAATGGGCATTGTTGACACTGCCATATTTGGCACGAAGCCACGGCACACAAACAGCTCTGGGGCTCTGTTGCGACTCAGAGGATAGGATGATTAATGACCCGCGGCCCGACACGTCCACGTCGGGCGGCGAGGTCATCACTCACCCATCTGTATTATTTGTCGCCCATGTGTCGTTTCCGTCGACTGAAACTAAGACGAAAAATGTCCGTCGACTACCTTTTTTCCACTGACGAAAACTAAATGGAAACTAAATGGAAACTAAGCTATGATGACTAAAACTAAGACTAAATATACTGACGATTTTGTCAACAAATAAAAAGTAGACTAAGATGTTAGGAAGGCACTTGTGGACAAGAGATCCAGTATAAGCCATTTTACACTTGGTTGCATGCTGAAAATAGACATGCATGCTGAAAATAGATGATCTACAAGCTCACAACGCGTCGCGCTGCAACGCGTTGTGAGCTTGTAGATCATCTATTTTTTCTTGTAGCTCGTCTATTTTCAGCAAGTCGTTCCGACGGCATTTGGCGGGCCTTCGCCAAAATACATTTTGTTCGACTAAATCAACTGTAGACTTAGTCGACTAAAATCTTATGATATTTAGTAGACTAAAACTAGACACTAAAACATTCCAGGTGACTAAAATGTGACTAAAACTAAATGGAAACTATTCAAGAGACTAAAACTAAATCAAAATGTGCCGCCAAAAACAACTCCGGTGTCGCCAAATATATTTTAACGTGCAAGCGATGGGGCTGTCGGCCTATAGGAATCATCCAACCATGCCTAATCAAGACAAGCGATGGGGCTGTCGGCCTATAGGAATCATCCAACCATGCCTACTCCTCCCAGCTAAACCAGTGGTTCTTGAGCGGGTTCCATGTGGTCCCCCCCCATGGAGAGTTGGTAACCAAATGGACCCGTATAGATCGTCAACTCTTCAGAGCGTAAAATGAAACCAAATCCTCGTAACATTGACACACATTTAGAGTCAGTATCCATTCCATCCATCCTCGGTCTACATCAGTGGTTCTCAACCAGTGGTCCGGGGACCACCAGTGGTCCCTGAAGGCTCATTCATAGTCTGGATTTTCGGTGGTGAGGTGACCACCGCTCCGGTGGTGAGGTGACCACCTGAAATAACGTTGAGCGGTGGTGAGTAAAAACAGAGAGAAGGGCGGTGGCGGTGGTTTGCTCTTCACCGCGGCTCAGTGACGTCATGTTGTAGTCACCTAACCACCGAAAATCCAGACTATGTATGAGCCTTGAGGGGGTTCCAGGCGGTCCCCAACTAAATGATGGAGAGCTTGTAACCAAATGGACCCTTTGCTCTCAAGAGTTAGTTAGAGTAGTTATTATACATTATTTAGTTTAATGGGTCTGAGAGGCTAAATGTCATCAAATGGTAGTCCGTGGAGGCTCAAAGGCTGAATGACCTTTATATGAAAACGTTTGAACACTGTAATAGATTTTGCATTCTAGTGTCAAATCAACAGTAGGGCTTCCCATCATGCAGTAACACATGAAGATGTAATACCATATAGTGCTAGTCTGTGACTACAGACAATACGTGTTTAGTGGCATTACGATAGATAGATAGATAGATATAGATAGATAGATAGATAGATAGATAGATAGATAGATAGACTCAAGCATAGCACCTAGCCTACTTGAAAGGCATCATTCGGTAGGCCTACACTTTAATCCAACCCCCACAACATGACAGAATGTATACTGTAATGTGTAAAGCTGGACAGTATCCACATCACCCACTGAGGGCGGAATAGCCTCTCTCTCTCTCTCTCTCTCTCTGAAATGAAATGATTACTATATTTACCCAGGGTATCTGGGCTAAGCTCAAGAACTTGTTTCCAGCCAGGCCCTGCTCATAGAACACATTTCATCTTAGTGGTTCAATGCCTTGTTCAAGGGCACTTCAGCGGTGGTAATTTTAACATGTCGGACCGCTGATTCGAACTGGCGACCTTCCGGTATCAAGACCGCTCCGCAATCCGTTCGGCCACCGCTGCCTCTCTCTCTCTCTCTCTCTCTCTCTCTCTCTCTCTCTCTCTCTCTCTCTCTCTCTCTCTCTCTCTCTCTCTCTCTCTCTCTTCTCTCTTCTCTCTCTCTCTCTCTCTCTCTCTCTATCTCTCTCTCTCTCTACCGAGTCTATGGTAAGGATACAGAGCTGGCTTAAAGCATTCATGGGTCAATAAGGCTATCATCGGTGACGCCGAGGTTAGGTAACGATTAGCCCCTTTCGGGACCCGCGGTTACCTGCAGCCTCTTCTGCGTTTGGTGCGTCGATATACCGACGTCCCAAATATACAGAAGAAGTTAACCAAACTAAGAAAGGGTCCCGAAAGGGGCTATAATATAGAGAGGTATAACGATTCCCTCTGTCGATCTACAAGAGCCCGTCTATATAGGCTGCACGGCATCATCATCATTCATCACCGCTGCTCTGTCTGCAGCCCCGCCGGGCACACACACACGCACACACACACACACACACACACACACACACACACACACACACACACAGAAATTACAGAGGTCCAGTTTGCGTTTCTCACACACACACACACACACACACACACGCACACGCACACACGCGCGCGTGCGTGCGTGCGTGCGTGCGTATATAAAGTCACTGACACTTTAATTTGGAAACAGAGCATTTCACCTCCAGAACATCTGCATGACCCTTGGATTGATTTCTCTCTCTCTCTCTCTCTCTCTCTCTCTCTCTCTCTCTAGCTCTCTCTCTCTCTCTCTCTCTGATGAATGGTAGTGTGTGTTCAGGCAGAGTGGAGGTGCAGTCTGACCAGCCGTTGGTCTCCGTACAGCGACGTGACTTTGACCATCGCCCGACAGCGGTGGTCCGTAGGGAGCTCGGCTGTGAGACTCTGTTGCTCCTCCGGGGGGCGCTCTATGGCGAGGCGACGTGGACCAATAAAGAGTCCTCTTTTGTCCCGGAGTTCGGTCTGCTGGACTGTGGAACCTCGGGATCAACGACAAACTCCTGCTCACCCCACAAGACTGTTGGAGTCACCCGCACAGGTAAAGCACAAACCTTACGTTTGGACTAATATTCTCTCGTCCTACCCACCATCAGTGCCCATTCCCTAGGTGGGGATGGTGAAAGGGCCTTTCTGTGTGGAGTTTACATGTTCTCCCTGTGTCCCCTAGGGTAGGTACCCTCACATGTTCTCCCTGTGTCAGTGTGTCCCCTGTAGGGTAGGTACCCTCACATGTTTTCCCTGTGTCCCCTATATTTGGTACCCTCACATGTTCTCCCCGTTTATCCTAGGTACCCTCACATATTCTCCCCGTGTCCCCTATAGGGTCGGTAGACTCGGTACCCTCACATGTTCTCCCCGTTTCTCCTAGGTACCCTCACATATTCTCCCCGTGTCCCCTATAGGGTCGGTAGACTCGGTACCCTCACATGTTCTCCCCGTTTCTCCTAGGTACCCTCACATGTTCTCCCCGTGTCCCCTAGGGTTGGTACCCTCACATGTTCTCCCCGTGTCCCCCGTGTCCCCTATAGGGTCGGTACCCTCACATGTTCTCCCCGTTTCTCCTAGGTACCCTCACATGTTCTCCCCGTGTCCCCTAGGGTTGGTACTAGGGATGCACCGAAAGGGAAATTCTTGGCCGAAACCAAATACCGAATATAGGAAACAGTTGGCCGAAAACCGAATAGCCGAATACATCTTTGTTGTAAAGCTACCTGATTATGGCAAAAGAGATTGTAAGAGCCATTTACTTTCTATCCATTTATTTTCTATGCATTTTATTTCTATAATTGACGTCACGGTCAAGGCCAAGGTGTTGGCCTTGTCTAGGCTATATGAGGGAGTGGCTTACAAAGCACAAGTGCTACTGAAGAGAAAGAGGCAACAGTTTGTTGACTGTATCATGAGAACAAAGGCTGTTGATAATCTCATTGTTTAACCTGCTGAAGTGACGGTAAATAAATGAATTCAAACAAAGTCAACGTTTATTTGGTCATCAGTTTTTGGTTTTTATTATATACACGTCTAAACTAGATCTCGCTTTCAGTAACCAGTCCGTGGTGTCAGTTCAGGACTGACGCTACATTTGGTCAACAAACTGCCTCGGTTCCGGACCGCTTGCCATTGGGAAGCAAGTCGAACCGGCGAGGCTCGTTTGGAAGGAGGAGGAGGAGGACACATCACACACGGGCCGCAGCGCAGCGTGTGTTTGTGAAGGCGGACGGGACGGGATCATCTTCCACGGCGGACACAGCAGCGCGGTGTCAACCCAAGCTACAGGGGTGCTACGGGGACATCGGCAGCCACGACCACCGCAGCTGTCCGCTGACAGCAGCGGACTGGACCGGACCGGACCGCGGCGCACGGCGATCGGGATCGCATGATTCGCATCTCATCAACGCTGACGGCGTTCAGCAACGTGCATGTGGTAGGCTAAATGCTTTAGCGGCACAGCGCCGACACTTAAAAACAAGTTGAACAACAAGTACATTATTGAACAACAAACAAGGTCGAATTAACATGGATCAAGTGGAGGCGCTAAAGAGCGCTGGTGATGACAATGAAGTTGAAATTGAACTTGAGTCTGGGGAAATGGCCATGGGAAAACGGGTGGTCAAAATGACTCCTAAGGCTTTGTGTGAGAAACTTGAAAGCTTGCACAGGGAAAGAAAGGCCAAATTGAGCAAGCTGACAACTCTGAGGGAAAATGTTACTGCCTTGTGGGATGAGACACGTGAAAACGAGGCAAAAGATGCATTTCATATTTTCAAAGGGTTATATGATGAAACAAATGGTGTTCACACAAAACTGTTGGGGCTTGTTCCGGCTGATGAAGCCATAAGACAACAAACCTGGTATGATGCAAAAATGCTTAATTTTGATACATTTATGAAGAAAATGGGTGAGAGGTTTTATGTTCCAGATGATGATAATGATAACAATGATGATGATGTTGATGATGATGAAAATGTAAATGCTGGGAGTGAGGGTTTTGTTGCCACAGGCGACAATAAAGGTGATGATATTAACATTGAAACTGAGAGTTCTGTTGCTGCCCGTGACAGTGATGTGGTTGATGTTGAGCCACATGACAGTATTTCAAATGTCACTTCCAATGTGTCAGATGGTCATAAAAGCAGTGCTTCAAAGTCCAGCAAAAGATCCTCAACCTCATCTGCACGCATCAAAGCAGAGGCGGATAAGGCCGCACTTGTGGCTCATGCTGCAGCACTAAAAGAGCTACATGCTTTGGAGGAACAGGGCGAGGCTATAAGCAAGGAAGCTCAGGCTATAAGGAGGAAAAAAGAGCAAGTGGAGTTGAATGCCAAAATAGCAGCCTCTACTGCCAAAATAGCAGTCCTACAGGAGGCTGGCAGCAGTGTCACTAGCAAAAAGTCAAATGGAATGGAGTCCTATTTCAGACAAGGTGCTAAACCAAAAAGCCAACCTATCGTCACACAGCAATCCTCAACTCAACAGCGTCAATCAATGAAAAACCCAGTCACTTCTCAACATCACAAGCATCATAAACAATCAGTGCACACAGCCACTCTGGATCCTGTCAAAACACAACCAAGGCAAAAATTACCTCAACCAGTTTTGCCATCTCAAGTCCATAACCAGGTATCAGGGGATGTGTACAACATATTACAGAGGCAAAATGAAATAACATCACTCCTGGTTCAAACCCAAACCTCTCACTACTTGCCTCACAGGGAAATTCCACTTTTTGATGGTGACCCACTAAAGTTCCAATCATTCATTAAGGCTTTTCAGCACTGTGTGGAGGCTAAAACTGGTGATTTTGGTGATTGTTTGTACTATCTTGAGCAGTTCACTAGGGGGCAGCCAAGGGACCTAGTGCGCAGTTGCCTTCATATGCCACCTGAAGAGGGTTATCCTTCTGCCAAAGCACTTCTGAGGGAACATTTTGGGCACCCATTAAAAATAACAGAAGCGTACATGGAAAAAATCAGGACATGGCCCAATGTCAAAACGGAGGATCTTAAAGGTCTCAAATCCTATGCACTTTATTTGAGAGAGTGTGCAAATGCTATGGGGGAGTTACAGTACCTGGAGGAGCTTAACATGCCTGCTAACATGAAGGCCCTCATACAGAAGCTCCCATACAGACTCAGAGATCAGTGGAGAGGAAAAGCATGTGACATTGTTGACAAGTTCAATCGAAGAGCCTGTTTCATAGACATTGTGAAATTTCTTGAACATCAAGTCAGAGTTGCTTCTGATCCTGTCTTCGGTGATATCCAGGACAGTCCTTTGGGTAAAACGACAATTAAACCCAAACCTCAACAGCAAACCATGAAGTCACAATTCAAAAACAGTTTTGCAACCCACGTTGAGCTTGATGATGAAGTAAGATCAGATCCTCTCCAGAATAGGTCTAAGAATTACCCCAAGGAAGGCCCTACATCCTGTCTGTATTGCAATTTACGTGGGCATACTTTTGAGCAATGTTGGCAGCTGGGAAAAAAGACACACAGGGAAAAGTTGGACTTTCTGAAGGAGAAAGGCCTGTGTTTCGGGTGCTTGCGCACAGGGCACTTGTCTAAACGTTGTGTCAAGCGTATGAAGTGCTCTCACTGCAGCCAAACACATCCCAGTGTTTTACACATACACAGAGAGACGGGGAGCTTTGGAGGTAGCACTGATCTGCCAAAAAGAGAACCGGAGAGCCATACAACATCAACTTGTGGCCATACAGGGGCTGGCAATGGCATACTTCCAATCTTGCCGGTACAAGTTAAGTGCTCAAAGGGAAATAAAATAATCCAGACTTACGCTTTTCTAGATCCAGGAAGCACAGGCACGTTCTGTTCAGAACAGCTGGTCAATAGGTTGAACACAGAAGGTCGGAGAACAAAGATCCATCTGCGCACCATGGGCCATAGTAAGGTGACACCTAGCTGCATTGTTAACGGCCTGGAAATCTCAGAATTGACTGGCAATCAGTTCTTTGAACTCCCTGATGTGTTCACACAAAGGAAAATGCCCGTGACTACTGACAACCTCATCAGTGAGGAGGAACTGATTAAATGGCCGTAGCTCCAAGGTATCCACATCCCTCGTATAACGTCTAATGTGGACTTGTTAATCGGTACCAACGCATCCAAGCTAATGGAACCGTGGGAGGTGATTAACAGTCATGGGGATGGTCCCTATGCCGTTAGAACCCTACTGGGGTGGGTTATTAATGGACCACTACAAGGCAAAGACACTTTGAGTGGAAGTGGCTGCCCCACCGTTACTGTTAATCACACAGTTGTGAACAGGTTGGAGGAACTGCTTATTAACCAGTACAATCATGACTTTAACGAGAAGACTTCTAATGACCAAGAGGAAATGTCAAGAGAAGAAAAGAGGTATATGGAACTTGTGGAGAGCTCTGTTGAGCTGCAGGATGGGCATTACAAAATGAAGCTGCCCTTCAAAGCAGAAGCCAAGGCTCTGCCTAATAACTTCTGTGTTGCTAAGCAACGGATCCGTGGCCTGGAAAGGAAACTTCAGAAAAATGAAGGCTTTCGCAGTGAGTACACAAGCTTTCTCACTGATGTCATCAACAAAGGCTATGCTGAGCGGGTGCCACAACATCAGTTGGAACCAAGTGAGGGAAGGGTGTGGTATATACCCCATCATGGTGTGTACCACCCTAGGAAGGGCAAGCTGCAAGTGGTGTTTGATTGTGGAGCAGAGTTTAAAGGGGCCTCACTCAACAGTCAACTTCTGCAAGGCCCAAACCTAACCAACTCCTTGGTCGGAGTTCTCCTACGGTTCAGACAGGAGTTTGTGGCAGTAATGGCAGACATAGAGGCCATGTTCCACCAAGTCAAGGTGGCAGAGGAGCACAGGGATTTCTTGAGATTCTTGTGGTGGCCTGAAGGGGACCTAAGGCAGGATCTTGTAGAGCATCGCATGACTGTTCATTTGTTTGGAGCAGTATCGTCACCCAGTTGTGCATGCTTTGCTCTCAGAAAGACCGCTGCAGACAACAAGCACAGCTATCCAGTAGAAGTCATCGACACCATCAACCGAAACTTCTACATGGATGACCTACTGAAGAGCCTACCTTCTGACGAGGATGCAGTCCTCTTGATAGCAGAGCTCATGTCTGTCTGCCAAAAAGGAGGGTTTAACCTTACAAAGTGGATCAGTAACAGCAGGAAGGTACTTCAAAGCATTCCAGAAAACCACCAATCCAAAAACCTGCATGAACTAGACCTGGACAGAGATAAGCTGCCTATGGAGAGGGCTTTAGGTCTGCAGTGGTGCATTGAAACTGACACTTTTACATTCAAGCTGAAGGTGAAAGAGAAGCCCCACACCAAGCGTGGCATGCTGTCCATAATCAGTTCCGTCTATGATCCATTAGGATTCCTAGCACCACTCATACTCCCTGCTAGGCTGTTGTTGCAGGAGTTATGCAGACAGAAATGTGATTGGGACGACTCAATACCTGAAGCCTTCCTGCAGAAGTGGAACAAATGGCTGGCAGACCTTGAGAAGGTGGCAGATTTCAAGATCTGTCGTTGTGTTCAGCCCAAGGGTTTCAGAGGTATTGCAACTGCTCAGTTGCATCACTTTTCAGATGCTAGTGAAAATGCTTATGGCACAGTCACCCACCTCAGAATGGAGAACACAAATAAAGTTGTTCATGTTGCTTTCCTGTTCGGCAAAGCCCGAGTTGCACCACTGAAGCCTGTTACCATACCCCGCCTAGAACTCACAGCCGCCGTTGTCGCTGTTAGAGTCGACAAAATGCTGCAGGCTGAGCTGCAGCTTCCACTGAAGAAATCTGTCTTTTGGACAGACAGCACGTCAGTGCTAAAGTACATAAAAAATGAAGACAAGAGGTTCCAAACATTTGTTGCAAATAGGGTAACAACCATAAGGGACCACTCAGATGTGTCACAATGGCGATACATCCCTACATCACAAAACCCTGCCGATGATGCTTCTAGAGGACTGAAGGCAGAAGACCTGGTCAAACAGAGATGGATCGAAAGCCCAATATTTCTATGGGAGACTGAGGAAAAGTGGCCAAAACCTCCTATAGATGTGAACATCACTGCTGACGACCCAGAAGTTAAGCGAAATCTGTTGATGAATGCAACTGTTGTTGATGCTGTGAATGCTACTCACCAGCTGATAGCCTATTTCTCTGACTGGCAGAGGCTAAAGGTTTCAGTTGCATGGGTCCTCAAACTAAAAAAGGTCCTGCTGCACTTGAAAGAAAAAAGAAAGCAGCTTACAAGTACTGGTGGTATTGGATCACCTATATTGGACGTGCATAAGGAAATGCAAACTGTGAGAGCTTCACTGGGAAGCCAGACATTGTCGCTTGACGATCTCTCAGAAGCGGAGAAATCTATCATTTCATTCTGTCAGCAAGAGAGATTCCACAATGAAATCACAGCCATAACCTCTGGAAAACCGGTACAAAAGAGCAGCTCCATCTACAAGTTGGATCCAATAGTAGATGGGAATCTGCTGAGAGTTGGGGGTCGACTGAATAAAGCAGCTTTGCCGGAAGAGCTAAAGCATCCCCTCCTCTTATCTAAGGACCAACACATCGCAAGCCTTATCCTCCGGCATTATCACGAACAGCTGGGTCATGGAGGAAGAAACCATGTACTTTCCACTGTAAGGAAAAGATATTGGATCACGAACGCCAATTCTGCAGTGAGGAAAATCACCACCAAGTGCAGATTCTGCAGACAGTACAGAGGGAAAACTGGCGAACAAAAAATGGCAGACCTGCCCACAGAGAGAGTGGTTCCAGATCTCCCTCCATTCACAAACGTTGGTGTGGATTACTTTGGACCCATCAGCGTGAAAAGAGGACGTAGCATCGTAAAGCGTTATGGAGTAATCTTCACTTGCATGGCAAGTAGAGCTGTTCATCTGGAGGTGGCTTACTCACTCGATACAAGCTCTTGTATCAATGCTATCCGCAGATTCATCTGTAGGAGGGGTCAAGTTTCTCACCTAAGATCAGACAATGGTACCAACTTTGTGGGAACTGAAAGAGAGCTAAGAGAGGCCTTGGCTTCATTCGATCAAACCCGTATTGAAAGGTCTCTAGCACAAAGGGGAATCAAATGGAGTTTCAACCCACCGGCTGCATCTCATTACGGTGGCGTATGGGAGCGTATCATCAGAATGATCAGAAAGATCTTAAGTTCAGTGCTTCGCCAACAAACACTAGATGATGAAGGCTTTCAAACTGTGTTGTGCGAGGTTGAAGCTATGCTGAATGACCGCCCCATAACCCGACCATCGGATGACCCAAATGACCTAGAGGCTTTGACACCAAATCACCTACTCCTAATGAAAGGCAAACCAGTTCTGCCACCAGGACTGTTTGGAAAGGAGGATCTGTATGCAAAAAGAAGATGGAGACAGAGCCAATACATTGCTGACCTCTTCTGGAAAAGATGGATCCACGAATACCTACCGTTATTACAGGAGCGTCAAAAGTGGATAAAGGAAAAACGATGTTTCATGCCTGGAGACATTGTCGTTGTGGCGGATTCTTCAGCACCAAGAGGCTCTTGGATACTTGGAAGAATAGTGCAAACCTTTCCTGATAGGAAAGGCCTCGTTCGTTCAGTTCGTCTTAAAACTAAGACAAGTGTGATTGAAAGACCTGTCACAAAAATCTGCCTTTTATGTGAAGGTGCAGATTAACCACTTTGAGTTTGGAATAGCGCAATATTGAATATTGCTGAGTTAAATGCCTAAAAAGGGTTTTTGTTTTTTCTGTCTCTTTGTTTTTTTTGGTTTAGAATTGCTCTGTCTTGCATGCCAGTAGCAATTAGGGGCTGGCGTGTAAGAGCCATTTACTTTCTATCCATTTATTTTCTATGCATTTTATTTCTATAATTGACGTCACGGTCAAGGCCAAGGTGTTGGCCTTGTCTAGGCTATATGAGGGAGTGGCTTACAAAGCACAAGTGCTACTGAAGAGAAAGAGGCAACAGTTTGTTGACTGTATCATGAGAACAAAGGCTGTTGATAATCTCATTGTTTAACCTGCTGAAGTGACGGTAAATAAATGAATTCAAACGAAGTCAACGTTTATTTGGTCATCAGTTTTTGGTTTTTATTATATACACGTCTAAACTAGATCTCGCTTTCAGTAACCAGTCCGTGGTGTCAGTTCAGGACTGACGCTACAGAGATGATTATGGCAAAACCTAACTTAAATAATAAACACTTATGGGTCCATAAAACATTTATTCAGCACTTTTGAATGAATTCATTGCATACATTAAAATTCCAGACAATGTTTCTTTGCACACAACAAAGTGCATTTTCTATGTACTTTACCCATTTTGGGCGGGAACCCCTTTTGGTGTTAGCATCATGTTATGCTTTAGCTATTGAAAAATAGCAGATCTACAAGCTCCTAGCGCGCCACCGAGTGGCGTGCTACGAGCTTGTAGGTCTGCTATTTTTGAAAAATCGAAGAATGACTGACATAGAAACAGCTTTTTCAGAAAACTGTCAGGATTTAGAAGACATTTTTAGAATCTGATCTCAGGTCAAAATGGGTTAAGTACAACATATTGCAATCAGAACAGTTGCTATAAAAATGGCAGGTAAAGAATGAATTGTGTTTTCTTTGGACACAACAAAAAGTGCACTTTTCGTAACAAAGTGCACTGCATTCAGAACAATGTTGATATAAAACTGCGTAAAGAATTACAACAAAATAGTGCAAATAAAGACTGTAACAGCCAGGCCTTCAACAACATTGACAACACAACAATAAATTAATGCACGTGACATAACGGTATACAACACGCTATGCAATGTTGCTATAAAACTGCATAGATAATTGTCCAGGCCTACAACAAAATAGTGCAAACAGACTGTAACAGCCAGGCCTTCAACAACAACAAATGAATGCACATTATACAACATGCTATGCACATTACATGTTCAAACTTCAAAGTAACTGGATAAATAAATCCAGTCCACATTAATGTATATCTGTAACTATTTACAAATGACATGTGCAAAAAAGTCTGTCCTCATAAGCAAGTAGTAAACATTGTATCATTTAGATACATAAAGTGCAAACTGGAGTAGATACAGTACAAACTGGAGGAAAGAAAATCACAATGATGTCCTCATAAGCAAGTAGTAAACATTGTATCATTTAGATACCAAAAGTAGTAAAGTATAATATTGAACTCTGTAGGCTACTGTGATGCTGGTTTTCCCCCTACTGATAACCTGAGTGAATTATAGCTCACAATGAAAATGAGCTCATGAGCCTATGTTAAGGCTAATTAAAAGCCAGCGTTGCCTACTTCTTAAGGAACAGTGGCATGTTTTTATGAACAGCAGCTTCTCTGCTTTATCACACATGAGTCTGTTCCTCTTCGCATCAAGCACATGAGCTGCAGCACTGAACAGTCTCTCACTGTCAGTGCTTGTGCACAGAGCACACAAATACTGAACAGTCTCTCACTGTCAGTGCTTGTGCACGGAGCACACAGATACTTGCGTGCCACCTTGGCCAGGTCAGGAAAGCGTTCTTTTTTCTCTCTCCAGTATCCAAGAGGATCCACTGGCACCGACTCTACTACGGCGGCGATGGTCTTTTCAGAGAGATAGTCATCCAACTGTTTCACCTCATTGGAGTGGTTTGAGAGTTTGATTGATTGATTGAAATATTTATTAACAGTTTGCAGAATTACAGTACATTTCAAGCACAAACTCAATACAAAGACTGTTAACTGTGAGTGGACGACCCAATTAAGCATTACACTTGTTTACAAGAGGGTCCACCATGTTCAATTCATCAAAACATTTAGAGACGTACAAATAGACACTTCTATATAGTCAAAGAACAGAACAGGAATTCATCATAAAGGAGGTAAAAAGGGAAAAGAAACATATACAGTGAGGGGGAAAAGGGGAGGGCGGTGGGGGGGATTCAGATTTTACGGAAGAACAAGAAGGATGAGTTGTTTTTGGGTTTTTTTTTTAAATAGGGACAGTGCATAATGGACATGAGTCAAATTGATTTAAACATGCAAATAAAATCATCCGACATGTCAAAACATTTACAAGATTGAGAGCATAATACTGAATATGTTCAGTAGACCTACAGTAAATAAGTAAACCAGAACAAATACATATTAAATAAGTATAAGTCAGAACAGAGTAGCCTACCTCCTATTTGGGGTCGTCTTCTCTTCCAGGATCTCTTTGAACATATCAGCCAAGGAAGGTGGTCCCCCCCCCCCCCCCCCCCCCGGTCTCTCCTCCTCCTCCTCTGGTGTAGAGAGACAAGTTTTTTTGTCTGTGCTGTTCGTGGCTGCCTCGATCTCGTCTTCGTCTGCAGGCTGATCTGCACTAGGCTGCTCTCCATGGTGGGGTCTCCTTATCCAACGCAGCCTGCCCTGGACCATGTTTCGTGCGCTCTGCTTTTTACCCGCATCAAAAAAAAAGCTGTCTTTATATCGTGGGTCAAGTACAGTCGCAATGCAGTACAGGGGATCAGAGTAAACGGCAGCAAAACGTGTGTTGACAGACTCCAAGACTGTACGTTTCATAGTTTTTACTCCACGGTCCGTTGCAACTTCTTGGTGGAGAAGGCGCTTTAGAGCCTCAATCTGGGGTATGACGTCTGCGACCGAGGCGTCAGCTTTGCTAATGGCCCTATAGTCATCTCTTCAAATGGGGCAAGAATGGAGATAATGTTCTGTATTAACACCCACTGGTCTGGAGTGAATGATGCGGGGAGATCATTATCGGCGCTGTATGTAGCCAAGACTCGCTTTTGGGAATGGAGGCTGTCTAGCATGTAATAAGTACTATTCCACCGTGTACTCACATCTTGTTGGAACCGTTTAATTGGTACGCCAATCTCATGCTGTATCGTCTTCAAGCGAGAATAGGCCAGTTGAGAATGCTTGAAATGGCCTACAATTCTTCTGGCTATGGCCACAGTATCTTTTATGCTTCGTTGAGCCAACACTCCCTCGTGCACGGCTAGTTGCAGAGTATGGGCCATGCAGCGTGTGTGACCCCACTGGCCGTCTTCCATAGCTTTAGTCATATTTATTGCGTTGTGGCTGACTATTGTGTGCACTTTAGGTGGGTCGATATGCCAGGTGTTGAACATACTGGCGAGTGTCGAGGTGATGTTTCGTGCTGTATGCGACCCAGTAAACTCTTGTGAATGCAGAAGAGTCTTTTGCAGTTGGAAATCCTTGTCGATCTATTGTGCGGTTAGACTCAGCATGCTGGTGATGCTCACGTCCGAGCTCCATATGTCTGTCGTGAAGCTGATTGCTGTAATATCAGTAGCCAAGATCTCATGCATGTGATTTGCAACGATATCGTACAGTTCGGGCAAACATTCATCTGCACAATACCGTCTGCTTGGCAAGTTATAACGAGGCTCAATGTGATCGATAAGCCTACGGAACCCAACGTCCTCTACGACCGAAAATGGTTGATCATCCATGGCCATGAATTCCATTACCTTTCGATTAATGCTCTTTGCCTTGGGACCATCAGCAGTAAACTTTCTCGTCTTTTCAAAAACGTCCTCCACAGAAGGGGTCGGTGTGCTGGGAGCGACGGTGGCTTTTATTTTTTTTGCTTCACGTGTTGCTTCCTCATACTCTCTGTGTTTGTCCGGGTGTTTGTTTTTCAAGTGGTTGAGTAACCCCCCCCCCCCCCCCCCCACGAGAAGCTTCAAATGCACATAGTTTACAAATAGCAAATCGAATGTCTTTCCCTGATATGTAGAAAAATCACCAAACTGCAGAAGACTGTGCCATGTTGGCGGTGAGCCAGCGGTATCAACTTACAGACTGTGTTTACTGTTTAGCTGCTAGTGCTAGGCTGCTAGCTGGCCAGGCAGCGTACTGTTTAGCTGCTAGTGCTAGGCTGCTAGCTGGCCAGGCAGCTAGCTGCTAGTGCTAGGCTGCTAGCTGGCCAGGCAGCGTACTGTTTAGCTGCTAGTGCTAGGCTGCTAGCTGGCCAGGCAGCGTGGCTTTGGCTTGGCTCAGTTGGCTGTGGCTGTGTGCGCGGCGCGCCGTGTTCACGTCATCACATGCGGTAGTCTCAACTCTCAAGACAGACTGTTGCACAGGGCGCTGTTTTTCCTTTATTTTTTGATGATCGGTCCTCAGATTGCCCATGCATGCATGCACCCCGGCGTTTTGACTATTCGGTGATATTTTTTCGGCCTATTCGAGCCAAAACCGAATAGGCCGAAAATGCATTTTTAGCCATTTTCGGTACCCTCGCATGTTCTCCCCGTCTGCCCTATGGTAGGTACCCTCACAGGTTCTCCCCATGTCCCCAATAGGGTATGGTACCCTCAGATGTTCTCCCCGTGTCCCCTAAGGTATAGGTACCCTCACAAGAGAACATGTAGTAATCCTGGCCTTATACTGCCTCTCGCTGGCCAGCCGGGGCACCTTATGGAGGGGAAAGGAACTGATTGGAATAATGTGTTCCTTCCACGCTTCCATGTCCTGCCGGGGAAACTCCTCCCTAGTCAGGTGATAAGAAGCCACCTGCTCACTCCTCATGCATTGAATGAAGCATGAGGCCAGTCCGTTGCTCTCCCCAGGTTGGCAGAGGCAGTGTAGCGCCCAGGATTACATAAGGGTGAGAAAAATGTGTCACAAAAATCGTGGGATAATACATTTAAACGTATAATAGCAGACCTACAAGCTCGTAGCACGGCACTCGGTGACGGCAGACTGCTGGGCGAGCGCTTTGGCATGGGAGGGTCAGATCAACATGGAATGAATTATGTACTGGCCATATAAGGAGCATGTCTTGAGTGTACAGGGGGTCAGATCAACGTATGGAATGTCAGAACAGGTCAGCTCCATATATGGAGATCTAAGGGTGGTAGCGGGGACATTCTCTTGAGTGTACAGGGTTTGATGAGGGTCCAGGTAGGGCCGGGCCTTCATTTTCGGGCCTGTTGAGAACTCTAGTTATCGCCGGCTGAACTAATAACTTTGGGGCAGGCCCCTCTAGAGTTTAAATGGACAGGTGTAAGTCAAAAGGGAGACATCGAAGAGGAAGGATGGATGGGGAAGGATCCACATTATGGAATGTCAGAAAATGTTCTTACATATATCCATATATGGAAATCTAATAAGGGTTTGAGGTTTGAGGTCAGATGTAGAGTTGCTGGCCAATATTGATGACATCAGGGATCTCTGAGACAGCAGGTCGTATTTACTATGACATCAGGGATGCTGATGATGTCACCATATATATGGGGGGGGGGGCATTCCCATATATGGTCATGCCTGGGGTGACCAAACAACACACTGACGGGAAATGCACTATTCCATAGTAAATGCGACCTGTGGTCGCAATAATATAATATCATTAGGTACTGACATTACTATAGCGTGCATGTCTTTATTCTATGCATTTACATATATTGGCAGGTAATTATATAACATTGTATTATACATCATGTTTGTGTCTGTCTGCCTGCCTGCCTGCCTGCGTGCGTGCGTGCGTGCGTGCGTGCGTGCGTGCGTGCGTGCGTGCGTGCGTGCGTGCGTGCGTGCGTGCGTGCGTGTGTTTTTACTTTCTCCACACAGGAGACCAGGGACTTAGAGGCGATCAAGAAGAGGATCCGGTGGGTTCATCGGCTGAAACAAACCTCTCTCTGCCAACGCAGAGCCGAACGGCCACAGAGCAGAACACCTTCTGTCACCCAACGGCCACAGAGCAGAACACTCTCTGTCACCCAACGGCCACAGAGCAGAACACTCTCTGACACCCAACGGCCACAGAGCAGAACACTCTCTGTCACCCAAGAAAGTATCTCTGTCGGACACCGGTCTATGCTGTTGGCGACACACTCTCATGAGATCTGACGTGTACTTATATGGTCGTATTCATGTTGGCTGACCATTGACCATGAGAGTATGTACTTATATGGTCATATTCATGTTGGCTGACCAGCGACAATGAGAGCACAATATGCCATTTGATATGATTGGTGAGGCTTGGAATACAGGGGGGTTGCATACGTTGGTTAGACATACTAACAGTCCGACAGGCATTCATCCGACAACACCGTGGCTCCCGACATGCGTGGCGGGTTACAACTAACCCGCTGGCCAGTTGAAACTCACCCGTAGCTCCCGAAATGGGTGGTGGGTTATACAACTAACCCGCTGGCCAGTTGAAACTCACCCGTGGCCCCCGACATGCGTGGCGGGTTACAACTAACCCGCTGGCCAGTTGAAACTCACCCGTAGCTCCCGACATGGGTGGCGGGTTACAACTAACCCGTGTCAGGTTAAAGCCAACCCGGCCGTGGCTTCCTGTGACGGTTAGGTTAGGGTTTGGGGTAGGGTAGCCTGGCCTAGCCTGCTTTCTGGTCTAGGGGGGGGGCACTGTAGTTCAATTCCACCCCTCTAGCCCCAGCCCCCTCTGCACTGTAGTTCACTTCCACTCCTCTAGCCCCGCCCCTCTGCACTGTAGTTCACTTCCACCCCTCTAGCCCCGCCCCCTAGCCCCAGCCCCCTCTGCACTGTAGTTCACTCCCACTCCTCTAGCACCGCCCCCTCTGCACTGTAGTTCACTTCCACTCCTCTAGCCCCGCCCCTCTGCACTGTAGTTCACTCCCACTCATCTAGCCCCGCCCCCTAGCCCCAGCCCCCTCTGCACTGTAGTTCACTTCCACTCCTCTAGCCCCGCCCCTCTGCACTGTAGTTCACTCCCACTCATCTAGCCCCGCCCCCTAGCCCCAGCCCCCTCTGCACTGTAGCTCACTCCCACTCCTCTAGCCCCGCCCCCTCCGCACTGTAGCTCACTCCCACTCATCTAGCCCATACATGTATGCTACAGTCCTTTCAAACCCTATCCAACACAGATTGTTTCAATTTCAGCCACAAATATATAGCACTCATCATTAGTTCTAAAATATATACTAAAAGATCATCATAATAAAGCTATACTAGCAGACGAGTGTACATTAAAGTGCAGTACATTTGAAGACATTAATGCCACACCTTGTAATTTGTGTCTCTGCAGATGTTTTGTTCAGTTTTAATGTCTATTGACTGGCTAGTTGTTTTCATACAAGATGTTGGTCTCGGGACAACAAACATTTTATTCAGCTGCTATAGAGGAACAAGCAGCTTATCAGCTCTGTGTTGTTTTTGGCTATTTCCAAAAACAAATGTGGGTGATTATATTTTCTCTCAAAATTTCAAATCACCG
>NC_136801.1:42680404-42832904 GCF_951216825.1 Electrona antarctica | reverse complement strand
CTGCATGACCTTTCCTTCTCTAGAAGAAGATCTACCACACTTGCTCCCACTCATTAGCCACTCCCCATTCACAATCACCCGTATCCACTACACCTGCCTCCACTCACGACAGCAATCGCCACAGTATAAATACACCTGCGGTCTCTCGGCCGGCTCGTTTGTTCTGCTTTAGGACAGACCAAACGTGGGTGACTCGTGAGTATTGCGCTTGTTGATCTGCTATTTCTGATATCCGTTGCTTTCAAATTCGGGCGGCGGATGGAGTGGCTGGATGGTAACCGCAAGGTTGCCAGTTCGAACCCGGGCTCCCCCAGAGTTAGTGTTGAAGTGTCCTTGAGCAAGACACTGAACCCCTAATTGCTCCTGATGTGCTGGTTGGTGCCTTGCATGGTTTTCCGCTGCCATCCGTGTATGAATGTGTGTATTAATGTGTGCGTGAATGGGTGAATGTAATGCACAATCTATGTAAAGGTTTTTTTTTTTTTTGTGGCTTTCACCTTTATTTTATATTTTTTTATGGAGGGACAGACAGTAGGCTGACAGGAAATGGGGAGAGAGATGGGAGGGAAGACATGCAGTAAAGGCCGTCGGGATCGGGAGTCGAACCCGCGGCACACTGGACTGGATTACCAGCCAAGGTGCCTGGACCACTGAGCCATGGCCCAGGCCGAGAACCACTCTTGATTCATGTATGGAGGGTTTTTGTTTCCAGTTTTCACGAATAAAACGATCGACTCACCAGTCAAGCTTGTCCTGCTGGGTCCGTTGCATATACAACCACTGCTTTCTTTTATAAAAGTTATTTTTAGTTATTAAAGTAACTTGCTGATGATGCAAACGTATAATGCATTTACAATAATATTATTCTATTATTTCCATACATTTATAATTTCTGCAGAAAGAATACATAATACACTCGATATGAGGACGTGATGAAGCCTGGACCCATGAATCCATTATGTTGTTCCACCGCATCCATCGTTCCAATAAAATAAAGTTTAAAAACGATATATTAAAACAATGGAACGGGGTCTGAGGCAGTCCGGTCAATAATTCATCGATGAATACATTGATTGTTAACCCATGAAGACCTGGAACGCATCTGTGTCACCTTTAGCTTTTATCCACTTTAACCAGTATTTTATGGGCCTACTTTAGCGGTTGAAAAATTGCAGATCTACAAGACTACATGCTCATATAAGCTATGTAGATATTGTTTTTAGAGATTTTTTGAAAAATCATGAAAATGTGTGCAAATCTTTGAATATATAAATTCTTTCACAGCTAACTTTTTTTTAACTCAAATCTTTGCTTCGGGAGGGTCCCTGGAACAACATATTTTCAGATGAGGGTCCGCAACCAAATACAGATCATTCTGTGGGTCCTTGACATGAAATAGTTTGAGCACTGATACATTTTTTCAGAAAACTGTCATGATTTAGAAGACATATTGAAGACACATGATTGAGAACAACATATTTTCCAGATGGGGCTATGCGGCCATACGTGCAGATAATTCTGCGGGTCCTTGACATGAAAAAAGTTTTGAGTACTGAGTAGTTTTTTCATTTTTCATTGTTTAGAATCTGTTCTCAGGTCTTGGGCGGGAACCCCTTTTGGTGTTAGCATCATGTTATGCTTTAGCTATTGAAAAATAGCAGATCTACAAGCTCCTAGCGCGCCACCGAGTGGCGCGCTACGAGCTTGTATGTCTGCTATTTTTGAAAAATCGACTGACACAGAATCATAGCTTTTTCAGAAAACTGTCAGGATGTAGAAGACATTTTTAGAATCTGATCTCAGGTCAAAATGGGTTAATGGGTTAAACCTCCTCCAAGCACTAGTGATTATGTACAGCATGTACAGCAATTGTTTTATCAATTTTTTATTTATTTTATATGTTCTAACAAAACAGACATGTAAATCACCAATGCACATAGGTGGCCTTACACAGGGACAGCTAAAACAATGAAACAAAGACAATCAAAAAGGGGGGGGGGGGAAGAACCGTTAAAGACAAAAACATATTCATATAATAAATTATATAATATTCATAAATATACTGTATCTTGAAAAACTCATGAGTCAGCAAAATAGAATGAAAAAAAGGGGGAAAACAACAAACAAAAAAAACAACATAACAAATACAAGACATACAGACACTACAGACCAGTACAAGACAAAACACAAACAAACACAGACAAGGACGAGACAAGACAAATAAGACATGTACAGTACAAGGGCTACAGATCCCTTAATGGGCTAGCACCTCCTTATATTTCAGATCTTTTAAAATTGTATGTCCCAGAAAGATCATTGAGATCAGCAAACAAACTTCTGCTGGAGGTCCCTAAGTCAAAACTGAGACTTAGGGGAGATCGTGCCTTTTCTGTAGCTGCCCCTAAACTGTGGAATGAACTCCCCCTCTTAGTAAAACTGTCCCCCTCTATCCCTATTTTTAAATCCCGTCTTAAAACACTTTTTTATATTTATATATTTTTTACCCCAGAGTGAGTTATTTTTTATTTATTTTATTTTATTTTATTTTATTTTATTTTATTTTATTTTATTTTATTTTATTTTATTTTATTTTATTTTATTTTATTTTATTTTATTTTATTTTATTTTATTTTATTTTATTTTATTTTATTTTATTTTATTTTATTTTATTTTATTTTATTTTATTTTATTTTATTTTATTTTATTTTTTATTGTTTGTTTTGTTTTTGTATTATCTCTATAATATGTTTTTGACGATTTTGTGCACTTTTATTTGTGTTTTTTGTTATGTTATGTAAAGCACTTTGGTCAACTCTGTTGTTTTTAAATAAATAAAGTTGGATTGGATTGGATTGGACAGACAACGGAGCCAAAAACAAACAAAAAAAATATTATTATGACTAATGCTGCATGCTCTTATAGCAGCAATCTCAGAAAAGCATCGTTCCACAAACCTCCGAGACATGGACACTTTCAAAGAAATTAGAGAAACGGCACTTATACACGCACCTTCTGACACTATCATCAGCCCCGGGATTCCTTCAAAATAGGAGCTCTGGGGTGCCGGGAAGACATGGCCGCTTTTAACCCCCCCCCCTTCTGACAAAGATATTTTTTTGCTTGCTTACCTCGCTAATAATCCGATAAAAGTCGCTGATGATCCCTCGCGTTCACATTTTTCAACGAGAGGCAGGTGAGAAGTCAGAAATGAAGAGTTTAGTATATCCATCAGATCAAAACCACAGAGAGCGCCCGTCTAGATTATAGGAGAGACGAGGCATTCTTTCTGCAGCGGTAAACAGACCGGACCGGACCGTGCATGAACGAAAAGCGAAGCGTATGGTGGCCTTGGAGTCCAACTCAAAAATAAAAAAAGCAAAAAAAAAATCTGAATATTCTTCTCTCGTTTGATATCATTGAAGATGCGCCAGGACGTGTACACACGTCATTGCAACCCGTCGGTTGGATTGCTTATGACGTGTGGACACGTCGGATGGACGGAACCTGCTAATGAGAGCGCAAAATCTGACTTGGAAGAGCCACCCATCGACTAATCTAACACGGAGTACGCCAAACCCGGCGAAACCGTAGGGTTAAATTAGTGCCCTAGCCTGCCAAACCCGGAACCTCCGTTTTCCAGGGTTTATATTCTTTAATCTATGTTTTTATCCGATCGAATCGTTAGCTACTGTTCGTTAGCACAACAGTCAAAGTGGGACAGTGGCCGCGGCCATTTTGAAGATGTGCGCGCATCCACTTATTATTCAAAGCCCTGTATCTCAGAAACGACATTCATTGCGCCGTTTCTGGGGAAGACAAGGTTTTTCAACGGCCTGTAGCATGCGCTGTGATACTCTCGGTCAGCAACCACAACAACAACCGGTCAAGACACCACACAAAGCATTTTGTCATTGTAACATGCGGTTACGGATATTTGGCTCTTCAAAGTAAGTGTTACGTGCGATACAACCTCTGCAATACGCTATCGAGGGATTAATTAATGCTGGCGGGAATTGGGTAATATACGGCAACCTTCCCCGTGTTCTTCACTAGTCCGATCCAGAAGAACACAGTTTGCCAGCCACTGCTATAGAGCTGACAATGAGGTTATATCTTCCCTTCTTCTCTGGAATCCTGCCTCAAGGAGAAAACTGTCGTTCCTTGATTTCATCGCTAGGGACACATGCATCAGTAAGCAGGAACTTTTAAAAAAAAAAACACACGCACGCACACATACACACTAAAAAAAGAACAAAAAAATAAAAAAAATAAAAATAAAAGGGAACTTCAAAAAAAACCTTAAAAAAGTACATAATTTATTATAATTGTTGTTATTGCAATTTACGAGCTGCGTTCGCTTCCCACGTTCGCGCGTCTTACTTGTGAATAAAGTATAATACTTCAACCAGCCAAAATGCTCGCATGTATCCCCCCTTCTCCGCTTCTGACATTGGCTCCCGGTCGCTGCCTGCACAGAGTACAAAACTCTGATGCTGGCATTCAAACAAAGCACCCAAACGTATGGCACCCCCATATCTTCAAAGTCTGATCGGACCCTACAAACCCTCGGGTAACTCTTATAGATCTATAACTCTTGAGAGTGTATAAGATGTGTAACCAAATGGTGGCAGCGGTGGCCGAACGGATTGCGGAGCGGTCTTGATACCGGAAGGTCACCAGTTCGAATCAGCGGTCCGACACGTTAAAATTACCACCGCTGAAGTGCCCTTGAGCAAGGCATTGAATCACTACCATGAAATGTTCTATGAGCAGGGCCTGGCTGGAAACAAGTTCTTGAGCTTAGCCCAGATACCCTGGGTAAATATAGTATCTTTGCTTTGCTTTAGCTTTGCTTTGCTTTGCTTACCCTTATAGTTGTTTAACTCTTTACACTCTCAAAAGTCAAATTATTGGTACAAATCTGCATCAGATAAGAAGTCTACACATTTACAGAATGTAGAAGAATTGTTATTTTGATCAATGTTTGCCTGTTATCTCTCCTAATGGTACCAACATCAATACAGCATGGAACTGTAGACAAAACATTGTCCAACGCTAACAATATATTCTTTAGTTTTGGCTTTGATCATGTCATGAAATGACGGTTGATAAAGGGTTGAAAAGCACTGCCAACTTACAACTTATGGTCATAACAGCCAGGCCTTCGCATGCATTGTAACGTGCACGGCTGCACACACACACACACGCACGCACGCACGCACGCACGCACACACCAACACATTCTGTGTTGCACACACTGCGTGCTGCTTCAGTGTAAAGTGAGAGAGCCAAAATGTGTCTCAAGGTGAAGTGACCCCGGGGGCTCGTTAAGACGAAACGCTCTGTCATCAATCAGCTCTAGTCACTTCTGCTGGACAGCACGGACACACGCACACGCGCGCGCGCGCAACACGCACGTAACACGCACACGCTGTGAGCGCACACTGAGGATGCATGCATTATAAATACACCTATGAATAAATTTCAAGCTGAATGCATCCTTCATTGGCTGAGAGTTCTTTTTCAACATGATGACAGCACTTTGATCAGACCTCCCTCCCTTCCTTCCCCCCTCTTTCTCTCTCTCTCTCTCTCTCTCTCTCTCTCCACCAGGTGGTGCTAGAGCACCTGCCTCTTTGCCCTCTGGACCAATGTGCCCTTTTGGAAGTTTGTTTTTTTGTACAATTTGTTTGTTCTTGTTTCGTTTTGTTTTTTAGTTTTGTGCAGTATGTGCAGTCTGTTAATTGTCACATCCCCCACACGTGCGCGCTGCTCCGTGTGCCCCTCCCCATCCCATCCTTAGAGTATATATAGGTTGTGTGCCCAAGACGTCCTGGGAAACGTCCCGTGCCCAAGACGTCTGACGTCTTTTTTTTTTCTTCTTTTTTTGGTTTTTATAAAAAAATATATATGTCAAAAAAATGAATGTAAAAAGTGGGCACACAAAGCGTTAATAGAGACGGCACCCGCAGGAAACCCGGGTGCCCGAGCCAGTGCTGGTCCGTTGACTATCATTGCGCACGTTCATGTTATTGGGTCTATGACACGTGAACGCTATGTTTCATGCGTAACGTTGAACGTGCACAAACGGCGCAATGACAGTCAACGGCAGCGAGTTCATGTGTTTGGGTCCAATCCATCCCAGAATGCACTCTGTTCCTATACCCGGAAGGAGGAGTGAAATCACCTCATGCGCTTTTGAGCAACTTAATGCAAGTGGATGGGGGGAGAAATCCGGTGCCGTCTCTATATACTCTAAGATCCCATCTCCTTCCCTCCCCTCCCTTCCCCGAGTTCTCTCATTTGAACACACACAGGCAGCAGTGGCTCAGGGGTAGAGTTGCAGGTTGGGAACAGTAAGGTTCCCAGTTCGAACCTGGGACCAGAGCAGCCGATTCGACCGTTATCACACCTTTCAATAGGGCCAGTATGGCCATACTGGCATACTCGGCTGAACATAGCCTGGTCAAGGTTTCCCCCTGGTGGACGTGTCATTTCCAACTCTTGTCGGTGCATGGAAACTAGGGACTACTAATATATACTATTCTCTGCCTATCGGGATGTAACTCGGACGGCGCTGAGTCGGGTCTGGTGGCCTTCGCAACGCTCGGCACGGCGACTCGCTCGGCTAGCGCCTCGCTCGGTGGTGCCTCAAGTGGCTCAAGGCCACCAGACACGGCACGCCTCCGTCAGGACATCAGTGACATTATCACCCATCACAATAGGTGATAATGACATACTGAGACAGTGAGTATGCCAGTAGGGCCATACTCTATTGAAAGGTGTGATAACGGTCGAATGGGGTGACCAGAGTTACTGTCGAAGTGTCCTTGAGCAAGACTCTGAACCCCTAATTGCTCCCGGTGTGCAGGTTGGTGCCTCGCATGGTTTCCTCCGCCATCAGTGTGTGAATGTGTGTGTGTGAATGGGTGAATGTAATGCACATGTATGTAAAGCTCCTGAGATAAAGGCGCTATATAAATGCACCATTATCCAGTTCCCCACGCAGCAGCGCACACCCAGCTGATGAAAAGGCTGCGGCTTGGTCTCATTTAATCAACTTGATCTTCGACTTCTTCTCCTCCAAAACAAGTTGATCACATGAAGTGACCACCAACCACCGGCCAGGTGAAAATAAAATGAGAGAGACGTTTATTTGTAGTTAACCCCTATTAGTGCCTGCAGGCTGTAGCCCCAGTATGTTACCTCAGCACTATACGCTCATTCTGTATCGCCGAGATGAGGTCACACCCTGGGCCCCTCCCACTGCGGTTCAGAAACGGCGCACGTTTCCACAAGGAACGCTTCTTACCCTTTTCTGCACAATTAATCCAAAATGTGAAGGGCCACGAAAGTTTGGGAACTGCCCATAGATCCGAAGTCCCGTTAGTCCGAACATGCATTAAGGTTGGCAGAGCGTTTAAAATCGGTTGTTTAGTCAGACGCTTCCATGTTTATCAAGGAAGCGTGTGCGCGTGCATGTCGAGTGAACTGAAGTCAGTTGGAAAATGTTATTCCATATTCGACCAGGGGAGCCACTGGGGAGTCGCTAAAGCTTTTCAACTTCCTTGGAAAAACATGCTAAACAACCGATTTAAACGCTCGTTTAACCGTTTGGATTTTCTTGGCCATTCCTAAATTTAAATTATTTTAGCACACCTAGTAGCCCTTCACTTTTTGGATTCATTGTGCAGAAAGGGGTAAGAAGCGTTCCTTGTGGAAACATGCACCGTTTCTGAACCGCGGTGGGAGCTGCCGTGGGTGTGACCTCAGCGTAGTGTTGAGGGAACATACTGTAACTGTAACAATAACAATAATAACTACCACTGCGTCCATTTCGTCTTGTGTGTGAACAATGAAAAAAGCAGCATCATCCACCGCACCAACTGAGCTGAGCCTAATTTAGCGATTGGTATTAATATTACCCGACTGCCCACCTGCTAAATAAATAATTTATGTTGTTGCTTGCTTGGTAGTCAAGCGAATGTGAAGCCGTCAAAACGCATTTAGGTATTTTTGTTATCATTCATTGAATCATTGTTGTATTGTACTGCACTTTGCACTTTGCAAACTATTGATAAATTATTCATTATTCAACCAATCAATCAATCAATCAATCAATCAATCAATCAATCCTGATTCACTCAAGTCATTATTTAGTCCAGTGGTTTTCAACCCTTTTCATATCAAGGTCCATTTTTTATTCAGCATTTGAGCCACGGACCACCATGATGACATTTAGCCTCTCAGACCCAAAACTAAAGAATATTTTGTTATCGTTGGATAAGATTTGGCCCACAATTCCATGCTGTAGCCTACTATTGATGATCAAAATAACAATTATTTTACATTCTCTAGTTGTGTAGACTTCTTGTCAATGAATGCTGCCTGCAGAGGAATGACTATTATTAAGGGACCAAGAAGTCACAAAGTGACATTGGTCACTTATTGCTTTTGTGTTTATTTTTCTTCTCCTTCTTCTTCCGCCAAAAATAGCTGTTCTGGCTGAACCGTGCAGTCGGTTTTCGCGAAACGCGGTAATCTGGTAGAGGGCCATGCCAAACGGTGACTATGCGAAGCCCATGGCCATTTGGCCAAATGGTGGCGCTATAGTGCTCAATTGAAAATGCAAACTTTGAACGTGCAAAACTCATGAACCGTTTGACCGTCGGAAATGACACTTTGATACACATATGTGTCTCCTCATGCCGAACAACTTTCGTGACCTCTGACCTTTAGATCACCCGCCATTTTGAATTATATGAAAAACAGTTAAAATGTGGTAGAGGGTCATGCCAAATAGCACTGAAAGCAGTCTTACTCCAATTGGCCAAAGGGGGGCGCTATAGCAATTTTTTGAAAATGAAACCTTTGAACAGGCTTAACTCATGCCTCGTTTGGCCAAACGTCATGGCACTTGTTTCCACATGTTCCTTGACTCAGGGGGAACACATCTGTCACTTTGACAAGTAAGCTCCGCCCTCAGATTTTCCGCCATTTTGAGCAGTTTGAAAAATGCTTATACCTGATTTTCTGCCCTGATTTTTGCGTGAAACGTTGTTACAGTATACAATGAAACAACTGACTGTGTCCAGATAGCTCAGTTGGTTGAGCTCTCACCTTCGGACCACAAGGTTGTGTGTTCAAATCCGGGTAAAGACAATTCAGCCTGTTATTCTTATTTGTGCATATTGTTCTTATTGCGTATTGTCTTCTTTCTTGGTCCCGCCTTATCGCTGCTTGCAGCTATATTTAACTATTGAGATTATGTAAAATGAAACAGTCGTCAGTCGTGACTCGTGACTCCAGACTTTGATTCTTTGTTTTCAGCTCATGATTTTCTCTAAATTTCAAAATCATTTTCATAAGGGTACATTTGGTCATGCTGTCATGCTCTGAGTTAAAGATCTATAATGGTCCATTTGGTTAGCAACACTCCATCATTTAGTCGGGGACCACCTGGAACCCCCTCAAGGACCACTGATCAAGTCAGTTAAATCTCACAGAGTATTCAGGCAGCGGCAGCCGGTGGTTCCACTTTGTTTATTTTTCCTATTGAGCACCTGCCCCTCAAAATGTCTCTCCACGCCACTGCTATCTCTCTCTCTCTCTCTCTCTCTCTCTCTCTCTCTCTCTCCTAGATGTGGTGTTACACGCTGCTGTTAAATTATTTTTAGTAATTCACAGACTGCACGGCCATGACAGCTCAGTTAAATTGGCCTGGTGTGTAACTACAGTAATTATCAGCAGCAAACCCAGAACTAATTCTGAGTCCTTGTCAGCTGTGGTTACAGTAGACAATTTATTTCAGTCACAATTAATCCTGTTGAAGATTCAATTTAGATAACGTGTGTTCTCGAGAGTCTGCTCTCCCTCCAAGCTCTCTGTTACCCCCTACTAGGTCTGACCACCACTTCATTACCTCCTCCCCCCCCTCTCTCTCTCTCTCTACTCTCCCGCCTAAACCTGCTATTTTCCCCTTCATTCTTTTTGCTATAATTTTAATCCCACGATTTTGTAACCCATTTTTCACCCGTGTCAATTATCTAATGTGATCCTGGCCTCTACACACCCTCCGTCAACCTAGTCCCCATATATGGGAGACATGGGGAGAGCAACGGACTTGAGTGTCCAAGTTGCTCCTTTACACCTGACAGGGGGGAGTTTCCCTGGTTGGACGTAGCGCGTGGAAGGAACACGTTAATCCAACCAGTTCCTTTCCCCTCCATCAGGCGCCCCGGCTGGCCAGGGGGAGGCAGTTTAGAGACCAGGATTACTGCATGTTTTTTGTGAGGGTACCTACCCTATTTTCCCCTTCAAAGCAACCAAAGGTATGGCAACCCAATATCTTGCAAGTCTGATCTGACCCTACAAACCCTCCCGGGCAGGCGGGCACTCGGATCAGCCAACGCAGGGAAGCTGGAAGTATACATTCAGTAAAAACGCCGGGACAACGCTCCACGCGTCCCAAACTCTTCTCCGTCCTGGCTCCAAAACTATGGAATGCATTTCCCCATTGCAATCAAAACGGCAGACTGACTCACTCCCAATCTTTCGCCGTAGTCTGAAAACTCACCCCTTCAGACTCCATCTTGGCCCGTAGCACTTGCCATAGCCTTATAGCCTCGACGACCTTGCAGGCGTATATGCAAAGGCTCTACTTACATAACTTAGATAGCATTTTGTATACGCATAGATCCATTATGTAGAAATTACACTGTTAGGTTCGCCCGCCCGCCCGCCCGCCCGCCCGCCCGTCCGCCCGCCCGCCCGTCTGCCTGCCTGCCTGCCTGCCTGCCTGCCTGCCTGCTGTCCGCCCGCCCGCCCGCCCGCCCGCCTGCCTGCCTGCCTGCCTGCCTGCCTGCCTGCCTGCTTGCCTGCCTGCCTGCCTGCCTTCCCGCCCGTCCGTCCGTCTGTTGAAGGTATCTTTCCCTTACTCTCCAGAAGTACTCTCAGGTCTTTTGTCAACAACACAAACACACAAACCCAGAATAACTGAACGCTTGAAAATGACTTGACAACGTCTTCTGTTCTCTGTCATCCCAGAGGGAGGAGACACGGATTCTATAATTTATTCTCTTTCATGGATGAAAAGAACATAAAAGACTGTTATTCATTTTTTGCTGTCACGCTGAACGAGAAAACTAATCCCAAAAGATGGTTTTAGGTGTGTGTGTGTGTGTGTGTGTGTGTGTGTGCGTGCGTGCGTGCGTGCGTGCGTGTGTGCGTGCGTACTTTCAGTGCATTGTTCTGATGTAGAGAGAGAGAGAGATTTGTTCCTATTTATATTCAATATTCTTTACATTGTTTTATCTTGATTGTCTTGTTCCACTTTTGCTTTGGCAATGTAATTGTAAACGCACGTTTCGGCATGCCAATAAAGTTGAATTGAATTGAATTGAATTGAATTGAATTGAATTGAATTGAATTGAGAGATCAGCGGATTCGACCGTTATCTCTCTATTGAATAGGCGAAATCATCCGTTATCAGCACCAGGGCCAATATGGCACACATTTATGTGGCAGCGGTGGCCGAACGGATAGCGGCGCGGTCTTGATACCGGAAGGTTCCTAGTTCGAATCAGCCGTCCGACACGTTAAAAATACCACCGCTGAAGTGCCCTTGAACAAGGCATTGAACCACTACGATGAAATGTGTTCTATGAGCAGGGCCTGGCTGGAAACAAGTTCTTGAGCTTAGCCCAGATACCCTGGGTAAAATATAGATTTCATTTCATTTCATTTCATTTCACACTGGCATATACTCACCCTTGGCTTAACATAGCCTGGTCAAGGTTTCCCCCTGGTGGACGTGTCATTTCCAACTATTGGCGCATGGAAACTAGGGGCTACTAATATATACTATTCTCTGCCTATCGGGACGTAACTCGGACGGCGCTGAGTCGGGTCTGGTGGCCGTCGTAACGCTCGGCACTGCGACTTGCTCGGCTAGCGCCTCGCTCGGCGGTGCATCACGTGGCTCAACGCCACCAGACACGGCGCACCTCCGTCAGGACATCAGTGATAATGACAATAGGTGATAATGACATACTGAAACAGTGAGTATGCCAGTATGGCCATATTGGCCTTATTCGAAGGTGCTGATAACGGATGATTCGCCTATTCAATAGAGAGATAACGGTCGAATGGGGTGCAGCGAGAGGGGTCTGTCTCAGGTCTGGTTTGTGCAATTGATTAGAATTCACCTTAACGTGCAATTGTTTATGAATCTCTACACAGGCTCAGCCCTTCCTACTGTTCCTACGTTAGTTCGATCGTCCGACATACGTGGCCGGTTATAAGACTCACCCGTGGCTCCGACATACGTGGCCGGTTAAGGGCATGGAAGGAATTGGTGGAAAAAGTATACTCACATTTGTATCACAAACTTTCCCCTGCATGCAAACTCTTCAGGTTTGCTGCTGCCATGATTTATGACAGGAGGACATATCAGGTCAAATCCTCCCAGACAGAATACTGTAGCTGCAGTAATAGCTTTTCTCCATGAAATCTATAACACTTTAAACCAGGGATCAGCATGAGATCCAGACTGAGTTTTAAAACTCGGAATGTCAGCGTAGAGATGTCGGGTGTCTGAAAAGCTTCCGGGGTTTGAGTCCTGGCTTATGCATCTGACCCACGATGCATTTCTCATTTCTGACTGGCTTTGAATATGAAAAGTAATAGAGAGAGAGAGAGAGAGAGAGAGAGAGAGAGAGAGAGAGAGAGAGAGAGAGAGAGCGAGCGAGAGAGAGAGAGAGAGAGAGAGAGAGAAGTATATGTTGTTTCGTTTTCAGTAAGTTATGCCTTAGTTCCCTTTTGTTTTTTGTTATACCTCCCAGGCAACCTTTAGTATTTCAGTTTGTTCACTTTACAAGTAAACCCTCAGTTTGTTATATTCTTATTCTATTTGTACTTGTATTTAATGTAACTCCCTGCCTTTGCCACCTTGTAGGGGTGTTAGGCCCTTTTTGTTATTCCTTCACTTTATTGTAATTTTGTTAGTTAGGTTAATAAGGCTTTAGTATTGTATTTTTGTTCCTCCTACTGTAGGTTAGGGATTGAGTTAGGGTTAGGGGTAAACCTATTGTTTTTTAGAGAGTTCATTTTCTCTACAATTACAATTTAGGCATTTGCTCTTAATCCACAGCGATTTACATTAGGCAAGAACAAAAAAAAGCATGGGAATACATCACATATATAAAATGCATTTATGATGAAACATGAAGTGCTAGACTACATACACTGCAATTATTGTGCTGTCTGCATGACATGCTATAAGTCTGTTTCAAATGCTATCTAAGTCTAAAAAGTGCTATCTAAGGGAGTAGGGTAATTGCTATGGGCCATGATGGAGTCTGAAAATGTGTGTTTTCAGACTACGGCGTAAGATTGGGAGTGATGCTGCAGTTCTGATTGCAACGGGAAGTGCATTCCACAGTTTTGGGGCCAGAAGGGACAAATGTCTATCTCTACAAATGTAACTAGCACCCTGAAGCCAATACTTGAACTGAAAAGAACAAATAATTGTAATCAATAATCAATAATTGTCTCTGCTGAACAGACAGGCAGGAGCAGAGAAGGTCAAATGCAAGTATTTATTGCGACCGCAGATCACATTTACTATGAAAACATGCATTTCCTGTCAGTTAGTTAGTTCATCATCAGGGGTGTCACTTGACACCATATATGGGAATGTCCAGATATGCAGATCCCTGTTGTCATCAATATTGGCCAGCAACTCTACATCTGACCTCAAACCCTTTAGATCTCCATATATGGAGCTGACCTGTTCTTCCCCGCATCCATCATTTCTCTTCGATGTCTCCCTTTTGACTGATACCTGTCCATTTAAACTCTAGACGAGCCTGCCCCAAAGTCATTAGTGCAGCCGCGCCCGGCAGCCGGCGAAAACTGGAGTTCTCAACAGCCCCGAAAATTAAGGCCCGGCCCTACTTGGGCCCTCATCAAACCCTGTACACTCAAGACACTGCCCCCGCTGCCACCCTTAGATCTCGTGGAGCAGACCTGTTTTGAAAATTCCATATGTTGATCTGACCTCATCAAACCCTGGACACTCAAGACAAGACACGCTCCATATATGGCCTACATAATTCATTCCATATGTTGATCTGACCCCCCCATGCCAAAGCACCAGCGCTCACAGTCTGCTGTCACCCAGTCTGCATGTCTAAATTCCTGTCTCCTGTTTCCTGTCTAAATGTCATGTTTCAAACTCTTGTTGAAGACAAAGGTTTGCCAAATGTTGTACTTCACGACAACACAGAGACACTTTCTAGTATTCTAATTAAGCTACATTATGTTTTCAGCACCATCTGTGACCATCATGCACCAACGTATGCACGCGTGCTGCGCGCGCGCACGCACACACACACACACACACACACACACACACACACACACACACACGCTCACACGCACACACACTGGCATTGAGCAGGCAGCATGTGACACTGACAAACAGCCGGATGGATATATCATCAATACAAGAGAAGAGCCATATTGATCCAACGTGGGAGTCTGAAAACAGACACGGATGCCCAGAATCTCTGGGAGCTATTCTTGATCAATGTGTCACAATTCTCCGAATCTTCAGCTCGCCATGCAGGGAAAGTTCTGTCCTTCGGTTTGTTTTGTTTGTTTGTTTAGGCAGCGCCAGCGGCTGAGCTCTGATTTCAGACTGCATCGTTATTGTGTTCAGAGTTCCTCTGATGCCAACATGTCTGCGAGAGAGAGAGAGAGTGAGAGAGAGAGAGAGAGAGCGAGAGAGAGAGAGACAGTATTCTCTTTATTCAGACACTTCCCATAGAGAGCCCATTCATCCAAACAGAAAGGTCCTCTCTAATTATATTAAACAACGTCAAAATTACCAACATTGCAGCTGTATAGGGAAATCTTGAATTATCCTCTTTCAATCTGTAAAGTTTTTGTCTAATAAAAATCCACCGTAGACTTTTATGAGCTACTTCCTGTCAAGAAATTCCTTGCAGATGATTATTCTTTAAGTATCAGAGTATGGAAGCGCTCGTTATCAGTAAAGCAACCTCCTGCTGCCTTCTGCATTATGTGCACATTCAAAACAGGTGGTACGAATGGGCCGTTGAGTGATAGTCAACGAGCACTTCATGGGCCGTTGAGTGATAGTCAACGAGCACTTCCAAACTCCAGCACTTAGAAAAGAATCATCAGGACGTATCTCATAAAATGTCTACGTGGATTTTTATGAAACAAACACTTTACAGATTAACTAACACCAAAAGGGGTTCCCTGCCCAGAATGGGGTTAACACCACCACATTTACAGTATACAACATCAATGGTACACAACCAACAGACAACTAGTTTAACATTTTGCCCAGACCAGGCACACCGTAACCTGACTCCGCCAGATGGGGCAGCAGAGAGTACACTGGGGGGAACCCAGTGTACTCTCTGCTGCCCCATCTGGCGGAGTCAGGTTAGGCACACCGGGCATATGCCTGGAACATCCATGTGGACAGTCCACCCCTGGAGATCGATAGCAGCCATCATTAAAAGAGGAAGATTTTAAAAAGCAGGCTAAGGTACAACATCGCTGTGTCATTTTTCTTCACTGGACCATTCTAACATGTCCCAGGATTAATGCGTGGACCAAAGGAGAAGTTCCCAGCTCCATTCTTTAAACGTCTTTCACCGATTTATCCCCCTATGATTTTTCTTCTTCTTTTTTTGATGAAAAGTCATGATGAAATATTAACACAAAGCGTGCTAACGACTCCCGCAAACTGATTACCCTGTACGCTACGATGATAGCATTGGACGAGCACACTTTTCCTAGGCCGACAGCAAATGTTCTCTTATAGCGAGAAGCACACCGCATACCTCAAACGAAAGCTACATTTGTCCACTCCAATTTAGAAATAATAATCTTTATGTAACACCTGCTTTTGTAGTAACAGGCTCATCTTGAACAGAAGCCGAGTTAGGAGCTGTTTTATGTCAGACGTTGACAGGCAGTTTTAAAGATAAATAGAAATAAATCCTATGCATTCTATACACATGCAGAATGAATAGTGGATTTGACCGTTATCATACGATCTTATGGGCCCAGTATGTCCGTTTATCATCCATCTTATGGGCCCAGTATGGCCATACTGGCCTACTCACCATAGTAGCCTGGTCAAGGTTTCCCCCTGGTGGACGTGTCATTTCCAACTATTGTCGGTGCATGGAAACTAGGGGCTACTAATATATACTATTCTCTGCCTATCGGGACGTAACTGGGACGGCGCTGAGTCGGGTCTGGTGGCCTTCGTAACGCTCGGCACGGCGACTCGCTCGGCGGTGCCTCATGTGGCTCAAGGCCACCAGACACGGCGCGCCTCCGTCAGGACATCAGTGATTATCAAGCGAAATAATCACGGAGAACTACCAACTGAGCCGTTGGGTCGGCAGAGCATGCCCATACTAGCTCGAAAAATTCGTACTGATCCTAACTGATAACTGCGGTCTTGTCCATTGATACCAGTCGAAATGGGTGGAATGAAAGCCCTGAATGTCTACTTTTACGAGGAAAAAGTACACATTGATCCCATTTACCTTTCGTCGCTAAATGGCTTTTGTATGAGCTAAAGAATGAGCATATGGGACTGAGAGAACATCTTGGGGCTACGTTACTGTTTTGTTTATTATTTATGAAGATTATGATGATGACAGATCAAGTAGCCACCCGGCGGGCAGATGGAACGATGCAAAGACGCATTGTTGTTGTCGTGCGTGTCTGTCGCTGTGTATGTTTCCAACTTGGCTCGCCGAGGGACGGTGGTGTTGCTGACTTGCGTTGCCCCTAAAGTAACAACAACGGCGTATTTCCATTGTTCCATCTGACCGCGGCGATGATCATCATCATAACAAAATAACCGTACCTCGGCGATACAATCCGTGATCATTTTCTTGTTTGTTCGAGTTTGATGAAGGAAGGGAGACCCGACTTTAGATCCGTGTCCATCATGGAGTCGGAACATGCCGCTACATGTTCCGACAGACACTACACGAGACACAAGACGCCTCCCCTGAAACAAACAGGAGCCCTCCCTCCCCTGAGACATGCGGGTGGGGGGGGGGGGGGGGGGGGGGGGGGGGGAGGGGGGAGTAGACCAGTTGACTGGAGTAGGCTACGCTTGCATGTGTGATCCCAACGGTCCCGCACCGGACCGTTGGGATTTGAACCATGTAGAAATCCCTTTCTCGCACGCTGTGTGTTAAAGAAGAGTATCCTAAGTTCCCACGTATTGCTGCACTTAAATATATTTGGATGAGAAATGTTTTTTTTATGGAATATTTTACATTGTTACAATGTTTGAATATAGTTTAAGCATTGTTTAACTCAAATAAGGGTCCCTGGTACAAAAAACATTTCAAAATGGTGGGTCTACAGCAAAATAGGCCTATACATATAGTTGTGGGTGTCCTTGACATGAAAAGCTTTGAGCACCACTGACTTCTAAAACTCTGAGGATTTAGAAGACATTTGTAGAATCAGGCCATATTGGGTTAGTGCTGCTGCAATGAGGGAGTTAAGGGACCAATAACATGCATAATATGACACACGCACGCACGCACGCACGCACACACACATACACACTAATCTAACCCATTTAGGCCTGACGTCGAAATTAGATCTGCTATTTTTCAATAGCTAAATTATAACATAATGTTTAAAACACCAAAAGGGTTTCGTCCCGCCCAAAATGGTCTAAGCTAATCTCTCACACACAGCGCCTACTTCTTAACAGTATGTGTGATACACTAGAATACTTTGTGGCTGCAGTGGACATTTTTAAGTTCCTTTAGAAATGTGCTGTATAGCAGTGTTCCTGGTGGATTAGTTTTAATGCGAGTGAAGCCTGTATGCACTTTGAGGACCATAAAATCACAAAAGGAGCAGACAATTTAAACTAATTGGACACCCCACATGGATTCGTCTTTTGAAGAATTTCACGCGCGCACGCACGCACGCACGCACGCACGCACGCACGCACGCACGCACGCACACACACACACAGTTTCAACAGAATTAAATTGCACAGTGGCTATTTCCACAATCCCATCTGGGACTCTGTCGTGACATCAAAATAACATCTATGGCAATTATGAGAGGAAAGTGTTCTGCAACATAATGCTTTAAAAATGCACATGCGCACACACACACACACACACACACACACACACACACACACACACAGGCACACACACGCATACACACACACACACACACAACGTGCTTCACCCGCCACCACTGTTGTTTTCATTTTACGAGTTGTCAAAGTGAAACGCATGATGGCGAGTGAGGAGGAGGAATACGGTCGTTATAAAATGATCATATTTGAACTGGGGACCCATCCATCCATCCATCCATCCATCCATCCATCTTCAACCTCTTATCCATAGTCGCGGGGGCAACAGCTCCACCAGAGACTTCCCCTCTCCAGAGCAACATTAGTGACTTCCTTCTGGGGGATCCCGATGCGTTCCAAGGCCCAGTGAGTCGATGAAATCCCTCCATCTGCGCCTTGGTCTGCACGTCTGGACGTGCATCGAGGACCTCCCCAGGGAGACGCTCGAGAGGCATCCCAACCAGATGCCCCGAACCACCTAAGCTGGCTCCTTTCCAGGCGAAGAAGCAAGCGGCAAGCGGAGTCTAACCCGCGTGACTGAACTTCTCACCCTATCTCTAAGGGAGATGCCAGCCACCCGTCCGGATAAAACTAATTTCCTGCCGCTTGTATTCGTGACCTTATTCTTTCGGTCATGTCCACACTTTAGGTGAGAGTAGCAACGAAGATTGCTCACTGGACAGAGAGCTTTGCCTTCTGGCTCAGCTCTCTTTTCGTCACAACAGTGCGGTGCAGAGACTGCAATACAGCCCCTCATGCCGCTCCGATTCTCCGGCTGATCTCCTTCTCCGTCCTCCACTCACTCGTGAACAAGACCCCGAGATACTTAAACTCCTTCACCTGGGGTAATGTCTCATTCCCTACTTGAACTGCACAGCTGAGAACTGGGACCCCCCCAAACTTATCACATTTGAACTGGAAACATTTTGAAGCCAGTACCTTTGTTACTTTTACTCAAGTCAATTTTTAATTCCAGACTTTTACTTGTAACAGAGTATTTCCGTATTGCAGTATTGCTACTTTTACTGAAGTAAAAAAAAAACATTGGGTCCTTTTTCCCAGCCTGACCACAGCCTCTCTCCATATTGCGATCACGGTTGTGTTTGTTGTTTATACTATAAAGCCCATTTACATATTCAGTATTCTATTACAGGCTATAATATATTCACATGCAGTGCTTACATATATACGAGGTCATATATACGAGGTCATTTCCCCGCTGCCGCCCTCGCCCGCTCTCTGACAGAATTAGGACACGCCTCGGTGAAAAAGCAATCGGCAGACAGACTCTCACCCTCCAATCGAGGGCCTGGAGTCAAGGTTTGATGATGGTGAATGAATAACGATGAGGATGATGAGGATCATAGCAGGTTGGCAGAGGTTGCATGGGCGGGGAAAAGAGTTTGCAAACAAAGTTTTGATGCGTGGGGAGATGATGCTGCACGTATGTCATCATCTGGGAGTTAACAGTTGAAGTTAAGTTAATTCGGTCAAAACCACAGTTAAGGTTATGTATATTATTTGTTGTTGTTGCTGCTGAGGGGATGGGGGCCATGGATGCTGCTGAGCGGATGGGGGCCATGGATTCTGCTGAGGGGATGGGGGCCATGGCTGCTGCTGAGGGGATGGGGGGCATGGCTGCTGCTGGGGGGATGGGGGCCATGGCTGCTGCTGGGGGGATGGGGGCCATGGCTGCTGCTGGGGGGATGGGGGCCATGGATGCTGCTGGGGGGATGGGGGCCATGGCTGCTGGGGGGATGGGGGCCATGGCTGCTGCTCGGGGGATGGGGGCCATGGCTGCTGCTGGGGGGATGGGGGCCATGGCTGCTGCTGGGGGGATGGGGGCCATGGCTGCTGCTCGGGGGATGGGGGCCATGGCTGCTGCTCGGGGGATGGGGGCCATGGCTGCTGCTCGGGGGATGGGGGCCATGGCTGCTGCTCGGGGGATGGGGGCCATGGTTGCTGCTGGGGGGATGGGGGCCATGGATGCTGCTGTGGGGATGGGGGCCATGGTTGCTGCTGGGGGGATGGGGGCCATGGTTGCTGCTGGGGGGATGGGGGCCATGGTTGCTGCTGAGGGGATGGGGGCCATGGTTGCTGCTGGGGGGATGGGGGCCATGGATGCTGCTGTGGGGATGGGGGCCATGGTTGCTGCTGGGGGGATGGGGGCCATGGTTGCTGCTGGGGGGATGGGGGCCATGGTTGCTGCTGAGGGGATGGGGGCCATGGTTGCTGCTGAGGGGATGGGGGCCATGGTTGCTGCTGGGGGGATGGGGGCCATGGATGCTGCTGGGGGGATGGGGGGCATGGCTGCTGCTGTGGGGATGGGGGCCATGGCTGCTGGGGGGATGGGGGCCATGGCTGCTGCTGGGGGGATGGGGGCCATGGCTGCTGCTGGGGAGCTGGGGGCCATGGCTGCTGCTGGGGGGCCCAGGTATGGGTCGCTGGAGGGGGCGCTGGGGCCTGTAGTTGTTGCTGCGCCGATGGTGGTGCGAGCTGGGGAGGGGGACCATGAAAGAATGGTATAAAGTAATATAGTTAGGTAAAGTTACCTTAAGTTGTGGCAAATCTGGAAAAAAATGCTTACCACTAGCTTTCTTCACAGATGTGTTCATAAAGGTGTCTACTATCACAGAAAAAGTTGTTCCAACCCAACTCCCTTGGGAAACTTTGTGACAGCTGCTGAAAGTTGGGGTACCATACAACCATTATAAGGCAAAATGTTATAAATTTCATTATGCTTTAAGTAGCATGTGACGTGTTAAACTAGGGGGTTTTCATGATTCTGAACCCGTTCCAAGCATTCGTTTTGCACGAAAAACACTCGTTTAGGCTAGATTCAGCCATAGAACTTGCCCAAATGTCCCCAAATGTGCTGACCTCATCACCTTTGTGATGACGGCTATGGCCTTTTTAAGCTCAAGGAGTGTTTTTCATGCAAAACTAATGCTTGGAATGGATTCAGAATCATGAAAACCCCCTAGTTTGACCCCTAGTTTGGCCATAGACTCCCTAGTTTGGCCATAGCCACTTGCCCAAATATGCCCAAATGTGCTGACTTCATCACAGAGTATTGGACTCGAGACTCGATGACTCGACTCGAGTCCGACTCGAGTCATTGATTTGACGACTTGCAACTCGACTTGGACTTAAGGGTAAAAACTTGAGACTCGACTTGGAAGACAATGACTCCAGACTCGACTCGACTTGAGACAAGCTGACTCGGACAACTTAAGTAACCGACCTGTCCGGCCATTCACTGTTATAAATGCAGGTTTCATGTAATCATGTTGGGTCAAATTGATAAACTGCGTGAGCCACGCATGTTTTACACAGTTGAACAATAAGCTTGTCCGTCGGGTGCAAACTTCCTTTCCTACTTTCCTCTTACCTGTCTTGTTTTATTGTTCCAACCACATTATTCCATTTGAAAAGTCCTTAATTCAGCAACAGCTTCCAACAACAACAACAACAACACAAGACGCTAACTTAAGTTGTGATCATCAAAAAAAAAAAGGAAAAGAAAAACATCCACAGCTGAACATGGGGAGTTGACGACGCGGTCGCGTTGTCTCTCACTCTATCGCCTGTAGTCAATTAAACATCGTTAAGCTTCCCAACGTCTTTAACAAACTACACTACAAGTACAACAGAACATTTTGATTTCCTATACAGAGCTTAAAATGAACTGAGACAAAATGTGTGGCAGCGGTGGCCGAACGGATAGCGGAGCGGTCTTGATACCGGAAGGTCGCCAGTTCGAATCAGCGGTCCGACACGTTAAAATTACCACCGCTGAAGTGCCCTTGAACAAGGCATTGAACCACTACGATGAAATGGGTTCTATGAGCAGGGCCTGGCTGGAAACAAGTTCTTGAGCTTAGCCCAGATACCCTGGGTAAATATAGTAATCATTTCATTTCACATGAGGTATTACTTTTTTCCTTAAGACAATTTAATGCAGACACAGGCCTGTACTTCTGTGTCTGAATGGGAAAGTCTTATTTCTTTATTTTTCCTTTTTAATTGTCATAATAATAATAATATATTATTATTATTATAATTATTATTATTATTATATATGTTTTATTTTTTATTTTTGTACTTGCTTTAGGCCTGTCCGTGCATGGGCAGGGCATCAGTATTATATTCATATAATTAGACTGGATATTGTGATTTTACATATTGTAATTGGCATAAGTTTGATATTGGCATAAGTGTTCTTTTCCTGTTTTTTGAGTGGTGCAACCACTATAGACAGCTATGTGTGACTTGTGTGTGTCCCTGTGTCCCTGTATCCGAGCACGGAAATAGCATAATTATTGTCACCACCATCAAGTGTCACTGTTGCAGCCTAACACACAGACAGAGGCCAGGGAGGAGAGCTTGTACAGTACAGTACAGTACAGTACAGTACAGTACAGTACTCGACAATCTTGTGACTCGACCCGACTTGACTTGACATAACCTTGTGACTCGACCCGACTTGACTCGACAACCTTGTGACTCGACCCGACTTGACTTGACATAACCTTGTGACTCGACCCGACTTGACTCGACAACCTTGTGACTCGACCCGACTTGACTTGACATAACCTTGTGACTCGACCCAACTTGACTCGACAACCTTGTGACTCGACCCGACTTGACTTGACATAACCTTGTGACTCGACCCGACATGACTCGACAACCTTGTGACTCGACCCGAGTTGACATAACCTTGTGACTCGACTTGACTTGACTTGCCCACAACAGAAAAACTTGAGACTTGCTTGAGACTTGGACCAAATGACTTGCTACTCGACTCGGACTCGGATCGGAGGGACTCGTGCAATTGTCTGCTTCATCACATTTGTGATGACGGCTATGGCCATTTTTAGCCCAAGGAGTGTTTTTCGTGCAAAACTAATGCTTGGAATGGATTCAGAATCATGTAAACACCCTAGTTTGACACGTCACATGCTACTTAAAGCGTAATGAAATTTATAACATTTTGCCTTATAATGTATTGTATGGTACCCCAACTTTCAGCAGCTGTCACAAAGTTTCCCAAGGGAGTTGGGTTGGAACATTTTTTTCTGTGACAGTAGACACCTTTATGAACACATCTGTGAAGAAAGCTAGTGGTAAGCATTTTTTGAACTGGTTGAATATACACCCTCACACCAGCGTGCCTATTAGAGCACCCGGACCAGACTGGCTTGTGGTTTCACATGGTATCTTTATTGAGGATGAATGAATGATGGACATGATGGAAGTGATGATTTTAAACTGCGCAAGAAAATAAACGGTATAACAATCAGTAGTGTAAACTAAAAGTACAAACTTGGGCATAAACAAACAATACTCAAAAAGGACAACAACAGAAAGAAAGGAGCAAACTTACATAATGCATCATCTTGTGGCACAACTGTCAAGGTTCACAGTACCTCTGATAGAGGGCATCAGGGCAACATGTTTGTGAGGTTACCACCTGGGCCTATATAGGCCAGGCACAGGTGTGCCCAACTAGTAATCAGTATAGCCCCGCCCACCACTAGAGGAGGAAGGAGGCGATCAGCTCCGGTTCCACCCCACTCTCAGCCGGAGAGTGGTGGGGTTTAAGTACATGTACCCAAGTACTGTACTTGAGTACAATTTTGAGGGATTTGTACTTTAATGGAGTATTTCCAATTTCCAATACTTTTACATGTACTCCACTGCATCTCATAGGCAAATATGGTACTGGTACTCCAAGTATTAGTTGCTATAGTTATACTTTGATCATAATTACAAAACACACACCACTTCAGCCCTATATACATTTTTGGTCATTTGCATTGTGAGCTTGTAGATCTGCCATTTTCAAAGTTGAAATGGGACATACTGCATAATTAGCACTTTTAGTTTTGGTACTTTAAATACATTTCGATGCCAAAACGCACATGTACTTAATGTACTTATAATCAAGTATTTTTTTAAATTCCGGACTATACTTGTAACGGAAAGTGTTAGTATTTCTGTATTGCGGTATTGACACTTTTACTTAACCCATTTTGGGCATTATGTTATGCTTTAGCTATTGAAAAATAGCAGATCTACAAGCTCATAGCAACTTGTAGGTCTGCTATTTTTGAAAGATCGAAGAACGACTGACATAGAAACATATAGCTTTTTCAGAAAAGTGTCAGGATGTAGAAGACATTTTTAGAATCTGATCTCAGGTCAAAACATTTGAGTACATCTTTTCCACCACGGCACACTGATAAACGTATACATTCATCACACCATAGAGCTCCTCATTACAACACAATGCACCAACACTATCAAGTCTGCCATAGCGACGCGACGCAGGGTTCAGTGAACTCTCTGAACACCAAACTACACCTAGCCTACGGTGTGAAGACGTGACACGCTGCTTCAGGCAGAAAGGATTCCTTCCCCTCTGAGAATAACCACCGTTGTGCCGCTTGAAATGTATTCATAGCAAATTGCCAGTGGTCCCACGCAGAACGAACGCACGCACGCACGCACGCACGCACGCACGCACGCACGCACGCGCGCACGCACGCACACATTGTCCCATGCACAACGAAAGGCAGGCATTTTCCACACCCTCCTGCCGTGGAGGCTTCCACAGTAGGTCTGAACGTGGTGGTTCCTACAAAGGCATAGGTCTATGAATTATTACTCGTCGACAACCAATAAACGGGATAGACCAGGGGTTTTAGGGAACATTATTTGAAAACCCCTAGTATTTTTTGTGAGGTTCCCTCACAAAAACATGCAGTAATCCTGGTCTCTATTTACTGCCTCCCCCTGGTCAGCCGGGGCGCCTGATGGAGGGGAAGGGAACAGGGTCGAATAGCGCGTTCCTTCCACACGCGGTACGTCCTACTGGGGAAACTCCCACCCCCCCTGTCAGGTGATAAGAAGCGGCCTGCTCACTCCTCATGCACTGAAGGAAGCATGAGCTCAGTTCGAGGCTCACCCCAGGTTGGCAGAGGTATAGGACCCAGGATTACAGTTTAGGCAATTGGCAGAGGGTGGGAAAAAACAGGGTTACAATACAATATTGAGGAAAATGTATAGTGTCAAGTTTGTGGGTGCCTGACGCAGTGACCCGCCAGCCTCATCCTTCTCTCTCTGAATGTGACCTGTTGTTATGACTCGGTGTGGTGCGACCCAAATGCACAACAAGGAGAGGCAGAGCAGAGTAAAGCCCTCCCTGGGCGGATCTTTATTCACAAACACGGGGGGGAAGAGAAGGTGAGTCAAAGGCAGGTCCACAGAGCAGAGAATAAGCACAGTAACGGCGTGACGTTTAACTGTCTAAGTCTAAATACTGAGGGCCTAAATGTCTGGCTGTCTAACTTTACCAACCGTAGAACTGGGGAAGAACTGGCGCCGAGCTGCAGACAGGCCTGGCTCTTGTATAGGCTCATCAGGTGATTGCAGACGACATACAGGTGGGGGGGTTGTAACTGGGAGAGAGGTGCTGTGGAGTGCTCTGGAGCCCTCTGGTGGCGCTGAAGTGCCCAGAGCACCCACAGCACACAGATGTGAAGTCGATGGGGGGCGAGACGTAACCCCTGTGGTACTAGTGGTATATATATATATATATATATATATATATATATATATATACATATATATATATACACATACATGCATGCATGCATACATACTGTACATACATACATACATACATACATACATACATACATACATACATACATACATACATACATACATACATACATACATATATTGGAGTATTTCCAATTTCCAATATTTTTACATGTACTCCACTGCATCTCAGAGGCAAATATGGTACTGGTACTCCCAAGTATTAGCCTGGTATCCAGCCTGCTTCGCTACGTTCGGCGGATTTTTTTTTCTCTCTTCGCTTATCAGTCTGGAAAAACTCCCATTGGGAGGTTTTGCAGAACTACACTAGAACTACATATGTTACGTAGTCAACGTCGTTGCTGATTGGATGTTGTTCCAACGAATGAGAGTAGCGTTAGGCAACCTACGTCATCAGCCAGCGCCACCCTCCATGCTTTTCACACTGTTGTAGCTGCGCTTTGCTATGACGTCTCACTGGTGCTTTGTCCCGCCCCGCACCACAGACCAATCAGAAGCCACGTTAGGTTTCGAAGCTTTTGGCATGTCCCGCCTCCCTTGGAGATAGGAGGCTTTCCAGACTGATAAGCGAAGAGAGAAAAAAAAATCCGCCGAACGTAGCGAAGCAGGCTGGATACCAGGCTACCCAAGTATTTGAAAACTTTAGTTGCTATATACTTTGATCATAATTACAAAACACACAGTAACCACCTCAGCCCTATATACTTTTTGGTAATTTGCATTGTGAGCTTGTAGATCTGCTATTTTCAAAGTTGAAATGGAACATAACTGCATAATTAGCTTTTAATTTTGGTACTTTAAATAGGCCTACATTTCGATGCCGAAACGTACGTACTTATAATCAAGTGCATTTTTTAATTCCGGACTTTATACTTGTAACGGAAAGTATTAGCATTTCTGTATTGCGGTATTGACACTTTTACTTTTGGGCGGGAACCCCTTTTGGTGTTTAGCTATTGAAAAATAGCAGATCTACAAGCTCAAAAGATCAAAAATCGAAGAACGACTGACATAGAAACATAGCTTTTTCAGAAAACTGTCAGGATGTAGAAGACACTTATAGAATCTGATCTCAGGTCAAAATGGGTTAAGTAAAACATTTGAGTACATCTTTTCCACCACTGCACACAGATAAACGTATACATTCAACATTCAACACAATGCAACAACGCTATCAAGTCTGCTATAGCGACGCGACGCGGGGTTCAGTGAACTCTCTGAACACCAAACTACACCTAGCCTACGGTGTGAAGACGTGACATGCTGCTTCATGCAGAAAGAAATCCTTCCCCTCTGAGAATAACCAGCGCTGTGCCGCTTGAAATGTATTCATAGCAAATTGCCAGTGGTCCCACGCAGAACAAAACGCACGCACGCATGCACGCACGCACACACACACATTGTCCCATGCACAACGAAAGGCAGGCATTTTCCACACCCACCTGCTGTGGTGACTTCCACAGTACACTATTAACATCATCACAACACCAGTAATCCATTCATCATGGATGGATTCCTCCAACAGTCGTTGGAATTCTCCTCCTTTTCTTTATTCTGTCCCACACAAAAAAAAGCGTCCCTGTAAAATTACAGCATAGGAAAAGCTTGGTCACTTTTTACAGTGTATTTCATATGGCAGTTTATGTCTAGGAACTTTTAAAGATGGAGTGCCGTGATTTGTTTCCACCCTACAACATGATCATCAGGTCTTATTGTTATATAAGGAGGTATAATTTTTTCAAAAAAGTGTACAGTATTTGTTAAAATCATGCTTTTATGTGGGCACGCCCACCAGTTCATTAAGTATGCCTGGTTTGCCTGGTGGGTGGTCAGGGCCGGCGGAAGGCACTGGCAAAGTGGGCAATTGCCAAGGGTGCCAACCACTGGGGGGCACCAACTACAGACGGATGGATGGTTTGTCCGTCTGTCCGTCTGTTGTGTTTACGGTGACAGTTGACGCGGCTCTCTCTCATGCTGTTAAGTATTGTTGATAACAGTGTGTTCACAGCTTTCAGCCAGTCTGAAAGTGCTGTATGCTGTTCATGCTTTGAAATCTAATAATACGCTGTTGATATTTTATGAAGGGGGAAGAAAGGCCGAACATTTTCGATTTGGGGGGCGCCAGTTAGCCCAGCCCTGTGCCTGTGGGTGGTGATGGTGGTGATCCACCTGAACTGAAGCCGCACCCACAGCTGTAGTTGTATGATAAAGGGGGAGGGGTTAGGGGAGGGGCTGATAGTGTGGTGTCACTATATTACTGTTTATTTCATTGGCCCGTTTGACTGTCAAGGGTTCAGCCTCCAGGAAGAAACCCTAAATACAAAGTTAATACACCATTGCACATAAACACAACTCCAGTGTGTCTAATGAAGTACTGTCACCTCGTAAACACATGAAAAACAATAAATATGGAGTGCCACAAAAATTGTGGCACTCCATATTTATTGTTTGTTCAGAGCACTGAACGCGGTGGCATGTGGCAGCCAAGTCTATGGACTTTTAATGTTGGTTTACAGCATCTTAAAGGGGCTTAATGAATACCAGACGACTCGCCCCTTTACCAACTCGCCCCCGCAAAATGTGTTAATGTGAACAGTTAACAGTTCATTGAATATTTGAATATATGGAGTATTTCCAATTTCCAATATTTTTACATGTACTCCACTGCATCTCAGAGGCAAATATGGTACTGGTACTCCAAGTATTAGTTGCTATAGTTATACTTTGATCATAATTACAAAACACCGCTACGTCCTACTGGGGAAACTCCCCCCGTCCCCCTCCCCCCCCCTGTCAGGTGATAAGAAGCAGCCTGCTCACTCCTCATGCACTGAAGGAAGCATGAGCTCAGTTCGGGGCTCACCCCAGGTTGGCAGAGTGAGAGTATAGAGCGTTGCAGTCCCGCCTCCTACCCTGGACCAGGAAATGAAACCCAATGCATTATTCTCATAGACATTTCTTAAAGTATTTATTTAAAGACGGTTACGCCGCGGACAAAGCCAACTCGAGTCGTGACAACTCATGACAACACAAACAATATTTTGGATCAAACAAATAATTACAAAGAAGAAAAACAACAAATAAAGTGTTGTAACCTGCCGTTTTTTTCTTCTTTCTAATTATTTGTTTGGTCCAAAATATTGTTTGTGTTGTCATGAGTTGTCACGACTCGAGTTGGCTTTGTCCGCGGCGTAACCGTCTTTAAATAAATACTTTAAGAAATGTCTATGAGAATAATGCATTGGGTTTCATTTCCTGGTCCAGGGTAGGAGGCGGGACTGCGATGCTCTATAGGACCCAGGATTACAGTTTAGGCAATTGGCAGAGGGTGGGAAAAAACAGGGTTACAATACAATATTGAGGAAAATGTATAGTGTCAAGTTTGTGGGTGCCTGACGCAGTGACACGCCAGCCTCATCCTTCTCTCTCTGAATGTGACCTGTTGTTATGACTCGGTGTGGTGCGACCCAAATGCACAACAAGGAGAGGCAGAGCAGAGTAAAGCCCTCCCCGGGCGGATCTTCATTCACAAACTCGGGGGGGAAAAGGGAGATGCAGGGGTCCGTAGGCTTCTCCACAGAGCAGGGGTCCGTAGGCTGCTCCTCAGAGCAGGGGTCCGTAGGCTTCTCCACAGAGCAGGGGTCCGTAGGCTGCTCCACAGAGCAGGGGTCCGTAGGCTGCTCCTCAGAGCAGGGGTCCGTAGGCTTCTCCACAGAGCAGGGGTCCGTAGGCTTCTCCTCAGAGCAGGGGTCCGTAGGCTGCTCCTCAGAGCAGGGGTCCGTAGGCTGCTCCTCAGAGCAGGGGTCACGGAAACACTGGAGAGGAGAAGAGAAGGTGAGTCAATGGCAGGTCCACAGAGCAGAGGAAACACTGGAGAGGAGAAGAGAAGGTGAGTCAATGGCATGTCCACAGAGCAGAGGAAACACTGGAGAGGAGAAGAGAAGGTGAGTCAATGGCAGGTCCACAGAGCAGAGGAAACACTGGGGAGGAGAAGAGAAGGTGAGTCAATGGCAGGTCCACAGAGTAGAGGAAACACTGGAGAGGAGAAGAGAAGGTGAGTCAATGGCAGGTCCACAGAGCAGAGGAAACACTGGAGAGGAGAAGAGAAGGTGAGTCAAAGGCAGGTCCACAGAGCAGAGGAAACACTGGAGAGGAGAAGAGAAGGTGAGTCAATGGCAGGTCCACAGAGTAGAGGAAACACTGGAGAGGAGAAGAGAAGGTGAGTCAATGGCAGGTCCACAGAGCAGAGGAAACACTGGAGAGGAGAAGAGAAGGTGAGTCAATGGCATGTCCACAGAGCAGAGGAAACACTGGAGAGGAGAAGAGAAGGTGAGTCAATGGCAGGTCCACAGAGCAGAGGAAACACTGGGGAGGAGAAGAGAAGGTGAGTCAATGGCAGGTCCACAGAGTAGAGGAAACACTGGAGAGGAGAAGAGAAGGTGAGTCAATGGCAGGTCCACAGAGCAGAGGAAACACTGGAGAGGAGAAGAGAAGGTGAGTCAAAGGCAGGTCCACAGAGCAGAGGAAACACTGGAGAGGAGAAGAGAAGGTGAGTCAATGGCAGGTCCACAGAGTAGAGGAAACACTGGAGAGGAGAAGAGAAGGTGAGTCAATGGCAGGTCCACAGAGCAGAGGAAACACTGGAGAGGAGAAGAGAAGGTGAGTCAATGGCAGGTCCACAGAGTAGAGGAAACACTGGAGAGGAGAAGAGAAGGTGAGTCAATGGCAGGTCCACAGAGCAGAGGAAACACTGGAGAGGAGAAGAGAAGGTGAGTCAATGGCAGGTCCACAGAGCAGAGGAAACACTGGAGAGGAGAAGAGAAGGTGAGTCAAAGGCAGGTCCACACTCCACAGAGCAGAGGAAACACTGGAGAGGAGAAGAGAAGGTGAGTCAATGGCAGGTCCACAGAGCAGAGAACAAGGCACAGTAACGGCGTGACGTTAACCCATTCAGGCCTGACGTAAAAAAAAAATAGCAGACCAAAATAGCAGACCTACAAGTTCATAGCTTGAGCTTGTAGATCAGCTATTTTTCAATAGCTAAATTATAACTTAATGTAACCACCAAAAGGGGTTCCCGCTCAAAATGTGTTAAACTGTCTAAGGCCTGACTCACACCTTCACAACAGATTGATGCATGCTTGTTGTATGAGACTTATTGCAAGCTCACAATGCATTTCCAATGGGAGTCACATGGTTTGACACAACATTTGTGTTGTATGAGGGGGTGGGGGGCAGTCTAATTTACTCCCTTTCTTGTGCAGGGGGGTTACTTGAAATCTAGGGGGACCTGTCCCTGTTTGATGGAGAGGTTTACTATGTGGGTGATGATTGGAGCCTAGGTTTCTGTAGAAGGTTTGAATGTGCTCTACACCAAAGAGCCCAGAGTGGGAGGGCAGATTGTTAACCAGCGTTGTTGCTATGTTTGTAAAGAAGATGTTCAAGTAGTTGGGGGGGGGGGGGGGGGGGGGGGGGGGGGGGGAGACGTAACCCCTGTGGTACTAGTGGTATATATACACAGTGTATATATATATATATATATATATATATACACACACACACACACACACACAGACAGTGGTGGAAAGTAACTTAACTAAGTACATTTACCCAAGTACTGTACTTGAGTACAATTTTGAGGGATTTGTACTTTAATGGAGTATTTCCAATTTCCAATACTTTGACATGTACTCCACTGCATCTCAGAGGCAAATATGGTACTGGTACTCCAAGTATTTGAAAACTTATAGTTGCTATAGTTATACTTTGATCATAATTACAAAACACACAGTAACCACTTCAGCCCTATATATATTTCGGTAATTTTCATTGTGAGCTTGTAGATTTGCTATTTTCAAAGTTGAAATGGGACATATACTGCATAATTAGGTACTTTAAATAGGCCTACATTTCGATGCCAAAATGGTTTTAAATTCCTGTAATCTATAGGACTTTTAAATTAAGTATTGGTATGGACTTGTATTGAGGTTGGAGCATTTGCATTCTGTAGGCTACATTCCAGGCCATCATTGATTCATTGACTTAATTCATGGGATGATGGGCCATTCTGTATAGGCCCTACAGTATGGCCCATCATCACATGAATTAAGTCAATGAATAGCCGAAATAAAGATCTCTGGCACACCCTAGCCTGGAATGTGATTCAAAGTGGTAGAGTTACAGGAAAGCAGTACAAAATAAACACATACACAGTAACACCTCCCCTTTGTCTTGGAGTGGTGAAAACCCTCCTCACAGCTCTCCTCCACTTAACTGCAGTCAGGCTCTATTTCAATGTGAAAGGCTCATAACCAAAGACACCAGATGATGATGGGCCATCATCAGACAGTTTCAATGTGCTTGTCTTTGCCAAAAAAACTCAAACCCAGATATGTCAGCAGTTAATTTCCAAAGTTATTGATCAAGTTCTTCACTGTGCATTGTGTGCAATATCATTGTCATTTAAAATCATTACAAAAAACGTTAGCCCTATGTGAATGAAATAATGTTTTTGATTATTCATGGACACTACATGGACACTTCCTAATTCTTTCATCTTCACATACCAAATTCACAATTGCACAATTGTACAATCTATAGCAATGTAGTCATTTTAACAGTAGGCTAGTAACCTAACCGCATGGACATACATTGTCATGATTTGTATAGAGAATTGTATCTCAAATATTTATGTCAAGACAATTGATTTGATTTAACTGTGGACCCTTTTTTTCAAGATTATTCCATAATTTTCACAAATGTTCTGTGCAACTGTTAAAGACAGTTGCTTTAAGCTGATAACACATCACATCACAATGCGTTCTGAAATTGTAGATCAGTTCTATTAAAGGTTTATAATATTAAAACCAATAATAACAAGTACAATGTTAAAACAAAGAGTGGTATTCCCCTTTAAGGACTTAGTTAACATAACCCAATGTTGCAGGTCCCAGGTAGCTAGGACAAGCATGCAGATAATATTGTCCTGATAAACAGGAGAAAGAAGCACACAGAACGTTTTAGTTGTTTTCAGACTGGTTGCTCTCATAAGAATTTATTTTCACATATCACAAATTCACTTTGTTTCCCATTTATTTTGTTTCCTGCAGGTATTATTATTTCAATGTATTTTACTTTATCTTCAACTCTGTTTTCATCAAAATACACAATAAACCATTTTGTATCACTGGAATTATTATCATTATTATTAGTATTACCGTTACGATACTGCATGTTCTTCCCATATTCTTTTACATAGCAAACCTGTTACACTTCATCACTTCAAAACATACAATAAAGTACCATAATAGACCTTCATTCATTGTCTTGGTTTTCTCAGGAATATTCACCATTAACTCAGTGCACTTTAATAATGCTCATATAAGTAATTATACTCTTCTGACTGGTTGCTCTCATAAGAATGACGGTGAGCTTCCGGTCTGCAGGTAATATACACTGACACCACGCTAGACAGGAACGCCCAAAAACGTCACATCCGGTTTTAGCCTGGGGTAAGAATTTTCTATGGCTGCCAATGCAACTTGGTCCAATCCTTAATCACATACGGACAAACATCTATGCCAATGCTATCTAACTTGCGGAGGTAGCGTGCCTTGTCCACGGGCAACAGATCTTTCAACGTATGGCATTGCAAATACGTTTGATAATCGCTACTCTGTAGAAGTTTACAAGGCTGTACGTACTGCATTTAAACTGTTCGCGTCATGTGGGCACCCAAATGAAAGATATACCTGTTTAGTGTGAACAGTATGACAATAGCTTCATTATGACAATAGCTTCATAGAGAGCGTGTGAGAAACCTCAACAAATCCATTATAACCAGGTGTAGTATGATGGTCCATTATGGTCAATTATTGAGGCTAAACTGTGTTTTCATTAATTTAATTATATTATTCAATAGTGTTAGACTGTACATATATTGTCCAGATACTCACTGTATGATTGTGCATAATGTCCATACATATATGTATTGTATATAAATACATTAATATCTTACATATTAAGTTTACAAAACAATCTCACAGTAATCAGTTTCTTTCTAGAAGGTTGCATTGAGCATGCCTGGGGGAGGAGGGAGGGGTGGAGCATGGATCAGTTTGTTAGGTTGTGATTGGTTGAGAGATGGTTCTATTGTTCTCCTCCTTGGCCTATCAATCCAAGCAGTTAGTGGCTTCACCTCAGGCTCTCTAGTATAAGAAGAGTTGGTCTGTGTCAGTTCTCCACAACTGCTCCAGGATATCAATCATTTCTGATCAGATCTGACTGTGGACTCCAGACTTCAGGCAAAGATGAACTCTATCAACCTCAACTCTGCTGAACAGGAGGAACACAAAGACCATGGTATGTTACTTGCCACTTTCACCTGTCATTTTGAATGTCTCAATCATTTTGTTTCATTGTAATTTGATTTAGATTTGACTTTATTATCTCACAGTGAATATGTGAATAGAAGTGAATGTAGTATTACATATCCACATATACTAGGCTAAATTAGGTGTGCAATGAACATAGCTTATGCTATTGTATATTTCATTATTATTATTACACTTTTGCTGTGCATTTTAAGAAATGCACTGCAAAATTGTGTATTATTTACATTATTACTATTATTATTAACAAATTGCATTTTGTTTTACCTTTCCAATCCAGTGTTGCATCATCAGTCTGGAGAGAAACCCTATGGATGTGATCATTGTGGAGAACACTTCTCTCGAATGTCCAGCCTTAAAAGTCACCAGAGCCGCACACTGTACGAGCAAATGGCTTTTCCCCTGAATGAATCATTGTGTGTGTCTTCAGAATCCCTACCTTCGTACCTATGTGACTCCACGTGGAGTGACTTTGTTTTGGTGATTTGAGGTCATGGAGCAGCTTGTTGTTCACACTGGAGAGCTATAGAGATGGCTGAGTCTCTGAGAAATTTGGAGGGAATATTGTCATGGCCAGTGGCCTTGTGTGGTTGGAGGGCACTCAGTTTCTTAAGTACCTCATCAGTTGTTACCATAACTAGTGATGTATATGGAAACCACAATTAACACTATTATAGCTTAAACAACTGTTTAGTGTAGTGTGACATTACATTGTCTTTCAGCAGGGCAAACATGTCAGGACAAAGTGAATTCAGATTAGAATGAAAGTTTCCGGACAAAGGGCAACTCGACAACAGAGCGGCCTACGCCATGCGGTGCATAAGTGTACTGCATCACAAACCTCGTTTGGCCCGTGTGCGCTGACTGATGAACACTGACGAAGGTGAGACAAAAGGAGAAGAAACGTTACAGAAGATTCTATTATATCAGATGGATGTCGTTCCATTTGATTCCAAATGTATGTCTACGTTTGTCTAGTTCAACATATTAATGGGCATATATGTTGATTTTATGTGTCGGTATTTAATTAGAGAAGTTGACTTAATGGGGATGAATATGCCTATGGGAGATTTGGATCTGAATAGAAATATTTACCGGAGTAAAATTAGTTAGATGTTTCTTTGTCAGGCGAAAGACAGTGCCCCTGTCGTACGCATAAGTGTTAATCGTCCTAATTGTGCATAAAGTCCTTATTTTTGTTCGAATAAATTTGTGAATGGGAAAAGTCAACATGACATGTGGGAAAATTCTAAAGTTATATAAATGACTCTAGGATTTCAACGTAAGTGGGTAATAGTAGCATGCATGAGATCTGGAAAAACATACAGCTCTTTTAAATGGGAAGAGGGTATAGGGTTTATGGTCGCCGCAGTGCTGTTATTTGTACGAGTCTTGGGAATCTAGAGTGTTGAAATAATTATAGATGATTTCTGCATGTCCTAAAGATGAGTTAACTAAACAAAAATGAATCATTTTATGGATGACTATGGTAACATTTATCCTTGACATTAACTGAAGCTAAGAGCTTCAGATGCCAAGTTTGAAGAACCGTAACACACTTTGTATTCAATAATTGGGTGCTTTTGAGTGAAGCAAAAGGGGTTGGATTCAGCAACGGTGTATTGTGTTTAAGTGTCAGATAAATGTTTACGGGTTATCATTTATGCCAATGATCATGTTTTGAGTTATGTAAAGGTTAAAAGTGAAGTTGATTACAGTACAGAGAAGTTGTTAGTGTGTAAGAGAGATTCTTACTGTGGTTTTCGGGCTGGAATGTATTTTTTACTATTTACTTACTTACTTATTTTGTATTCATTGTATTTCCTATGTAATGTTTTAGCCTGAAATTAAATTGAACACAGAAGGGAGTTATATAAGCACACCGATGATAATACTGTAATGGAATGAGAACACTGGTAACACGTTATGTGATTTGAATGCCTTTAAGTTTGTAAGCCATTTTTAATTCTACTGTAATTGTTTGATTTCTTTGTGTCATATTTTTGATGTTCCAGTCAGTGCCAAAGGGAGGACGAGGGTACATTGTGGTTCCATATTCTTTTTTATGAGACATGGTTGTCTCAAAGGGAGTTTATGATGTATATGGAAACCACAATTAACACTATTATAACTTAAACAACTGTTTAGTGTAGTGTGACATTACATTGTCTTTCAGCAGGGCAAACATGTCAGGACACAGTGGCTAGGAATCTCAGAATAGCCAGTGGCTTGATGACCACTAACAAATGGTTGGGTGTCACTTGGTAGGCTTGCATGTTAGGACACCTACTGTCTTCCTGTATGCTAATAGATCAGCTCGCTGATTCCTGGTGACCATTATCTTATGGGCACAGACATGTTTGACCATTTGGTACAGGGGGGTTGAGACCACCTTTGCATTTTCCCTTTTGATGTCTCTGTCTTTCAGTTATATAAAGTCTACTGCAAATGTTTGTAACAGTGTGTTAGTCCGGAAGCCGAGAGGCTGATGGAGGATCCATGGGCCTGCTGGCCCATGGCTGTGAATGATGTCTTGTACACTCTGAAAATAAATGGAACTCCGGAACTTTCATGTGCCTGTCTCTGCTGTTGACTTCATTCTCCGTCCTGAGTGTTTTTTAGTCTAAGTCTTTACGTTTGCTTATGGGCTATAGGGAGGGAAAGCAGTCTCTCTTGTTAGTAGATATACTTCACTAGTTTAAAATCGTCTTTACAAACACCTAGGTTTCTGTAGAAGGTTTGGGGGGGGCGAGACGTAACCCCTGTGGTACTAGTGGTATATATACATATACATATATATATATATATATATATACACACACGCACACAGACAGTGGTGGAAAGTAACTTAACTAAGTACATTTACCCAAGTACTGTACTTGAGTACAATTTTGAGGGATTTGTACTTTATTGGAGTATTTCCAATTTCCAATACTTTGACATGTACTCCACTGCATCTCAGAGGCAAATATGGTACTGGTACTCCAAGTATTTGAAAACTTATAGTTGCTATAGTTATACTTTGATCATAATTACAAAACACACCGTAACCACTTCACTTCATTTCGGTATATACAATTTTCATTGTGAGCTTGTATATTTGCTATTTTCAAAGTTGAAATGGGACATATACTGCATAATTAGGTACTTTAAATAGGCCTACATTTCGATGCCAAAATGGTTTTAAATTCCTGTAATCTATAGGACTTTTAAATTAAGTATTGGTATGGACTTGTATTGAGGTTGGAGCATTTGCATTATGTAGGCTACATTCCAGGCCATCATTGATTCATTGACTTAATTCATGGGATGATGGGCCATTCTGTATAGGCCCTACAGAATGGCCCATCATCACATTAATTAAGTCAATGAATAGCCGAAATAAAGGTGTCTGGCACACCCTAGCCTGGAATGTTAATGTGATTCAAAGTGGTAGAGATACAGGAAAGCAGTACAAAATAAACACATACACAGTAACACCTCCCCTTTGTCTTGGAGTGGTGAAAACCCTCCTCACAGCTCTCCTCCACTTAACTGCAGTCAGGCTCCATTTCAATGTGAAAGGCTCATAACCAAAGACACCAGATGATGATGGGCAATCATCAGACAGTTTCAATGTGCTTGTCTTTGCCAAAAAAACTCAAACCCAGATATGTCAGCAGTTAATTTCCAAAGTTATTGATAAAGTTCTTCACTGTGCATTGTGTGCAATATCATTGTCATTTAAAATCATTACAACAAACTTTAGCCCTATGTGAATGAAATAATGTTTTTGATTATTCATGGACATTAAACTTCTTAATTCTTTCATCTTCACATACCAAATTCACAATTGCACAATTTTACAATCTATAGCAATGTAGTCATTTTAACAGTAGGCTAGTAACCTAACTGCATGGACATACAATGTCATGATTTGTATAGAGAATTGTATCTCAAATATTTATGTCAAGACAATTGATTTGATTTAACTGTGGACCCTTTTTTTCAAGATTATTCCATAATTTTCACAAATGTTCTGTGCAACTGTTAAAGACAGTTGCTTTAAGCTGATAACACATCACATCACAATGCGTTCTGAAATTGTAGATCAGTTCTATTAAAGGTTTATAATATTAACACCAATAATAACAAGTACAATGTTAAAACAAAGAGTGGTATTCCCCTTTAAGGACTTAGTTAACATAACCCAATGTTGCAGGTCCCAGGTAGCTAGGACAAGCATGCAGATAATATTGTCCTGATAAACAGGAGAAAGAAGCACACAGAACGTTTTAGTTGTTTTCAGACTGGTTGCTCTCATAAGAATTTATTTTCACATATCACAAATTCACTTTGTTTCCCATTTATTTTGTTTCCTGCAGGTATTATTATTTCAATGTATTTTACTTTATCTTCAACTCTGTTTTCATCAAAATACACAATAAACCATTTTGTATCACTGGAATTATTATCATTATTATTAGTATTACCGTTACGATACTGCATGTTCTTCCCATATTCTTTTACATAGCAAACCTGTTACACTTCATCACTTCAAAACATACAATAAAGTACCATAATAGACCTTCATTCATTGTCTTGGTTTTCTCAGGAATATTCACCATTAACTCAGTGCACTTTAATAATGCTCATATAAGTAATTATACTCTTCTGACTGGTTGCTCTCATAAGAATGACGGTGAGCTTCCGGTCTGCAGGTAATATACACTGACACCACGCTAGACAGGAACGCCCAAAAACGTCACATCCGGTTTTAGCCTGGGGTAAGAATTTTCTATGGCTGCCAATGCAACTTGGTCCAATCCTTAATCACATACGGACAAACATCTATGCCAATGCTATCTAACTTGCGGAGGTAGCGTGCCTTGTCCACGGGCAACAGATCTTTCAACGTATGGCATTGCAAATACGTTTGATAATCGCTACTCTGTAGAAGTTTACAAGGCTGTACGTACTGCATTTAAACTGTTCGCGTCATGTGGGCACCCAAATGAAAGATATACCTGTTTAGTGTGAACAGTATGACAATAGCTTCATTATGACAATAGCTTCATAGAGAGCGTGTGAGAAATCTCAACAAATCCATTATAACCAGGTGTAGTATGATGGTCCATTATGGTCAATTATTGAGGCTAAACTGTGTTTTCATTAATTTAATTATATTATTCAATAGTGTTAGACTGTACATATATTGTCCAGATACTCACTGTATGATTGTGCATAATGTCCATACATATATGTATTGTATATAAATACATTAATATCTTACATATTAAGTTTACAAAACAATCTCACAGTAATCAGTTTCTTTCTAGAAGGTTGCATTGAGCATGCCTGGGGGAGGAGGGAGGGGTGGAGCATGGATCAGTTTGTTAGGTTGTGATTGGTTGAGAGATGGTTCTATTGTTCTCCTCCTTGGCCTATCAATCCAAGCAGTTAGTGGCTTCACCTCAGGCTCTCTAGTATAAGAAGAGTTGGTCTGTGTCAGTTCTCCACAACTGCTCCAGGATATCAATCATTTCTGATCAGATCTGACTGTGGACTCCAGACTTCAGGCAAAGATGAACTCTATCAACCTCAACTCTGCTGAACAGGAGGAACACAAAGACCATGGTATGTTACTTGCCACTTTCACCTGTCATTTTGAATGTCTCAATCATTTTGTTTCATTGTAATTTGATTTAGATTTGACTTTATTATCTCACAGTGAATATGTGAATAGAAGTGAATGTAGTATTACATATCCACATATACTAGGCTAAATTAGGTGTGCAATGAACATAGCTTATGCTATTGTATATTTCATTATTATTATTACACTTTTGCTGTGCATTTTAAGAAATGCACTGCAAAATTGTGTATTATTTACATTATTACTATTATTATTAACAAATTGCATTTTGTTTTACCTTTCCAATCCAGTGTTGCATCATCAGTCTGGAGAGAAACCCTATGGATGTGATCATTGTGGAGAACACTTCTCTCGAATGTCCAGCCTTAAAAGTCACCAGAGCACTGTACGAGCAAATGGCTTTTCCCCTGAATGAATCATTGTGTGTGTCTTCAGAATCCCTACCTTCGTACCTATGTGACTCCACGTGGAGTGACTTTGTTTTGGTGATTTGAGGTCATGGAGCAGCTTGTTGTTCACACTGGAGAGCTATAGAGATGGCTGAGTCTCTGAGAAATTTGGAGGGAATATTGTCATGGCCAGTGGCCTTGTGTGGTTGGAGGGCACTCAGTTTCTTAAGTACCTCATCAGTTGTTACCATAACTAGTGATGTATATGGAAACCACAATTAACACTATTATAGCTTAAACAACTGTTTAGTGTAGTGTGACATTACATTGTCTTTCAGCAGGGCAAACGTGTCAGGACAAAGTGAATTCAGATTAGAATGAAAGTTTCCGGACAAAGGGCAACTCGACAACAGAGCGGCCTACGCCATGCGGTGCATAAGTGTACTGCATCACAAACCTCGTTTGGCCCGTGTGCGCTGACTGATGAACACTGACGAAGGTGAGACAAAAGGAGAAGAAACGTTACAGAAGATTCTATTATATCAGATGGATGTCGTTCCATTTGATTCCAAATGTATGTCTACGTTTGTCTAGTTCAACATATTAATGGGCATATATGTTGATTTTATGTGTCGGTATTTAATTAGAGAAGTTGACTTAATGGGGATGAATATGCCTATGGGAGATTTGGATCTGAATAGAAATATTTACCGGAGTAAAATTAGTTAGATGTTTCTTTGTCAGGCGAAAGACAGTGCCCCTGTCGTACGCATAAGTGTTAATCGTCCTAATTGTGCATAAAGTCCTTATTTTTGTTCGAATAAATTTGTGAATGGGAAAAGTCAACATGACATGTGGGAAAATTCTAAAGTTATATAAATGACTCTAGGATTTCAACGTAAGTGGGTAATAGTAGCATGCATGAGATCTGGAAAAACATACAGCTCTTTTAAATGGGAAGAGGGTATAGGGTTTATGGTCGCCGCAGTGCTGTTATTTGTACGAGTCTTGTGAATCTAGAGTGTTGAAATAATTATAGATGATTTCTGCATGTCCTAAAGATGAGTTAACTAAACAAAAATGAATCATTTTATGGATGACTATGGTAACATTTATCCTTGACATTAACTGAAGCTAAGAGCTTCAGATGCCAAGTTTGAAGAACCGTAACACACTTTGTATTCAATAATTGGGTGCTTTTGAGTGAAGCAAAAGGGGTTGGATTCAGCAACGGTGTATTGTGTTTAAGTGTCAGATAAATGTTTACGGGTTATCATTTATGCCAATGATCATGTTTTGAGTTATGTAAAGGTTAAAAGTGAAGTTGATTACAGTACAGAGAAGTTGTTAGTGTGTAAGAGAGATTCTTACTGTGGTTTTCGGGCTGGAATGTATTTTTTACTATTTACTTACTTACTTATTTTTTATTCATTGTATTTCCTATGTAATGTTTTAGCCTGAAATTAAATTGAACACAGAAGGGAGTTATATAAGCACACCGATGATAATACTGTAATGGAATGAGAACACTGGTAACACGTTATGTGATTTGAATGCCTTTAAGTTTGTAAGCCATTTTTAATTCTACTGTAATTGTTTGATTTCTTTGTGTCATATTTTTGATGTTCCAGTCAGTGCCAAAGGGAGGACGAGGGTACATTGTGGTTCCATATTCTTTTTTATGAGACATGGTTGTCTCAAAGGGAGTTTATGATGTATATGGAAACCACAATTAACACTATTATAGCTTAAACAACTGTTTAGTGTAGTGTGACATTACATTGTCTTTCAGCAGGGCAAACATGTCAGGACACAGTGGCTAGGAATCTCAGAATAGCCAGTGGCTTGATGACCACTAACAAATGGTTGGGTGTCACTTGGTAGGCTTGCATGTTAGGACACCTACTGTCTTCCTGTATGCTAATAGATCAGCTCGCTGATTCCTGGTGACCATTATCTTATGGGCAGACATGTTTGACCATTTGGTACAGGGGGGTTGAGACCACCTTTGCATTTTCCCTTTGATATCTCTGTGTTTCAGTTATATAAAGTCTACTGCAAATGTTTGTAACAGTGTGTTAGTCCGGAAGCCGAGAGGCTGATGGAGGATCCATGGGCCTGCTGGCCCATGGCTGTGAATGATGTCTTGTACACTCTGAAAATAAATGGAACTCCGGAACTTTCATCTGCCTGTCTCTGCTGTTGACTTCATTCTCCGTCCTGAGTGTTTTTTAGTCTAAGTCTTTACGTTTGCTTATGGGCTATAGGAAGGGAAAGCAGTCTCTCTTGTTAGTAGATATACTTCACTAGTTTAAAATCGTCTTTACAAACACCTAGGTTTCTGTAGAAGGTTTGGGGGGGGCGAGACGTAACCCCTGTGGTACTAGTGGTATATATACATATACATATATATATATATATATATATATACACACACGCACACAGACAGTGGTGGAAAGTAACTTAACTAAGTACATTTACCCAAGTACTGTACTTGAGTACAATTTTGAGGGATTTGTACTTTAATGGAGTATTTCCAATTTCCAATACTTTGACATGTACTCCACTGCATCTCAGAGGCAAATATGGTACTGGTACTCCAAGTATTTGAAAACTTATAGTTGCTATAGTTATACTTTGATCATAATTACAAAACACACCGTAACCACTTCACTTCATTTCGGTATATACAATTTTCATTGTGAGCTTGTATATTTGCTATTTTCAACGTTGAAATGGGACATATACTGCATAATTAGGTACTTTAAATAGGCCTACATTTCGATGCCAAAATGGTTTTAAATTCCTGTAATCTATAGGACTTTTAAATTAAGTATTGGTATGGACTTGTATTGAGGTTGGAGCATTTGCATTATGTAGGCTACATTCCAGGCCATCATTGATTCATTGACTTAATTCATGGGATGATGGGCCATTCTGTATAGGCCCTACAGAATGGCCCATCATCACATTAATTAAGTCAATGAATAGCCGAAATAAAGGTGTCTGGCACACCCTAGCCTGGAATGTTAATGTGATTCAAAGTGGTAGAGTTACAGGAAAGCAGTACAAAATAAACACATACACAGTAACACCTCCCCTTTGTCTTGGAGTGGTGAAAACCCTCCTCACAGCTCTCCTCCACTTAACTGCAGTCAGGCTCCATTTCAATGTGAAAGGCTCATAACCAAAGACACCAGATGATGATGGGCAATCATCAGACAGTTTCAATGTGCTTGTCTTTGCCAAAAAAACTCAAACCCAGATATGTCAGCAGTTAATTTCCAAAGTTATTGATAAAGTTCTTCACTGTGCATTGTGTGCAATATCATTGTCATTTAAAATCATTACAACAAACTTTAGCCCTATGTGAATGAAATAATGTTTTTGATTATTCATGGACATTAAACTTCTTAATTCTTTCATCTTCACATACCAAATTCACAATTGCACAATTTTACAATCTATAGCAATGTAGTAATTTTAACAGTAGGCTAGTAACCTAACTGCATGGACATACAATGTCATGATTTGTATAGAGAATTGTATCTCAAATATTTATGTCAAGACAATTGATTTGATTTAACTGTGGACCCTTTTTTTTCAAGATTATTCCATAATTTTCACAAATGTTCTGTGCAACTGTTAAAGACAGTTGCTTTAAGCTGATAACACATCACATCACAATGCGTTCTGAAATTGTAGATCAGTTCTATTAAAGGTTTATAATATTAACACCAATAATAACAAGTACAATGTTAAAACAAAGAGTGGTATTCCCCTTTAAGGACTTAGTTAACATAACCCAATGTTGCAGGTCCCAGGTAGCTAGGACAAGCATGCAGATAATATTGTCCTGATAAACAGGAGAAAGAAGCACACAGAACGTTTTAGTTGTTTTCAGACTGGTTGCTCTCATAAGAATTTATTTTCACATATGACAAATTCACTTTGTTTCCCATTTATTTTGTTTCCTGCAGGTATTATTATTTCAATGTATTTTACTTTATCTTCAACTCTGTTTTCATCAAAATACACAATAAACCATTTTGTATCACTGGAATTATTATCATTATTATTAGTATTACCGTTACGATACTGCATGTTCTTCCCATATTCTTTTACATAGCAAACCTGTTACACTTCATCACTTCAAAACATACAATAAAGTACCATAATAGACCTTCATTCATTGTCTTGGTTTTCTCAGGAATATTCACCATTAACTCAGTGCACTTTAATAATGCTCATATAAGTAATTATACTCTTCTGACTGGTTGCTCTCATAAGAATGACGGTGAGCTTCCGGTCTGCAGGTAATATACACTGACACCACGCTAGACAGGAACGCCCAAAAACGTCACATCCGGTTTTAGCCTGGGGTAAGAATTTTCTATGGCTGCCAATGCAACTTGGTCCAATCCTTAATCACATACGGACAAACATCTATGCCAATGCTATCTAACTTGCGGAGGTAGCGTGCCTTGTCCACGGGCAACAGATCTTTCAACGTATGGCATTGCAAATACGTTTGATAATCGCTACTCTGTAGAAGTTTACAAGGCTGTACGTACTGCATTTAAACTGTTCGCGTCATGTGGGCACCCACATGAAAGATATACCTGTTTAGTGTGAACAGTATGACAATAGCTTCATTATGACAATAGCTTCATAGAGAGCGTGTGAGAAATCTCAACAAATCCATTATAACCAGGTGTAGTATGATGGTCCATTATGGTCAATTATTGAGGCTAAACTGTGTTTTCATTAATTTAATTATATTATTCAATAGTGTTAGACTGTACATATATTGTCCAGATACTCACTGTATGATTGTGCATAATGTCCATACATATATGTATTGTATATAAATACAATAATATCTTACATATTAAGTTTACAAAACAATCTCACAGTTATCAGTTTCTTTCTAGAAGGTTGCATTGAGCATGCCTGGGGGAGGAGGGAGGGGTGGAGCATGGATCAGTTTGTTAGGTTGTGATTGGTTGAGAGATGGTTCTATTGTTCTCCTCCTTGGCCTATCAATCCAAGCAGTTAGTGGCTCCACCTCAGGCTCTCTAGTATAAGAAGAGTTGGTCTGTGTCAGTTCTCCACAACTGCTCCAGGATATCAATCATTTCTGATCAGATCTGACTGTGGACTCCAGACTTCAGGCAAAGATGAACTCTATCAACCTCAACTCTGCTGAACAGGACGAACACAAAGACCATGGTATGTTACTTGCCACTTTCACCTGTCATTTTGAATGTCTCAATCATTTTGTTTCATTGTAATTTGATTTAGATTTGACTTTATTATCTCACAGTGAATATGTGAATAGAAGTGAATGTAGTATTACATATCCACATATACTAGGCTAAATTAGGTGTGCAATGAACATAGCTTATGCTATTGTATATTTCATTATTATGATTACACTTTTGCTGTGCATTTTAAGAAATGCACTGCAAAATTGTGTATTATTTACATTATTACTATTATTATTAACAAATTGCATTTTGTTTTACCTTTCCAATCCAGTGTTGCATCATCAGTCTGGAGAGAAACCCTATGGATGTGATCATTGTGGAGAACACTTCTCTCGAATGTCCAGCCTTAAAAGTCACCAGAGCCGCACACTGTACGAGCAAATGGCTTTTCCCCTGAATGAATCATTGTGTGTGTCTTCAGAATCCCTACCTTCGTACCTATGTGACTCCACGTGGAGTGACTTTGTTTTGGTGATTTGAGGTCATGGAGCAGCTTGTTGTTCACACTGGAGAGCTATAGAGATGGCTGAGTCTCTGAGAAATTTGGAGGGAATATTGTCATGGCCAGTGGCCTTGTGTGGTTGGAGGGCACTCAGTTTCTTAAGTACCTCATCAGTTGTTACCATAACTAGTGATGTATATGGAAACCACAATTAACACTATTATAGCTTAAACAACTGTTTAGTGTAGTGTGACATTACATTGTCTTTCAGCAGGGCAAACATGTCAGGACAAAGTGAATTCAGATTAGAATGAAAGTTTCCGGACAAAGGGCAACTCGACAACAGAGCGGCCTACGCCATGCGGTGCATAAGTGTACTGCATCACAAACCTCGTTTGGCCCGTGTGCGCTGACTGATGAACACTGACGAAGGTGAGACAAAAGGAGAAGAAACGTTACAGAAGATTCTATTATATCAGATGGATGTCGTTCCATTTGATTCCAAATGTATGTCTACGTTTGTCTAGTTCAACATATTAATGGGCATATATGTTGATTTTATGTGTCGGTATTTAATTAGAGAAGTTGACTTAATGGGGATGAATATGCCTATGGGAGATTTGGATCTGAATAGAAATATTTACCGGAGTAAAATTAGTTAGATGTTTCTTTGTCAGGCGAAAGACAGTGCCCCTGTCGTACGCATAAGTGTTAATCGTCCTAATTGTGCATAAAGTTCTTATTTTTGTTCGAATAAATTTGTGAATGGGAAAAGTCAACATGACATGTGGGAAAATTCTAAAGTTATATAAATTACTCTAGGATTTCAACGTAAGTGGGTAATAGTAGCATGCATGAGATCTGGAAAAACATACAGCTCTTTTAAATGGGAAGAGGGTATAGGGTTTATGGTCGCCGCAGTGCTGTTATTTGTACGAGTCTTGGGAATCTAGAGTGTTGAAATAATTATAGATGATTTCTGCATGTCCTAAAGATGAGTTAACTAAACAAAAATTAATCATTTTATGGATGACTATGGTAACATTTATCCTTGACATTAACTGAAGCTAAGAGCTTCAGATGCCAAGTTTGAAGAACCGTAACACACTTTGTATTCAATAATTGGGTGCTTTTGAGTGAAGCAAAAGGGGTTGGATTCAGCAACGGTGTATTGTGTTTAAGTGTCAGATAAATGTTTCCGGGTTATCATTTATGCCAATGATCATGTTTTGAGTTATGTAAAGGTTAAAAGTGAAGTTGATTACAGTACAGAGAAGTTGTTAGTGTGTAAGAGAGATTCTTACTGTGGTTTTCGGGCTGGAATGTATTTTTTACTATTTACTTACTTACTTATTTTTTATTCATTGTATTTCCTATGTAATGTTTTAGCCTGAAATTAAATTGAACACAGAAGGGAGTTATATAAGCACACCGATGATAATACTGTAATGGAATGAGAACACTGGTAACACGTTATGTGATTTGAATGCCTTTAAGTTTGTAAGCCATTTTTAATTCTACTGTAATTGTTTGATTTCTTTGTGTCATATTTTTGATGTTCCAGTCAGTGCCAAAGGGAGGACGAGGGTACATTGTGGTTCCATATTCTTTTTTATGAGACATGGTTGTCTCAAAGGGAGTTTATGATGTATATGGAAACCACAATTAACACTATTATAGCTTAAACAACTGTTTAGTGTAGTGTGACATTACATTGTCTTTCAGCAGGGCAAACATGTCAGGACGGCTAGGAATCTCAGAATAGCCAGTGGCTTGATGACCACTAACAAATGGTTGGGTGTCACTTGGTAGGCTTGCATGTTAGGACACCTACTGTCTTCCTGTATGCTAATAGATCAGCTCGCTGAGGGGGGGCGAGACGTAACCCCTGTGGTACTAGTGGTATATATACATATACATATATATATATATATATATATATATATATACACACACGCACACAGACAGTGGTGGAAAGTAACTTAACTAAGTACATTTACCCAAGTACTGTACTTGAGTACAATTTTGAGGGATTTGTACTTTAATGGAGTATTTCCAATTTCCAATACTTTGACAAGTACTCCACTGCATCTCAGAGGCAAATATGGTACTGGTACTCCAAGTATTTGAAAACTTATAGTTGCTATAGTTATACTTTGATCATAATTACAAAACACACCGTAACCACTTCACTTCATTTCGGTATATACAATTTTCATTGTGAGCTTGTATATTTGCTATTTTCAAAGTTGAAATGGGACATATACTGCATAATTAGGTACTTTAAATAGGCCTACATTTCGATGCCAAAATGGTTTTAAATTCCTGTAATCTATAGGACTTTTAAATTAAGTATTGGTATGGACTTGTATTGAGGTTGGAGCATTTGCATTATGTAGGCTACATTCCAGGCCATCATTGATTCATTGACTTAATTCATGGGATGATGGGCCATTCTGTATAGGCCCTACAGAATGGCCCATCATCACATTAATTAAGTCAATGAATAGCCGAAATAAAGGTGTCTGGCACACCCTAGCCTGGAATGTTAATGTGATTCAAAGTGGTAGAGTTACAGGAAAGCAGAACAAAATAAACACATACACAGTAACACCTCCCCTTTATCTTGGAGTGGTGAAAACCCTCCTCACAGCTCTCCTCCACTTAACTGCAGTCAGGCTCCATTTCAATGTGAAAGGCTCATAACCAAAGACACCAGATGATGATGGGCCATCATCAGACAGTTTCAATGTGCTTTTCTTTGCCAAAAAAACGCAAACCCAGATATGTCAGCAGTTCATTTCCAAAGTTATTGATCAAGTTCTTCACTGCGCATTTTGTGCAATATAATTGTCATTTAAAATCATTACAAAAAACTTTAGCCCTATGTGAATGAAATAATGTTTTTGATTATTCATGGACATTAAACTTCTTAATTCTTTCATCTTCACATACCAAATTCACAATTGCACAATTTTACAATCTATAGCAATGTAGTCATTTGTAGTAGTCAACAAAGTGAGACAATAATCATCTGTTGTATACATATCATTTGTGCCATTAGGTAGTGCCAAGAAAGATTTGGAGGGAAAACAATGTTAATTGTACAAACAAACCTCTAATTAATTTGTGCAATGTTAAGTCAATGTTCCTCTAAACAATGTGTCCCTTATTTTTGTTTCCAATTCAGTGTTGTTTCATCAGTCAGGCTCCCCTGTTCTACCAGAGGAGAATGAACAAAGAAGCTTGACTAAACAAAAATGCCACTGCTGTGATCAGTGTGGTAAACGGTTCCCTACAATGTCCAGACTTAAATTACACCAGCGAATTCACACTGGAGAGAAACCATATGGATGTGATCAGTGTGGACAACACTTCTCTCACATGAACAGCCTTAAACTCCACCAGAGAATTCACACTGGAGAGAAACCCTATGGATGTGATCAGTGTGGACAACACTTCTCTCAAATGTCAAGCCTTAAAACACACCAGAAAGTTCACACTGGAGAGAAACCCTATGGATGTGATCAGTGTGGACAACACTTCTCTCAAATGGCAAACCTTAAAAGTCACCAGATAATTCACTCAGGAGAGAAACCCTATGGATGTGATCAGTGTGGACAACACTTCTCTCAAATGTCAAGCCTTAAAACACACCAGAAAGTTCACACTGGAGAGAAACCCATAATTGTGTTGTGAGGGAAAACATTTTAGTAATTAAAATGATGTAGAAGTTTACAAGGCTGTACGTACTGCATTTAAACTGTTCACGTCATGTGGGCACCCAAATGAAAGATATACCTGTTTAGTGTGAACAGTATGACAATAGCTTCATTATGACAATAGCTTCATAGAGAGCGTGTGAGAAACCTCAACAAATCCATTATAACCAGGTGTAGTATGATGGTCCATTATGGTCAATTATTGAGGCTAAACTGTGTTTTCAACACATTACATGTATATGAGCATGCTGATTCTAGATAGAAAATAACACACTTGATTAATTGCAAGTAAACTTAACATACTGTGTGAAGTGAAATAAATAATTGAATAGCAGAAATAAAGGTGTCTGGCACACCCTAGCCTGGAATGTGAATGTGATTCAAAGTGGTAGAGTTACAGGAAAGCAGTACAAAATAAACACATACACAGTAACACCTCCCCTTTGTCTTGGAGTGGTGAAAACCCTCCTCACAGCTCTCCTCCACTTAACTGCAGTCAGGCTCCATTTCAATGTGAAAGGCTCATAACCAAAGACACCAGATGATGATGGGCCATCATCAGACAGTTTCAATGTTCTACCAGAGGAGAATGAACAAAGAAGCTTGACTAAACAAAAATGCCACTGCTGTGATCAGTGTGGTAAACGGTTCCCTACAATGTCCAGACTTAAAATACACCAGCGAATTCACACTGGAGAGAAACCATATGGATGTGATCAGTGTGGACAACACTTCTCTCACATGAACAGCCTTAAATTCCACCAGAGAATTCACACTGGAGAGAAACCCTATGGATGTGATCAGTGTGGACAACACTTCTCTCAAATGTCAAGCCTTAAAACACACCAGAAAGTTCACACTGGAGAGAAACCCTATGGATGTGATCAGTGTGGACAACACTTCTCTCAAATGTCAAGCCTTAAAACACACCAGAAAGTTCACACTGGAGAGAAACCCTATAGATGTGATCAGTGTGGACAACACTTCTCTCAAATGGCAAACCTTAAAAGTCACCAGATACTTCACTCAGGAGAGAAACCATATGGATGTCTTCAGTGTGGACAGCACTTCTCTAGATTAGCACACCTTAAAGCACACCAGAAAGTTCACACTGGAGAGAAACCCTATGGCTGTGATCAGTGTGGACAACACTTCTCTCAAATGGCAATCCTTAAAAGTCACCAGATAATTCACTCAGGAGAGAAACCCTATGGATGTGATCAGTGTGGACAACACTTCTCTCGATTGGACAGCCTTAAAACACACCAGAGAATTCACACTGGAGAGAAACCCTATGGATGTGATCAGTGTGGACAACACATCTCAAATGGCACACCTTAAAACACACCAGAAAGTTCACACTGGAGAGAAACCCTATGGATGTGATCAGTGTGGACAACACTTCTCTCACATGAACAGCCTTACAATCCACCAGAGAATTTACACTGGAGAGAAACCCTATGGATGTGATCAGTGTGGACAACACTTCTCTCGTATATCCAGCCTTTCACACACCAGAAAGTTCACACTGGAGAGAAACCATAATTGTGTTGTGAGGGAAAACATTTTAGTAATTAAAATGATGTAGATGTTTACAAGGCTGTACGTACTGCATTTAAACTGTTCACGTCATGTGGGCCCCCAAATGAAAGATATACCTGTTTAGTGTGAACAGTATGACAATAGCTTCATTATGACAATAGCTTCATAGAGAGCGTGTGAGAAACCTCAACAAATCCATTATAACCAGGTGTAGTATGATGGTCCATTATGGTCAATTATTGAGGCTAAACTGTGTTTTCAACACATTACATGTATATGAGCATGCTGATTCTAGATAGAAAATAACACACTTGATTAATTGCAAGTAAACTTAACATACTGTGTGAAGTGAAATACATAATTGAATAGCAGAAATAAAGGTGTCTGGCACACCCTAGCCTGGAATGTGATTCAAAGTGGTAGAGTTACAGGAAAGCAGTACAAAATAAACACATACACAGTAACACCTCCCCTTTGTCTTGGAGTGGTGAAAACCCTCCTCACAGCTCTCCTCCACTTAACTGCAGTCAGGCTCCATTTCAATGTGAAAGGCTCATAACCAAAGACACCAGATGATGATGGGCCATCATCAGACAGTTTCAATGTGCTTTTCTTTGCCAAAAAAACGCAAACCCAGATATGTCAGCAGTTCATTTTCAAAGTTATTGATCAAGTTCTTCACTGCGCATTTTGTGCAATATAATTGTCATTTAAAATCATTACAAAAAACTTTAGCCCTATGTGAATGAAATAATGTTTTTGATTATTCATGGACATTAAACTTCTTAATTCTTTCATCTTCACATACCAAATTCACAATTGCACAATTTTACAATCTATAGCAATGTAGTCATTTGTAGTAGTCAACAAAGTGAGACAATAATCATCTGTTGTATACATATCATTTGTGCCATTAGGTAGTGCCAAGAAAGATTTGGAGGGAAAACAATGTTAATTGTACAAACAAACCTCTAATTAATTTGTGCAATGTTAAGTCAATGTTCCTCTAAACAATGTGTCCCTTATTTTTGTTTCCAATTCAGTGTTGTTTCATCAGTCAGGCTCCCCTGTTCTACCAGAGGAGAATGAACAAAGAAGCTTGACTAAACAAAAATGCCACTGCTGTGATCAGTGTGGTAAACGGTTCCCTACAATGTCCAGACTTAAAATACACCAGCGAATTCACACTGGAGAGAAACCATATGGATGTGATCAGTGTGGACAACACTTCTCTCACATGAACAGCCTTAAACTCCACCAGAGAATTCACACTGGAGAGAAACCCTATGGATGTGATCAGTGTGGACAACACTTCTCTCAAATGTCAAGCCTTAAAACACACCAGAAAGTTCACACTGGAGAGAAACCCTATGGATGTGATCAGTGTGGACAACACTTCTCTCAAATGGCAAACCTTAAAAGTCACCAGATAATTCACTCAGGAGAGAAACCCTATGGATGTGATCAGTGTGGACAACACTTCTCTCAAATGTCAAGCCTTAAAACACACCAGAAAGTTCACACTGGAGAGAAACCCATAATTGTGTTGTGAGGGAAAACATTTTAGTAATTAAAATGATGTAGAAGTTTACAAGGCTGTACGTACTGCATTTAAACTGTTCACGTCATGTGGGCACCCAAATGAAAGATATACCTGTTTAGTGTGAACAGTATGACAATAGCTTCATTATGACAATAGCTTCATAGAGAGCGTGTGAGAAACCTCAACAAATCCATTATAACCAGGTGTAGTATGATGGTCCATTATGGTCAATTATTGAGGCTAAACTGTGTTTTCAACACATTACATGTATATGAGCATGCTGATTCTAGATAGAAAATAACACACTTGATTAATTGCAAGTAAACTTAACATACTGTGTGAAGTGAAATAAATAATTGAATAGCAGAAATAAAGGTGTCTGGCACACCCTAGCCTGGAATGTGAATGTGATTCAAAGTGGTAGAGTTACAGGAAAGCAGTACAAAATAAACACATACACAGTAACACCTCCCCTTTGTCTTGGAGTGGTGAAAACCCTCCTCACAGCTCTCCTCCACTTAACTGCAGTCAGGCTCCATTTCAATGTGAAAGGCTCATAACCAAAGACACCAGATGATGATGGGCCATCATCAGACAGTTTCAATGTTCTACCAGAGGAGAATGAACAAAGAAGCTTGACTAAACAAAAATGCCACTGCTGTGATCAGTGTGGTAAACGGTTCCCTACAATGTCCAGACTTAAAATACACCAGCGAATTCACACTGGAGAGAAACCATATGGATGTGATCAGTGTGGACAACACTTCTCTCACATGAACAGCCTTAAATTCCACCAGAGAATTCACACTGGAGAGAAACCCTATGGATGTGATCAGTGTGGACAACACTTCTCTCAAATGTCAAGCCTTAAAACACACCAGAAAGTTCACACTGGAGAGAAACCCTATGGATGTGATCAGTGTGGACAACACTTCTCTCAAATGTCAAGCCTTAAAACACACCAGAAAGTTCACACTGGAGAGAAACCCTATAGATGTGATCAGTGTGGACAACACTTCTCTCAAATGGCAAACCTTAAAAGTCACCAGATACTTCACTCAGGAGAGAAACCATATGGATGTCTTCAGTGTGGACAGCACTTCTCTAGATTAGCACACCTTAAAGCACACCAGAAAGTTCACACTGGAGAGAAACCCTATGGCTGTGATCAGTGTGGACAACACTTCTCTCAAATGGCAATCCTTAAAAGTCACCAGATAATTCACTCAGGAGAGAAACCCTATGGATGTGATCAGTGTGGACAACACTTCTCTCGATTGGACAGCCTTAAAACACACCAGAGAATTCACACTGGAGAGAAACCCTATGGATGTGATCAGTGTGGACAACACATCTCAAATGGCACACCTTAAAACACACCAGAAAGTTCACACTGGAGAGAAACCCTATGGATGTGATCAGTGTGGACAACACTTCTCTCACATGAACAGCCTTACAATCCACCAGAGAATTCACACTGGAGAGAAACCCTATGGATGTGATCAGTGTGGACAACACTTCTCTCGTATATCCAGCCTTCCACACACCAGAAAGTTCACACTGGAGAGAAACCATAATTGTGTTGTGAGGGAAAACATTTTAGTAATTAAAATGATGTAGAAGTTTACAAGGCTGTACGTACTGCATTTAAACTGTTCACGTCATGTGGGCCCCCAAATGAAAGATATACCTGTTTAGTGTGAACAGTATGACAATAGCTTCATTATGACAATAGCTTCATAGAGAGCGTGTGAGAAACCTCAACAAATCCATTATAACCAGGTGTAGTATGATGGTCCATTATGGTCAATTATTGAGGCTAAACTGTGTTTTCAACACATTACATGTATATGAGCATGCTGATTCTAGATAGAAAATAACACACTTGATTAATTGCAAGTAAACTTAACATACTGTGTGAAGTGAAATAAATAATTGAATAGCAGAAATAAAGGTGTCTGGCACACCCTAGCCTGGAATGTGATTCAAAGTGGTAGAGTTACAGGAAAGCAGTACAAAATAAACACATACACAGTAACACCTCCCCTTTGTCTTGGAGTGGTGAAAACCCTCCTCACAGCTCTCCTCCACTTAACTGCAGTCAGGCTCCATTTCAATGTGAAAGGCTCATAACCAAAGACACCAGATGATGATGGGCCATCATCAGACAGTTTCAATGTGCTTTTCTTTGCCAAAAAAACGCAAACCCAGATATGTCAGCAGTTCATTTTCAAAGTTATTGATCAAGTTCTTCACTGCGCATTTTGTGCAGTATAATTGTCATTTAAAATCATTACAAAAAACTTTAGCCCTATGTGAATGAAATAATGTTTTTGATTATTCATGGACATTAAACTTCTTAATTCTTTCATCTTCACATACCAAATTCACAATTGCACAATTTTACAATCTATAGCAATGTAGTCATTTGTAGTAGTCAACAAAGTGAGACAATAATCATCTGTTGTATACATATCATTTGTGCCATTAGGTAGTGCCAAGACAGATTTGGAGGGAAAACAATGTTAATTGTACAAACAAACCTCTAATTAATTTGTGCAATGTTAAGTCAATGTTCCTCTAAACAATGTGTCCCTTATTTTTGTTTCCAATTCAGTGTTGTTTCATCAGTCAGGCTCCCCTGTTCTACCAGAGGAGAATGAACAAAGAAGCTTGACTAAACAAAAATGCCACTGCTGTGATCAGTGTGGTAAACGGTTCCCTACAATGTCCAGACTTAAAATACACCAGCGAATTCACACTGGAGAGAAACCATATGGATGTGATCAGTGTGGACAACACTTCTCTCACATGAACAGCCTTAAATTCCACCAGAGAATTCACACTGGAGAGAAACCGTATGGATGTGATCAGTGTGGACAACACTTCTCTCAAATGGCAAGCCTTAAAACACACCAGAAGGTTCACACTGGAGAGAAACCCTATGGATGTGATCAGTGTGGACAACACTTCTCTCAAATGTCAAGCCTTAAAAGTCACCAGATAATTCACTCAGGAGAGAAACCCTATGGATGTGATCAGTGTGGACAACACTTCTCTCAAATGTCAAGCCTTAAAACACACCAGAAAGTTCACACTGGAGAGAAACCCATAATTGTGTTGTGAGGGAAAACATTTTAGTAATTAAAATGATGTAGAAGTTTACAAGGCTGTACGTACTGCATTTAAACTGTTCGCGTCATGTGGGCACCCAAATGAAAGATATACCTGTTTAGTGTGAACAGTATGACAATAGCTTCATTATGACAATAGCTTCATAGAGAGCGTGTGAGAAACCTCAACAAATCCATTATAACCAGGTGTAGTATGATGGTCCATTATGGTCAATTATTGAGGCTAAACTGTGTTTTCAACACATTACATGTATATGAGCATGCTGATTCTAGATAGAAAATAACACACTTGATTAATTGCAAGTAAACTTAACATACTGTGTGAAGTGAAATAAATAATTGAATAGCAGAAATAAAGGTGTCTGGCACACCCTAGCCTGGAATGTGAATGTGATTCAAAGTGGTAGAGTTACAGGAAAGCAGTACAAAATAAACACATACACAGTAACACCTCCCCTTTGTCTTGGAGTGGTGAAAACCCTCCTCACAGCTCTCCTCCACTTAACTGCAGTCAGGCTCCATTTCAATGTGAAAGGCTCATAACCAAAGACACCAGATGATGATGGGCCATCATCAGACAGTTTCAATGTGCTTTTCTTTGCCAAAAAAACGCAAACCCAGATATGTCAGCAGTTAATTTCCAAAGTTATTGATCAAGTTCTTCACTGCGCATTTTGTGCAATATAATTGTCATTTAAAATCATTACAAAAAACTTTAGCCCTATGTGAATGAAATAATGTTTTTGATTATTCATGGACATTAAACTTCTTAATTCTTTCATCTTCACATACCAAATTCACAATTGCACAATTTTACAATCTATAGCAATGTAGTCATTTGTAGTAGTCAACAAAGTGAGACAATAATCATCTGTTGTATACATATCATTTGTGCCATTAGGTAGTGCCAAGAAAGATTTGGAGGGAAAACAATGTTAATTGTACAAACAAACCTCTAATTAATTTGTGCAATGTTAAGTCAATGTTCCTCTAAACAATGTGTCCCTTATTTTTGTTTCCAATTCAGTGTTGTTTCATCAGTCAGGCTCCCCTGTTCTACCAGAGGAGAATGAACAAAGAAGCTTGACTAAACAAAAATGCCACTGCTGTGATCAGTGTGGTAAACGGTTCCCTACAATGTCCAGACTTAAAATACACCAGCGAATTCACACTGGAGAGAAACCATATGGATGTGATCAGTGTGGACAACACTTCTCTCACATGAACAGCCTTAAACTCCACCAGAGAATTCACACTGGAGAGAAACCCTATGGATGTGATCAGTGTGGACAACACTTCTCTCAAATGTCAAGCCTTAAAACACACCAGAAAGTTCACACTGGAGAGAAACCCTATGGATGTGATCACTGTGGACAACACTTCTCTCAAATGGCAAACCTTAAAAGTCACCAGATAATTCACTCAGGAGAGAAACCCTATGGATGTGATCAGTGTGGACAACACTTCTCTCAAATGTCAAGCCTTAAAACACACCAGAAAGTTCACACTGGAGAGAAACCCATAATTGTGTTGTGAGGGAAAACATTTTAGTAATTAAAATGATGTAGAAGTTTACAAGGCTGTACGTACTGCATTTAAACTGTTCACGTCATGTGGGCACCCAAATGAAAGATATACCTGTTTAGTGTGAACAGTATGACAATAGCTTCATTATGACAATAGCTTCATAGAGAGCGTGTGAGAAACCTCAACAAATCCATTATAACCAGGTGTAGTATGATGGTCCATTATGGTCAATTATTGAGGCTAAACTGTGTTTTCAACACATTACATGTATATGAGCATGCTGATTCTAGATAGAAAATAACACACTTGATTAATTGCAAGTAAACTTAACATACTGTGTGAAGTGAAATAAATAATTGAATAGCAGAAATAAAGGTGTCTGGCACACCCTAGCCTGGAATGTGAATGTGATTCAAAGTGGTAGAGTTACAGGAAAGCAGTACAAAATAAACACATACACAGTAACACCTCCCCTTTGTCTTGGAGTGGTGAAAACCCTCCTCACAGCTCTCCTCCACTTAACTGCAGTCAGGCTCCATTTCAATGTGAAAGGCTCATAACCAAAGACACCAGATGATGATGGGCCATCATCAGACAGTTTCAATGTGCTTTTCTTTGCCAAAAAAACGCAAACCCAGATATGTCAGCAGTTAATTTCCAAAGTTATTGATCAAGTTCTTCACTGCGCATTTTGTGCAATATAATTGTCATTTAAAATCATTACAAAAAACTTTAGCCCTATGTGAATGAAATAATGTTTTTGATTATTCATGGACATTAAACTTCTTAATTCTTTCATCTTCACATACCAAATTCACAATTGCACAATTTTACAATCTATAGCAATGTAGTCATTTGTAGTAGTCAACAAAGTGAGACAATAATCATCTGTTGTATACATATCATTTGTGCCATTAGGTAGTGCCAAGAAAGATTTGGAGGGAAAACAATGTTAATTGTACAAACAAACCTCTAATTAATTTGTGCAATGTTAAGTCAATGTTCCTCTAAACAATGTGTCCCTTATTTTTGTTTCCAATTCAGTGTTGTTTCATCAGTCAGGCTCCCCTGTTCTACCAGAGGAGAATGAACAAAGAAGCTTGACTAAACAAAAATGCCACTGCTGTGATCAGTGTGGTAAACGGTTCCCTACAATGTCCAGACTTAAAATACACCAGCGAATTCACACTGGAGAGAAACCATATGGATGTGATCAGTGTGGACAACACTTCTCTCACATGAACAGCCTTAAACTCCACCAGAGAATTCACACTGGAGAGAAACCCTATGGATGTGATCAGTGTGGACAACACTTCTCTCAAATGTCAAGCCTTAAAACACACCAGAAAGTTCACACTGGAGAGAAACCCTATGGATGTGATCACTGTGGACAACACTTCTCTCAAATGGCAAACCTTAAAAGTCACCAGATAATTCACTCAGGAGAGAAACCCTATGGATGTGATCAGTGTGGACAACACTTCTCTCAAATGTCAAGCCTTAAAACACACCAGAAAGTTCACACTGGAGAGAAACCCATAATTGTGTTGTGAGGGAAAACATTTTAGTAATTAAAATGATGTAGAAGTTTACAAGGCTGTACGTACTGCATTTAAACTGTTCACGTCATGTGGGCACCCAAATGAAAGATATACCTGTTTAGTGTGAACAGTATGACAATAGCTTCATTATGACAATAGCTTCATAGAGAGCGTGTGAGAAACCTCAACAAATCCATTATAACCAGGTGTAGTATGATGGTCCATTATGGTCAATTATTGAGGCTAAACTGTGTTTTCAACACATTACATGTATATGAGCATGCTGATTCTAGATAGAAAATAACACACTTGATTAATTGCAAGTAAACTTAACATACTGTGTGAAGTGAAATAAATAATTGAATAGCAGAAATAAAGGTGTCTGGCACACCCTAGCCTGGAATGTGAATGTGATTCAAAGTGGTAGAGTTACAGGAAAGCAGTACAAAATAAACACATACACAGTAACACCTCCCCTTTGTCTTGGAGTGGTGAAAACCCTCCTCACAGCTCTCCTCCACTTAACTGCAGTCAGGCTCCATTTCAATGTGAAAGGCTCATAACCAAAGACACCAGATGATGATGGGCCATCATCAGACAGTTTCAATGTTCTACCAGAGGAGAATGAACAAAGAAGCTTGACTAAACAAAAATGCCACTGCTGTGATCAGTGTGGTAAACGGTTCCCTACAATGTCCAGACTTAAAATACACCAGCGAATTCACACTGGAGAGAAACCATATGGATGTGATCAGTGTGGACAACACTTCTCTCACATGAACAGCCTTAAATTCCACCAGAGAATTCACACTGGAGAGAAACCCTATGGATGTGATCAGTGTGGACAACACTTCTCTCAAATGTCAAGCCTTAAAACACACCAGAAAGTTCACACTGGAGAGAAACCCTATGGATGTGATCAGTGTGGACAACACTTCTCTCAAATGTCAAGCCTTAAAACACACCAGAAAGTTCACACTGGAGAGAAACCCTATAGATGTGATCAGTGTGGACAACACTTCTCTCAAATGGCAAACCTTAAAAGTCACCAGATACTTCACTCAGGAGAGAAACCATATGGATGTCTTCAGTGTGGACAGCACTTCTCTAGATTAGCACACCTTAAAGCACACCAGAAAGTTCACACTGGAGAGAAACCCTATGGCTGTGATCAGTGTGGACAACACTTCTCTCAAATGGCAATCCTTAAAAGTCACCAGATAATTCACTCAGGAGAGAAACCCTATGGATGTGATCAGTGTGGACAACACTTCTCTCGATTGGACAGCCTTAAAACACACCAGAGAATTCACACTGGAGAGAAACCCTATGGATGTGATCAGTGTGGACAACACATCTCAAATGGCACACCTTAAAACACACCAGAAAGTTCACACTGGAGAGAAACCCTATGGATGTGATCAGTGTGGACAACACTTCTCTCACATGAACAGCCTTACAATCCACCAGAGAATTCACACTGGAGAGAAACCCTATGGATGTGATCAGTGTGGACAACACTTCTCTCGTATATCCAGCCTTTCACACACCAGAAAGTTCACACTGGAGAGAAACCATAATTGTGTTGTGAGGGAAAACATTTTAGTAATTAAAATGATGTAGAAGTTTACAAGGCTGTACGTACTGCATTTAAACTGTTCACGTCATGTGGGCCCCCAAATGAAAGATATACCTGTTTAGTGTGAACAGTATGACAATAGCTTCATTATGACAATAGCTTCATAGAGAGCGTGTGAGAAACCTCAACAAATCCATTATAACCAGGTGTAGTATGATGGTCCATTATGGTCAATTATTGAGGCTAAACTGTGTTTTCAACACATTACATGTATATGAGCATGCTGATTCTAGATAGAAAATAACACACTTGATTAATTGCAAGTAAACTTAACATACTGTGTGAAGTGAAATAAATAATTGAATAGCAGAAATAAAGGTGTCTGGCACACCCTAGCCTGGAATGTGATTCAAAGTGGTAGAGTTACAGGAAAGCAGTACAAAATAAACACATACACAGTAACACCTCCCCTTTGTCTTGGAGTGGTGAAAACCCTCCTCACAGCTCTCCTCCACTTAACTGCAGTCAGGCTCCATTTCAATGTGAAAGGCTCATAACCAAAGACACCAGATGATGATGGGCCATCATCAGACAGTTTCAATGTGCTTTTCTTTGCCAAAAAAACGCAAACCCAGATATGTCAGCAGTTCATTTTCAAAGTTATTGATCAAGTTCTTCACTGCGCATTTTGTGCAGTATAATTGTCATTTAAAATCATTACAAAAAACTTTAGCCCTATGTGAATGAAATAATGTTTTTGATTATTCATGGACATTAAACTTCTTAATTCTTTCATCTTCACATACCAAATTCACAATTGCACAATTTTACAATCTATAGCAATGTAGTCATTTGTAGTAGTCAACAAAGTGAGACAATAATCATCTGTTGTATACATATAATTTGTGCCATTAGGTAGTGCCAAGACAGATTTGGAGGGAAAACAATGTTAATTGTACAAACAAACCTCTAATTAATTTGTGCAATGTTAAGTCAATGTTCCTCTAAACAATGTGTCCCTTATTTTTGTTTCCAATTCAGTGTTGTTTCATCAGTCAGGCTCCCCTGTTCTACCAGAGGAGAATGAACAAAGAAGCTTGACTAAACAAAAATGCCACTGCTGTGATCAGTGTGGTAAACGGTTCCCTACAATGTCCAGACTTAAAATACACCAGCGAATTCACACTGGAGAGAAACCATATGGATGTGATCAGTGTGGACAACACTTCTCTCACATGAACAGCCTTAAATTCCACCAGAGAATTCACACTGGAGAGAAACCGTATGGATGTGATCAGTGTGGACAACACTTCTCTCAAATGGCAAGCCTTAAAACACACCAGAAGGTTCACACTGGAGAGAAACCCTATGGATGTGATCAGTGTGGACAACACTTCTCTCAAATGTCAAGCCTTAAAACACACCAGAAAGTTCACACTGGAGAGAAACCCTATAGATGTGATCAGTGTGGACAACACTTCTCTCAAATGGCAAACCTTAAAAGTCACCAGATAATTCACTCAGGAGAGAAACCATATGGATGTGTTCAGTGTGGACAGCACTTCTCTAGATTAGCACACCTTAAAGCACACCAGAAAGTTCACACTGGAGAGAAACCCTATGGATGTGATCAGTGTGGACAACACTTCTCTCAAATGGCAAACCTTAAAAGTCACCAGATAATTCACTCAGGAGAGAAACCCTATGGATGTGATCAGTGTGGACAACACTTCTCTCGATTGGACAGCCTTAAAACACACCAGAGAATTCACACTGGAGAGAAACCCTATGGATGTGATCAGTGTGGACAACACTTCTCTCAAATGGCACACCTTAAAACACACCAGAAAGTTCACACTGGAGAGAAACCCTATGGATGTGATCAGTGTGGACAACACTTCTCTCACATGAACAGCCTTAAAATCCACCAGAGAATTCACACTGGAGAGAAACCCTATGGATGTGATCAGTGTGGACAACACTTCTCTCGTATATCCAGCCTTAAAACACACCAGAAAGTTCACACTGGAGAGAAACCATAATTGTGTTGTGAGGGAAAACATTTTAGTAATTAAAATGATGTAGAAGTTTACAAGGCTGCACGTACTGCATTTAAACTGTTCACGTCATGTGGGCACCCAAATGAAAGATATACCTGTTTAGTGTGAACAGTATGACAATAGCTTCATTATGACAATAGCTTCATAGAGAGCGTGTGAGAAACCTCAACAAATCCATTATAACCAGGTGTAGTATGATGGTCCATTATGGTCAATTATTGAGGCTAAACTGTGTTTTCATTAATTTAATTATATTATTCAATAGTGTTAGACTGTACATATATTGTCCAGATACTCACTGTATGATTGTGCATAATGTCCATACATATATGTATTGGATATAAATACATTAATATCTTACATATTAAGTTTACAAAACAATCTCACAGTTATCAGTTTCTTTCTAGAAGGTTGCATTGAGCATGCCTGGGGGAGGAGGGAGGGGTGGAGCATGGATCAGTTTGTTAGGTTGTGATTGGTTGAGAGATGGTTCTATTGTTCTCCTCCTTGGCCTATCAATCCAAGCAGTTAGTGGCTCCACCTCAGGCTCTCTAGTATAAGAAGAGTTGGTCTGTGTCAGTTCTCCACAACTGCTCCAGGATATCAATCATTTCTGATCAGATCTGACTGTGGACTCCAGACTTCAGGCGAAGATGAACTCTATCAACCTCAACTCTGCTGAACAGGAGGAACCCAAAGACCATGGTATGTTACTTGCCACTTTCACCTGTCATTTTGAATGTCTCAATCATTTTGTTTCATTGTAATTTGATTTAGATTTGACTTTATTATCTCACAGTGAATATGTGAATAGAAGTGAATGTAGTATTACATATCCACATATACTAGGCTAAATTAGGTGTGCAATGAACATAGCTTATGCTATTGTATATTTAATTATTATTATTACACTTTTGCTGTGCATTTTAAGAAATGCACTGCAAAATTGTGTATTATTTACATTATTACTATTATTATTATTAACAAATTGCATTTTGTTTTACCTTTCCAATCCAGTGTTGCATCATCAGTCTGGAGAGAAACCCTATGGATGTGATCATTGTGGAGAACACTTCTCTCGAATGTCCAGCCTTAAAAGTCACCAGAGCCGCACACTGTACAAGCAAATGGCTTTTCCCCTGAATTAATCATTGTGTGTGTCTTCAGATTCCCTACCTTCGTACCTATGTGACTCCTCGTGGAGTGACTTTGTTTTGGTGATTTGAGGTCATGGAGCAGCTTGTTGTTCACACTGGAGAGCTATAGAGATGGCTGAGTCTCTGAGAAATTTGGAGGGAATATTGTCATGGCCAGTGGCCTAGTGTGGTTGGAGGGCACTCAGTTTCTTAAGTACCTCATCAGTTGTTACCATAACTAGTTTAAAATCGTCTTTACAAACACCTAGATTTCTGTAGAAGGTTTGAATGTGCTCTACACCAAAGAGCCCAGAGTGGGAGGGCAGATTGTTAACCAGCGTTGTTGCTATGTTTGTAAAGAAGATGTTCAAGTAGTTGGCCACATCAAGCTTGTCAGTGATGAGAGTGTCGTTCGCTTTAATGTTTATGTTTGAAAACCTGGTTTTCAGTTTCTGACCGCAGCCTTGTTGGTTGTTGAGTAGCTTCCAGAGCTCTCGAGGATTGTTTTTGTTTCGATTGTTTTTGGGCGAGACGTAACCCCTGTGGTACTAGTGGTATATATACATATACATATATATATATATATATATATATATATATATATATATATATATATATATATATATACACACACACGCACACAGACAGTGGTGGAAAGTAACTTAACTAAGTACATTTACCCAAGTACTGTACTTGAGTACAATTTTGAGGGATTTGTACTTGAATGGAGTATTTCCAATTTCCAATACTTTGACATGTACTCCACTGCATCTCAGAGGCAAATATGGTACTGGTACTCCAAGTATTTGAAAACGTATAGTTGCTATAGTTATACTTTGATCATAATTACAAAACACACCGTAACCACTTCAGCCCTATATACATTTCGGTATATACAATTTTCATTGTGAGCTTGTATATTTGCTATTTTCAAAGTTGAAATGGGACATATACTGCATAATTAGGTACTTTAAATAGGCCTACATTTCGATGCCAAAATGGTTTTAAATTCCTGTAATCTATAGGACTTTTAAATTAAGTATTGGTATGGACTTGTATTGAGGTTGGAGCATTTGCATTCTGTAGGCTACATTCCAGGCCATCATTGATTAATTGACTTAATTAATGGGATGATGGGCCATTCTGTATAGGCCCTACAGAATGGCCCATCATCACATGAATTAAGTCAATGAATAGCCGAAATAAAGGTGTCTGGCACACCCTAGCCTGGAATGTGAATGTGATTCAAAGTGGTAGAGTTACAGGAAAGCAGTCCAAAATAAACACATACACAGTAACACCTCCCCTTTGTCTTGGAGTGGTGAAAACCCTCCTCACAGCTCTCCTCCACTTAACTGCAGTCAGGCTCCATTTCAATGTGAAAGGCTCATAACCAAAGACACCAGATGATGATGGGCCATCATCAGACAGTTTCAATGTGCTTGTCTTTGCCAAAAAAACTCAAACCCAGATATGTCAGCAGTTAATTTCCAAAGTTATTGATCAAGTTCTTCACTGTGCATTGTGTGCAATATCATTGTCATTTAAAATCATTACAAAAAACTTTAGCCCTATGTGAATGAAATAATGTTTTTGATTATTCATGGACATTAAACTTCTTAATTCTTTCATCTTCACATACCAAATTCACAATTGCACAATTTTACAATCTATAGCAATGTAGTCATTTTAACAGTAGGCTAGTAACCTAACTGCATGGACATACATTGTCATGATTTGTATAGAGAATTGTATCTCAAATATTGTTGTCAAGACAATTGATTTGATTTAACTGTGGACCCTTTTTTTTCAAGATTATTCCATAATTTTCACAAATGTTCTGTGCAACTGTTAAAGACAGTTGCTTTAAGCTGATAACACATCACATCACAATGCGTTCTGAAATTGTAGATCAGTTCTATTAAAGGTTTATAATATTAACACCAATAATAACAAGTACAATGTTAAAACAAAGAGTGGTATTCCCCTTTAAGGACTTAGTTAACATACCCCAATGTTGCAGGTCCCAGGTAGCTAGGACAAGCATGCAGATAATATTGTCCTGATAAACAGGAGAAAGAAGCACACAGAACGTTTTAGTTGTTTTCAGACTGGTTGCTCTCATAAGAATTTATTTTCACATATCACAAATTCACTTTGTTTCCCATTTATTTTGTTTCCTGCAGGTATTATTATTTCAATGTATTTTACTTTATCTTCAACTCTGTTTTCATCAAAATACACAATAAACCATTTTGTATCACCGGAATTATTATCATTATTATTAGTATTACCGTTACGATACTGCATGTTCTTCCCATATTCTTTTACATAGCAAACCTGTTACACTTCATCACTTCAAAACATACAATAAAGTACCATAATAGACCTTCATTCATTGTCTTGGTTTTCTCAGGAATATTCACCATTAACTCAGTGCACTTTAATAATGCTCATATAAGTAATTATACTCTTCTGACTGGTTGCTCTCATAAGAATGACGGTGAGCTTCCGGTCTGCAGGTAATATACACTGACACCACGCTAGACAGGAACGCCCAAAAACGTCACATCCGGTTTTAGCCTGGGGTAAGAATTTTCTATGGCTGCCAATGCAACTTGGTCCAATCCTTAATCACATACGGACAAACATCTATGCCAATGCTATCTAACTTGCGGAGGTAGCGTACCTTGTCCACGGGCAACAGATCTTTCAACGTATGGCATTGCAAATACGTTTGATAATCGCTACTCTGCTCAATATTGTTTTGAAAATGCCGCAAATTGCATTGCAGTGAACGAGCGCAAATCACAACTTCCCCCGGTTGTGGGCCGAGATACACGCTTACCTCGAAAGATGAGGCGTTTCTCCCCCAATCCCATCCGGGTGAGGAGGTCTTTCTCCAGCCTTGTTGGGACTGCAGTCAAATTTCTCTGTGTGAGACAGCAGAAGGTGTGTGTGTATGTAAACATCACACCGGGAGGTGCACAGAGAGATGCACTTGGAGTTGTGTGCCTGCGTGATGCTGAAGTAGATCGTGCAGGGTAGGCCGTGAACATTCCTCTAACATGTGCTGGACAAGGTGGGGAAACATGTATGCCACATCACAGGTTAAAATGACATAATCAGGAAACCTTTGACAGACAAATTATGCATAATCTTGTTTTTACTTACCATCTTTCTTACATTACATAACATTCACGAGACATTTCAATCCGGTTTCAAACCAGGCCACAGTACCGAAACGGCTCTACTTAAAAGTCTTCAATGACCTCATCTTAACCTCGGACTCTGGGCAACCAGCGGCCCTGGTACTCCTTAACCTATCGGCGGCTTTCGATACGGTGGATCATAGGATCCTCCTGTCAAGGCTTGAGCACCATGTCGGAGTCAGGGCTATCGCTCTAGCATGGTTCACATCTTATCTATCAGATAGGAGCTTCTCTTTTCAATTAGGCCAATTTTCCTCCCCCCAGCCCCTCTCAGCTGCGGGGTGCCCCAGGGGTCTATACTGGGCCCCCTCCTTTTCCTACTGTATATGCTTCCCCTCGGTCCCATCTTGTCTAAACACAACATTTCCTTCCACTGCTACGCAGACGACATCCAACTCTACTTACCCCTCATACCCAACTCCCTCAATCCTTTTCAACCACTGCTCAACTGTATACAAGACATCAACATCTGGATGGACATTAACTTCCTCAACCTTAATGAAAGTAAAACTGAAATAGTCATCTTCGACCCACACTTGGCCCAACCCCTCAGTACCCCGGACACCCTTATACCCAACATTTGCACATCTGCTAAAAACCTTGGTATTATCCTTGACAGCTCCTTTAAATTCGACAAACATATCAGCTCCATTGTCAAGACCAGCTTCTTCCAACTCTGTCTCCTTGCTAAGGTCAAACCATATCTCCCCCCAAAACAGTTAGAAACCGCAATCCATGCATTCATTACTACCAGGATAGACTATTGTAATTCACTATACATTGGCATCGAACACTCTGCAATTAGGCGACTGCAACTGGTCCAGAACGCTGCTGCTCGCCTATTAACTGGTACTAAAAAGAGAGAACATATAACCCCCGTGCTGGCCTCCCTTCACTGGCTCCCGGTTTCATTTAGAATCGATTTTAAAGTCATGTTATTTACTTTTAAATGTTTAAATGGGCTGGCCCCTGAGTATCTCTCCGAGCTCGTGAAACCCTACATCCCGGCTAGAGCTCTGCGCTCCGCCGATCAGGTACTGCTAGAGGGCCGAATTACAAAGAAGAGCACTAGGGGCACACGCTCTTTCGCGGCTCCTAGGCTCTGGCAGAGCTTGCCTCTTCATATTCGATCTGCCCCATCCATTAATGTTTTTAAATCTCACCCTAAAACTCATCTTTTCTCCGAATTAATTTGTGCAATGTTAAGTCAATGTTCCTCTAAACGATGTGTCCCTTATTTTTGTTTCCAATTCAGTGTTGTTTCATCAGTCAGGCTCCCCTGTTCTACCAGAGGAGAATGAACAAAGACGCTTGACTAAACAAAAATGCCACTGCTGTGATCAGTGTGGTAAACGGTTCCCTACAATGTCCAGACTTAAAATACACCAGCAAATTCACACTGGAGAGAAACCATATGGATGTGATCAGTGTGGACAACACTTCTCTCACATGAACAGCCTTAAATTCCACCAGATAATTCACACTTGAGAGAAACCCTATGGATGTGATCAGTGTGGACAACACTTCTCTCAAATGTCAAGCCTTAAAACACACCAGAAAGTTCACACTGGAGAGAAACCCTATGGATGTGATCAGTGTGGACAACACTTCTCTCAAATGTCAAGCCTTAAAACACACCAGAAAGTTCACACTGGAGAGAAACCCTATGGATGTGATCAGTGTGGACAACACTTCTCTCAAATGGCAAACCTTAAAAGTCACCAGATAATTCACTCAGGAGAGAAACCATATGGATGTGTTCAGTGTGGACAGCACTTCTCTAGATTGGCACACCTTAAAGCACACCAGAAAGTTCACACTGGAGAGAAACCCTATGGATGTGATCAGTGTGGACAACACTTCTCTTGATTGGACAGCCTTAAAACACACCAGAGAATTCACACTGGAGAGAAACCCTATGGATGTGATCAGTGTGGACAACACTTCTCTCAAATGGCACACCTTACAAGTCACCAGATAATTCACTCAGGAGAGAAACCATATGGATGTGTTCAGTGTGGACAACACTTCTCTCAAATGGCACACCTTACAAGTCACCAGATAATTCACTCAGGAGAGAAACCCTATGGATGTGATCAGTGTGGACAACACTTCTGTCAAATGGCACACCTTAAAACACACCAGAAAGTTCACACTGGAGAGAAACCCTATGGATGTGATCAGTGTGGACAACACTTCTCTCACATGAACAGCCTTAAAATCCACCAGAGAATTCACACTGGAGAGAAACCCTATGGATGTGATCAGTGTGGACAACACTTCTCTCGTATATCCAGCCTTAAAACACACCAGAAAGTTCACACTGGAGATAAACCATAATTGTGTTGTGAGGGAAAACATTTTAGTAATTAAAATGATGTAGAAGTTTACAAGGCTGTACGTACTGCATTTAAACTGTTCACGTCATGTGGGCACCCAAATGAAAGATATACCTGTTTAGTGTGAACAGTATGACAATAGCTTCATTATGACAATAGATTCATAGAGAGCGTGTGAGAAACCTCAACAAATCCATTATAACCAGGTGTAGTATGATGGTCCATTATGGTCAATTATTGAGGCTAAACTGTGTTTTCAACACATTACATGTATATGAGCATGCTGATTCTAGATAGAAAATAACACACTTGATTAATTGCAAGTAAACTTAACATACTGTGTGAAGTGAAATAAATAATTGAATAGCAGAAATAAAGGTGTCTGGCACACCCTAGCCTGGAATGTGAATGTGATTCAAAGTGGTAGAGTTACAGGAAAGCAGTACAAAATAAACACATACACAGTAACACCTCCCCTTTGTCTTGGAGTGGTGAAAACCCTCCTCACAGCTCTCCTCCACTTAACTGCAGTCAGGCTCCATTTCAATGTGAAAGGCTCATAACCAAAGACACCAGATGATGATGGGCCATCAGACAGTTTCAAAGTGCTTTTCTTTGCCAAAAAAACGCAAACCCAGATATGTCAGCAGTTAATTTCCAAAGTTATTGATCAAGTTCTTCACTGCGCATTTTGTGCAATATCATTGTCATTTAAAATCATTACAAAAAACTAGCCCTATGTGAATGAAATAATGTTTTTGATTATTCATGGACATTAAACTTCTTAATTATTTCATCTTCACATACCAAATTCACAATTGCACAATTTTACAATCTATAGCAATGTAGTCATTTTAACAGTAGTAGTATTTGTATAGAGAATTGTATCTCAAATATGTATATCAAGACAATTGATTTGATTTAACTGTGGACCCTTTTTTTTCAAGATTATTCCATAATTTTCACAAATGTTCTGTGCAACTGTTAAAGACAGTTGCTTTAAGCTGATAACACATCACATCACAATGCGTTCTGAAATTGTAGATCAGTTATTTTTCACACAACAGCTCTAAGGTTTATAATATTGACACCAATAATAAAACAAGTACAATGTTAAAACAAAGAGTGGTATTCCCCTTAAGGACTTAGTTAACATAACCCAATGTTGCAGGTCCCAGGTAGCTAGGACAAGCATGCAGATAATATTGTCCTCATAAACAGGAGAAAGAAGCACACAGAACGTTTTAGTTGTTTTCAGACTGGTTGCTCTCATAAGAATTTATTTTCACATATCACAAATCCACAAATTCACTTTGTTTCCCATTTATTTTGTTTCCTGCAGGTATTATTATTTCAATGTATTTTACTTTATCTTCAACTCTGTTTTCATCAAAATACACAATAAACCATTTTGTATCACCGGAATTATTATCATTATTATTAGTATTACCGTTACGATACTGCATGTTCTTCCCATATTCTTTTACATAGCAAACCTGTTACACTTCATCACTTCAAAACATACAATAAAGTACCATAATAGACCTTCATTCATTGTCTTGGTTTTCTCAGGAATATTCACCATTAACTCAGTGCACTTTAATAATGCTCATATAAGTAATTATACTCTTCTGACTGGTTGCTCTCATAAGAATGACGGTGAGCTTCCGGTCTGCAGGTAATATACACTGACACCACGCTAGACAGGAACGCCCAAAAACGTCACATCCGGTTTTAGCCTGGGGTAAGAATTTTCTATGGCTGCCAATGCAACGTGGTCCAATCCTTAATCACATACGGACAAACATCTATGCCAATGCTATCTAACTTGCGGAGGTAGCGTGCCTTGTCCACGGGCAACAGATCTTTCAACGTATGGCATTGCAAATACGTTTGATAATCACTACTCTGCTCAATATTGTTTTGAAAATGCCGCAAATTGCATTGCAGTGAACGAGCGCAAATCACAACTTCCCCCGGTTGTGGGCCGAGATACACGCTTACCCCGAAAGATGAGGCGTTTCTCCCCCAATCCCATCCGGGTGAGGTGGTCTTTCTCCAGCCTTGTTAGGACTGCAGTCAAATTTCTCTGTGTGAGACAGCAGAAGGTGTGTGTGTATGTAAACATCACACCGGGAGGTGCACCGAGAGATGCACTTGGAGTTGTGTGCCTGCGTGATGCTGAAGTAGATCGTGCAGGGTAGTCCGTGAACATTCCTCTAACATGTGCTGGACAAGGTGGGGAAACATGCATTGCCACATCACAGGTTCAAATGACATAATCAGGAAACCTTTGACAGATAAATTATGCATAATCTTGTTTTTACTTACCATCCACTGTGTGCAACATCGCCTCTGGTGTTGGAGCAGGAGGTCTTTTCTAGAATGTTGCATAGAGCATGACCTGGGGGAGGAGAGAGCACCCCTCTCTCCTTTGCGCACATGCAGCAGTTTGTTAGGTTGTGGTTGGTGGGGAGATGGTTCTATTGTTCTCCTATTTGGCCAATCAATCCCAAGCATTTGCATGGTTCACAATGCAGGCTCTCTAAGAAGAGTTTGTAGTTGTCAGTTCTCCACAACTCCTCCAGGATAGCAATCATTTCAGATCAGATCTGACTGTGGACTCCAGACTTCAGGTGAAGATGAACTCTCTCAAACCCACAAGGAACAATTCTGCTCAATAGGATGATCACCAAGACCTATGTAAGTTACTTACCGTGTATATATGGATATACAGCATTTTGTAAGAATGTTTTTATATAGTCATGTTTATTTGTTTTGTTTTAATGTTAACATTGACTTAAAGTAAAACCCGTTATTATATTATTCTTTAAATGTACTTAATGAATCAACATTTGTTTCATCACCATCCCATTAAACTAGAAGTAGCATGCTGATGTACATGTAATGTGTTTATAACAGTTCTAACAGCCTTCTTAAACCTAGAACACTAACCCTAGAAAACCTTTAACAAAGTGAGACAATAATCATCTGTTGTATACATATCATTTGTGCCATTAGGTAGTGCCAAGAAAGATTTGGAGGGAAAACAATGTTAATTGTACAAACAAACCTCTAATTAATTTGTGCAATGTTAAGTCAATGTTCCTCTAAACAATGTGTCCCTTATTTTTGTTTCCAATTCAGTGTTGTTTCATCAGTCAGGCTCCCCTGTTCTACCAGAGGAGAATGAACAAAGAAGCTTGACTAAACAAAAATGCCACTGCTGTGATCAGTGTGATGTATGATGGTCCATTATGGTCAATTATTGAGGCTAAACTGTGTTTTCAACACATTACATGTAAAATGGTAAATAAATGGTAAATGGTGCATTTATATAGCGCCTTTATCCAAGGCGCTTTACATAGATTGTGCATTACATTCACCCATTCACACACACATTCATACACCGATTGCGGCGGAAGCCATGCAAGGTACCAACCAGCACATCGGGAGCAATTTGGGGTTCAGTGTCTTGCCCAAGGACACTTCGACATGTAGACAGGAGGAGCCGGGATTCGAACCGCCGACCCATGGATCATTGGACGACCTGCTCTACCTCTTGAGCCACAGTCGCCCCATGTATATGAGCATGCTGATTCTAGATAGAAAATAACACACTTGATTAATTGCAAGTAAACTTAACATACTGTGTGAAGTGAAATAAATAGCAGAAATAAAGGTGTCTGGCACACCCTAGCCTGGAATGTGAATGTGATTCAAAGTGGTAGAGTTACAGGAAAGCAGTACAAAATAAACACATACACAGTAACACCTCCCCTTTGTCTTGGAGTGGTGAAAACCCTCCTCACAGCTCTCCTCCACTTAACTGCAGTCAGGCTCCATTTCAATGTGAAAGGCTCATAACCAAAGACACCAGATGATGATGGGCCATCAGACAGTTTCAATGTGCTTTTCTTTGCCAAAAAAACGCAAACCCAGATATGTCAGCAGTTAATTTCCAAAGTTATTGATCAAGTTCTTCACTGCGCATTTTGTGCAATATCATTGTCATTTAAAATCATTACAAAAAACTAGCCCTATGTGAATGAAATAATGTTTTTGATTATTCATGGATATTAAACGTCTTAATTATTTCATCTTCACATACCAAATTCACAATTGCACAATTTTACAATCTATAGCAATGTAGTCATTTTAACAGTAGGCTAGTAACCTAACTGCATGGACATACATTGTCATGATTTGTATAGAGAATTGTATCTCAAATATTTATGTCAAGACAATTGATTTGATTTAACTGTGGACCCTTTTTTTTCAAGATTATTCCATCATTTTCACAAATGTTCTGTGCAACTGTTAAAGACAGTTGCTTTAAGCTGATAACACATCACATCACAATGCGTTCTGAAATTGTAGATCAGTTATTTTTCACACAACAGCTCTAAGGTTTATAATATTAACACCAATAATAAAACAAGTACAATGTTAAAACAAAGAGTGGTATTCCCCTTTAAGGACTTAGTTAACATAACCCAATGTTGCAGGTCCCAGGTAGCTAGGACAAGCATGCAGATAATATTGTCCTGATAAACAGGAGAAAGAAGCACACAGAACGTTTTAGTTGTTTTCAGACTGGTTGCTCTCATAAGAATTTATTTTCACATATCACAAATCCACAAATTCACTTTGTTTCCCATTTATTTTGTTTCCTGCAGGTATTATTATTTCAATGTATTTTACTTTATCTTCAACTCTGTTTATCAAAATACACAATAAACCATTTTGTATCACCGGAATTATTATCATTATTATTAGTATTACCGTTACAATACTGCATGTTCTTCCCATATTCTTTTACATAGCAAACCTGTTACACTTCATCACTTCAAAACATACAATAAAGTACCATAATAGACCTTCATTCATTGTCTTGGTTTTCTCAGGAATATTCACCATTAACTCAGTGCACTTTAATAATGCTCATATAAGTAATTATACTCTTCTGACTGGTTGCTCTCATAAGAATGACGGTGAGCTTCCGGTCTGCAGGTAATATACACTGACACCACGCTAGACAGGAACGCCCAAAAACGTCACATCCGGTTTTAGCCTGGGGTAAGAATTTTCTATGGCTGCCAATGCAACGTGGTCCAATCCTTAATCACATACGGACAAACATCTATGCCAATGCTATCTAACTTGCGGAGGTAGCGTGCCTTGTCCACGGGCAACAGATCTTTCAACGTATGGCATTGCAAATACGTTTGATAATCGCTACTCTGCTCAATATTGTTTTGAAAATGCCGCAAATTGCATTGCAGTGAACGAGCGCAAATCACAACTTCCCCCGGTTGTGGGCCGAGATACACGCTTACCTCGAAAGATGAGGCGTTTCTCCCCCAATCCCATCCGGGTGAGGTGGTCTTTCTCCAGCCTTGTTGGGACTGCAGTCAAATTTCTCTGTGTGAGACAGCAGAAGGTGTGTGTGTATGTAAACATCACACCGGGAGGTGCACTGAGAGATGCACTTGGAGTTGTGTGCCTGCGTGATGCTGAAGTAGATCGTGCAGGGTAGGCCGTGAACATTCCTCTAACATGTGCTGGACAAGGTGGGGAAACATGTATTGCCACATCACAGGTTAAAATGACATAATCAGGAAACCTTTGACAGACAAATTATGCATAATCTTGTTTTTACTTACCATCTTTCTTACATTACATAACATTCACGAGACATTTCAATCCGGTTTCAAACCAGGCCACAGTACCGAAACGGCTCTACTTAAAGTCTTCAATGACCTCATCTTAACCACCGGGGCGCCTGATGGAGGGGAAGGGAACGGGGTCGAATAGCGCGTTCCTTCCACACGCGGTACGTCCTACTGGGGAAACTCCCACACCCCCCCCCCCTGTCGGGTGATAAGAAGCGGCCTGCTCACTCCTCATGCACTGAAGGAAGCATGAGCTCAGTTCGGGGCTCACCCCAGGTCGGCAGAGGGAGAGTATAGGACCCAGGATTACAGTTTAGGCAATTGGCAGAGGGTGGGAAAAAACAGGGTTACAAATAATACAATATTGAGGAAAATGTATAGTATCAAGTTTGTGGGTGCCTGACGCAGTGACCCGCCAGCCTCATCCTTCTCTCTCTGAATGTGACCTGTTGTTATGACTCGGTGTGGTGCGACCCCAATGCACAACAAGGAGAGGCAGAGCAGAGTAAAGCCCTCCCCGGGCGTATCTTCATTCACAAACTCGGTGGGGAAAAGGGAGATGCAGGGGTCCGTAGGCTTCTCCACAGAGCTCGGGTCCCGGAAACACTGGAGAGGAGAAGAGAAGGTGAGTCAATGGCAGGTCCACAGAGTAGAGGAAACACTGGAGAGGAGAAGAGAAGGTGAGTCAATGGCAGGTCCACAGAGTAGAGGAAACACTGGAGAGGAGAAGAGAAGGTGAGTCAATGGCAGGTCCACAGAGCAGAGGAAACACTGGAGAGGAGAAGAGAAGGTGAGTCAAAGGCAGGTCCACAGAGCAGAGGAAACACTGGAGAGGAGAAGAGAAGGTGAGTCAATGGCAGGTCCACAGAGCAGAGGAAACACTGGAGAGGAGAAGAGAAGGTGAGTCAATGGCAGGTCCACAGAGCAGAGGAAACACTGGAGAGGAGAAGAGAAGGTGAGTCAATGGCAGGTCCACAGAGCAGAGGAAACACTGGAGAGGAGAAGAGAAGGTGAGTCAATGGCAGGTCCACAGAGCAGAGGAAACACTGGAGAGGAGAAGAGAAGGTGAGTCAATGGCAGGTCCACAGAGCAGAGAACAAGGCACAGTAACGGCGTGACGTTAACCCATTCAGGCCTGACGTCGAAATTAAAAAAAAAGTTTTCTAAATCATAACAATTTTCTGAAAGATTTGAGGCACATTAACGATTTTTCAAAAATAGCTAAATTATAATAATAATGTATGTAACCACCAAAAGGGGTTCCCGCTCAAAATGGGTTAAACTGTCTAAGTCTAAACACTGAGGGCCTAAATGTCTGGCTGTCTAACTTTACCAACCGTAGAACTGGGGAAGAACTGGCGCCGAGCTGCAGACAGGCCTGGCTCTTGTATAGGCTCATCAGGTGATTGCAGACGACATACAGGTGGGGGGGGGTTGTAACTGAGAGACATACACATACATACATACATACATACATACATACATACATATATTGGAGTATTTCCAATTTCCAATATTTTTACATGTACTCCACTGCATCTCAGAGGCAAATATGGTACTGGTACTCCCAAGTATTTGAAAACTTTAGTTGCTATAGTTATACTTTGATCATAATTACAAAACACACAGTAACCACCTCAGCCCTATATTGTCACGAGTAGGTGAGGTAAGGACCCAAACGCAGGACAGCCAGGCATGGTAGTGTTCAAAACCAAGAAATGGTGTTTTAATTCAGAAGACAGGTGAACAACTTAAAACAGACTGAAACAGGTGACAGGAAACAATGACTCAACAAGGACTGACTGGGGGACAAGACTGATATACACATGAGGGTTGATTACAAAATGAGACACAGCTGGAGCAAACAACCATAGAACCAAGAAAACTAGACCAGGGAACAAAAGTAATACATAGAAATACAAGACCTAGACTGTACAAATAATGACAAAAGTCTGTGACTGTGACATATATACTTTTTGGTAATTTGCATTGTGAGCTTGTAGATCTGCTATTTTCAAAGTTGAAATGGAACATAACTGCATAATTAGCTTTTAATTTTGGTACTTTAAATAGGCCTACATTTCGATGCCGGAACGTACGTACTTATAATCAAGTGCATTTTTGAATTCCGGACTTTATACTTGTAAGGGAAAGTATTAGCATTTCTGTATTGCGGTATTGACACTTTTACTTTTGGGCGGGAACCCCTTTTGGTGTTTAGCTATTGAAAAATAGCAGATCTACAAGCTCAAAAGATCAAAAATCGAAGAACGACTGACATAGAAACATAGCTTTTTCAGAAAACTGTCAGGATAGAAGACATTTTTAGAATCTGATCTCAGGTCAAAATGGCTTAAGTGAAACATTTGAGTACATCTTTTCCACCACTGCAGATAAACGTATACATTCAATATTCAACACAATGCAACAACGCTATCAAGTCTGCCATAGCGACGCGACGCGGGGTTCAGTGAACTCTCTGAACACCAAACTACACCTAGCCTATGGTGTGAAGACGTGACACGCTGCTTCATGCAGAAAGAAATCCTTCCCCTCTGAGAATAACCAGCGCTGTGCCGCTTGAAATGTATTCATAGCAAATTGCCAGTGGTCCCACGCAGAACAAAACGCACGCATGCACGCACGCACGCATGCATGCACGCACGCACGCACGCACACATTGTCCCATGCACAACGAAAGGCAGGCATTTTCCACACCCTCCTGCATCATCAACATCATCACAACATCAGTAATCCATTCATCATGGATGGATTCCTCCAACAGTCGTTGGGAATTCTCCTCTTTTCTTTATTCTGTCCCACACAAAAAAAAGCGTCCCTGTAAATTACAGCATAGGAAGCTTGGTCACTTTTTACAGTATATATGTCATATGGCAGTCTATGTCTAGGAACTTTTAAAGATGGAGTGCCGTGATTTTTTTCCACCCTAAAACATGATCATCAGGTCTTATTGTTATATAAGGAGGAATATTTTTTTCAAAAAAGTGTACAGTATTTGTGAAAATCATGCTTTTATGTGGACACGCCCACCAGTTCATTAAGTATGTCTGGTTTGCCTGGTGGGTGGTGATGGGTGGTGATCCACCTGAACTGAAGCCGCACCCACAGCTGTAGTTGTATGATAAAGGGGGAGGGGTTAGGGTAGGGGCTGATAGTGTGGTGTCACTATATTACTGTTTATTTCATTGGCCCGTTTGACTGTCAAGGGTTCAGCCTCCAGGAAGAAACCCTAAATACAAAGTTAATACACCATTGCACATAAAAACTACTCCAGTGTGTCTAATGAAGTACCGTCACCTCATAGACTGGAAAAAATACAACAATTGTGGCACTCCATCTTTAATGTTTGTTCAGAGCACTGAACGCGGTGTCATGTGGCAGCCAAGTCTATGGACTTTTAATGTTGGTTTACAGCATCTTAAAGGGGCTTAATGAATACCAGTCGACTCGCCCCTTTACCAACTCGCCCCCGCAAAATGTGTTAATGTGAACAGTTAATTTAACATTTCCCTCCCTCTCTGAAATCTGAAATTATCTTGTATACAGATTTATTTGATTGTATAGTAGTCGATCTCTATACAGAATAACATGACACAGAGACGGTGACTGCTTAATTGGGTTAATTTAGGACCTTCTAGCAGTTTAATTTTGTTTTATTAAACACATTTCTTCCATGTAGCCCATGTTTTGTAATGGCATCATCATGCTATTATGCCCGTGGATATACAGAGTGAACTTAACAATGATACATTAATATGATAATACCTTTTATATAATCACCAACATGAATTTCGTTTGTTATTTACAGCTAGGTAGAGTAGTAGGGCGAGATGGAAAAGGGGCGACCGTACCTGTTATTTACAGCTAGGTAGAGTAGTGGGCGAGATGGAAAAGGGGCGACCGTACCTGTTATTTACAGCTAGGTAGAGTAGTGGGCGAGATGGAAAAGGGGCGACCGTACCTGTTATTTACAGCTAGGTAGAGTAGTGGGTGAGATGGAAAAGGGGCGACCGTACCTGTTATTTACAGCTAGGTAGAGTATGGCCGAGATGGAAAAGGGGCGACCGTACCTGTTATTTACAGCTAGGTAGAGTAGTGGGTGAGATGGAAAAGGGGCGAGCGTACCTGTTATTTACAGCTAGGTAGAGTAGTGGGGTGAGATGGAAAAGGGGCGACCGTACCTGTTATTTACAGCTAGGTAGAGTAGTGGGGTGAGATGGAAAAGGGGCGACCGTACCTGTTATTTACAGCTAGGTAGAGTAGTGGGGTGAGATGGAAAAGGGGCGACCGTACCTGTTATTTACAGCTAGGTAGAGTAGTGGGTGAGATGGAAAAGGGGCGACCGTACCTGTTATTTACAGCTAGGTAGAGTAGTGGGCGAGATGGAAAATGGGCGACCGTACCTGTTATTTACAGCTAGGTAGAGTAGTGGGTGAGATGGAAAAGGGGCGAACTTACCTGTTATTTACAGCTATAGGTAGAGTAGTGGGTGAGATGGAAAAGGGGCGACCGTACCTGTTATTTACAGCTAGGTATAGTAGTGGGTGAGATGGAAAAGGGGCGACCGTACCTGTTATTTACAGCTAGGTAGAGTAGTGTGTGAGATGGAAAAGGGGCGACCGTACCTGTTACCGGCAAAAGTGCTGACCGACCTTGACTACGTGGATAACATCGTACTGTTTGCTGAACACATAAACTCTGCTCAAGAGCTTTTAACATCACTAGAAGTGTCAGCAGCCAAAGTTGGTCTATTGCTCAATGCCAAAAAGACAGAATACCTGCATGCTTCTGAATGAAGACTCTGTTCACCCAACCATCCGCTCCATGGACGGCAGTGACATCAAAGAAACTGAGGATTTCAAATATATTGGATCATACGTCAGTAGCAGAAAGGACTTCCTGACAAGGAAAGGACAGGCCTGGAGTGCTTGCAATAAGCTACATCTTATATGGCAGTACGACCTCTCAAAAGCTACCAAGATCAACCTGTTCAAAGCCTGTGTGGAAAGTATCCTTCTTTATGGTGCCGAAACATGGACAATGAATAAGGAGTTTCGGGATCGTCTTGACGGAACATACACAAGACTCCACATGCGTGTCCAGAACCTCTCATGGAAGGACCATCCCACTAAAGCTCAGATTTATGGAGGCATCCCCCCCATCTCAGTTGTTGTGGCAGAAAGAAGACTCCGCTTTGCTGGACACTGCCACAGAGCAAAAGACCAGGTCATTTCGGATTATTCTTCTGTGGAGACTACCCTGCCCATCAAGAGGAACAATACCTCTCACATTTCCAGATGTTCTGAGAATAGGGACACAGGACTGACTGTGAATGAACTTGGTGTGGCAATGACCAACAGAGACCAGTGGAAGCAGCTTGTGTCGCAGATCTCGAGGGCACTCGAAGGATGATGATGATGATGTCCTGTTTCACAAGGTCAATATTTTAAATCTTTTGAAAATAGCATGATCTACAAGATCACAATGTGTCACATGGCGACACATTGTGAGCTTGTAGATCTTCTTTTTTAAAGATATTTTTGGGGGTTTTTTTGCTTTTATTGACAAATTAACAATATACGTAGACAGGAAACAGTGGGAGAGATGGGGCATTTCGAGGTAAGGAGTAAGGGTATATAATGTTAAGTTATGGCTCATTTAGAGGCTAATTTGCGTGCGTGCGTGCGTGCGTGCGTGCGTGCGTGCTCGTTAATGCGTATGTGTAGGTTGCGTGAAGTGCTTGCGTGGTGCATGTGTGTGCGCGTGTGTGTGCGTGTGCGTGTGCGTGTGTGTGTGCGTGTGTGTGCGTGTGCGTGCATAGTTGCGTGTGTGTGTGTGTGTGTGCGTGTGCATGTGTGCCCGGGGAGAATCAGACTGAGTTCAAAACGTTTTGGCCGTTCACAGACATCCGTCTCTGTCTCTATGCGTTGCCGAGGGTGACAGCTGAGACGCTGACATCACCACCTCGCCTTTAATCAGGGTGAGGAAATAACACTAGATTCTTGTTGACATAAGCAGTAAATCAGCATGAATAATGGAATGTGTGTTTGTGTGTGTGTGTGTGTGTGTGTGTGTGTGTGTGTGTGTGTGTGTGTGTGTGTGTGTGTGTGTGTGTGTGTGTGTGTGTGTGTGTGTGTGTGTGTGTGTGTGTGTGTGTGTGTACGTGTACGTGTGCGTGTGTCTCTGTATCTCTGTCTCTCTCTCTCTCTCTCTCTCTCTCTCTCTCTCTGTATCTCTCTCTGCATCGATTGGACACGGTGGATGGATTGATGAGAGGAGTCAGAGGCTTTATAAAGTAACTCGATTCCAAACATTCTGCTGTCTCTCTCATTCTCTCCGGCCGTCGGTTCTACCTTAGATTCTCTGGTTATCTCCCCGATTCCCTCCTGTATCTACCTCATAGGGCTGACTCAGCTCTGATTCATTGACAAATCCTTCGTCCTCAACTCCTCATCTATACAATTGAGACAACGGTAACCATGCAGTCGTGAGCGCGTGCACAGTTCAGTTTGGGTCAAGTCATAGACCGTGACGCGTGTGGAGCATGAGGAAGCGCCGCCTATATATTACGCCCGTGCTCCGCGGCCGCGATACGTCACCGATGGACACTAATAATAATAATAATGAATTGCATTTTTATAGCGCTTTTCCAAGTGCTCAAAGCGCTTTACAATGGTTCATTCATTCACACATTGGGAGGTGAAGCGGCGAACAGTCGACGCCAGCGTCCTCACATCCCACATTCACACACCAATGGTGGCGAGCTCACACCGACCAACTCATTGGAGGCAATGTAGGGTTCAGTGTCTTGCCCAAGGACACTTCGACATGTGGACAGGAGGAGCCGGGATTCGAACCGCCGACCCAGGGGTCATTGGACGACCTGCTCTACCTCCTGAGCCACAGCCGCCCTAACGCACTAACCCCTGTGCTTTCAATCCAGCTCTGATACGTCACTGACCGACACGGACACCATTGTAGCGGGTAAATGTATCGCAAAGGGTAAATGTATATGCTTCGAGTGACAGGTTTAAGTGGTGCACGCACATCCCAGGCTAACTGTCAAGCTACACCAGGCTTTTCGCGCACAAAACGCGCGCGTTTACCCCCGCACGTGTGTTTAATTTAGGTCCAGTCCTATTTTAAAAAACGCACGCGCGGGCCACGCGTTTAGGGTAAACGCGCGAGAAAAGCCTGGTGTAGCTTGGCAGTAATTCAACGGGTGCTCGAACAAAAATAAAAAAAACTGCAAAGGTATAAGAATACATCTGCACACCGTTTTGAAAGCTCCCCAAAAACATTATTTACCAAGGCGGAAAAAAACCACATCGTTTCGGGCCTCATGTGGCCTTCGTCAGCTATACTCCTGACGAAGGCCACAGAGGGGCCAAACGTTGTGGGTTTTTTTTTATTACACGTTCAACTTTCCAACAAACTCCGGTAAACTCCCGAATTGTACTGTAAATTCCTGGAACATGTGACGCGTTTAAAACCTAAACACCAGTGTGTAATAATAAAATTCCAAATGTTTATTAATGGTCATAAAATACAGTAGTACTACTAGTACACGAGTACACTCAAACACCTCACGAGAACACCTATAGTGTTCGAATTCTAAACACCTATATGACTGACTTTGATTGTAAAAGCTAAACACGTTTATGTGTTTAAAAAGTGTTACTGGCGATGTCCTTCTGTTTATAATCTAAACACTGTGACACGTTTAAAAAGTGTTACAAATAAGTGTTTAGAACCTAAACGCTTTGGGTTTAGTCACACTTGTATATTACCGTATATTACTGTATATGCCTGCTAAACTTGAGGTTTACGGGCAAATCTAGTGCCCATAATTGCCCGTTAACTCCTCTTTTCACGCAGTGTATGGAACGACCGTGAACGATAGAACGACTGAAGGACGACTGCCGGAAGACTTGAAATGAACGATAGTCACTAAAATGAATATTGTCCCTTTCTTCCGGTCATATGGACACGCACACACACGCGTATGCAAGCCCACAAGCGCCCTTGCACGTGCACGCGTGCAAAAGCTGTAAATAGCCAAAATGTATATAGGGGCTGAACAGTTTAAAGTGTTTTGTAATAAGATCTGAGATGCATTAGAAATAGTAAAGTAAAAGTACCTCAAAATGTTACTTAAGTAGGCTTACTAACAAAGTAACAAAACGCCTGTGGTCTCCAAGGATACAGTACATGAGTAAATGCACTAAGTTACTTTACACCATTGCGTACAGCCCTGTGTGGCATGCGCGCGCTCACACACACGCATATTTGTGCACTGGTATGAATCATACCGTATGATGATAACATTTTAAAATAAAAATAGCAATGCTTTATACATTTGCTTTCATATTCAAATCAGCTCTGACCTGATATGTTGTTAAAGGAGATACGCAAAATATGCACGCAGCACACCAGAGACCGTGCTGATCTGTGCCTCCCGCGTTGATGTATAGATTTAATTATATCCACATGTAGCCGTGAGTATAGAATTCAAGGTCTAATACAGATCATTTATAACCATGAGGCTGGAATGAAAACACCGTCTGGGATCATTTTTCAAAACTGCTGTAGATATACTCTCTCTTTATTCCTCCCTCCTTTTTTCCTCTTTCTCTCTCCAAGAGTCAACCATGACCACCATTTTTATTTTTATTTTCATTTCAGGGAAAGCCATGCCTCCTAATGCATGTCCCAAGTATCATGTCTATTGAAGCAGGAGGTGTCTTGACAATGTAACCTCTTGAGATCTGATGAGGACAATTTATTCTAAAACAAAACGTTTTCAACGTCGGTTTTCTGATTCGGTGTTCAGTGGTGCTCCTTATGTGCTCCTTAGTAGTGGTGCCTTTTCATGTCAAGGACCCCAGAATAATATTTGTCTGTGGACCCCCATCTCAAAACATTTTGTTCCATGGACCTCCAGAAACAAATCGCCCTTGAGGGCTTAATAAGCCACTTCCACTCATGGCTAATTTGGTTTCAGACGATACTTAATATGGCGCAGCCTCGCGTGAACTAGTTGTAGGGCCAGTGGCGAGGAGATCATGCAACACGGCAACTCTGTCATTTCTCGACCATTTTGGACGCGGGAAGGCTCGCCAGAACTGGCCCCGCCCCCTTGGGCGCGTTCCTGGGGGTCTGGATGTTTCGGGAACGCCCCGGGGACCCCCACACGCACACACACACTGCACACGCAATCAGGGTCAACTTTTTTCTCCATGGTTTCCCAATAAGTTGCTATTTTTTTTAGTGCCCTTTCTATGCTCTGTGTGCATTTGTTAATGTGCATCCATGCATGCCTGCGTGTGTGCGTGCATGTGTTGCAACTGGCTGTGTGACAGATTGCTCAGACAATTGCTATTAACACGCTGCAAGGAAAGTATAGGACAAAAATACTAACGTCTGCCTCCTCAACAATCCATTCACCTTAACATGCACATGCAAATGCACGCGTGCACACACACACACACACACACACGCACACGTGCACGCACGCTCGCTCACGCACGCACGCACGCACGCACGCACGCACGCACGCACGCACACAACACACACACAACACACACACACACACACACACACCCACACACACACACACACACACACACACACACACACACATGCATGCAAGCACTTCACGCAACCACACACGCATTCACGCAGTGAGGCAGGTGGCTTCATCCGTTTTCGTCATTTTCAGGTCTTGCTTTTGTAAAGTCAACAACACTGGCCTGAGGAGATAAAGAAAGACTGTGTTTTTTCCATTAAAAATGCAATGTCACAAACACAATGAAGCACGCACGCACGCACGCACGCACGCACGCACGCACGCACGCACGCACGCACACACACACACACACACACACAAACACACACACACTGGAGAAAGGGCCAGAAATCACCAAAATGTCTAACCCTGTTTCATGGTTTTGGTCCAGTTCTTCATATTTGTAACTATGTATTTTTATATTGCAGTATTGACGCTTTTACTTGAGTAAAAACATTTGAGTACTTTTTCCACCACAAAATGAAGAGAAGCCGTTTGTCATGTCATGTGTTGACCACAGGCAGTGGTGGACAGTAACTAAGTACATTTACCTAAGCAACGTATGGATGCGTTGACCACAGGGGGGTGCATGTTTGTTCCGATGTCCTGGTAACAGTCCGACATTAGTCCGACACCCGACTCAAAACCCTAACCTAGCTTCACAGGGAAGCCACGGGTGAGTTTTAACCCGCCACGCCTGTGTCGGACTATTGCACGTCAGACTGTTAGTAGGGGCGACTGTGGCTCAGTCAGGAGGTAGAGCAGGTCGTCCAATGATCCATGGGGACGGCGGTTCGAATCCCGGCTCCTCCTGTCTACATGTCGAAGTGTCCTTGGGCAAGACACTGAACCCCAAATTGCTCCCGATGTGCTGGTTGGTACCTTGCATGGCTTCCGCTGCAATCGGTGTGTGAATGGGTGAATGTAATGCACAATCTCTGTAAAGCGCATTGGATAAAGGGGCTATATAAATGCACCATTTACCATTTTAGTATACGTGGGACCAACATATGTGCCCCGACCACATGGACCTCAGACTTTTGAATGAAATGTCAAAATGAATGCCTTACAGGATGTAACAAGCGATCAAAGCTTTCCCCTCAAGCGTGATGATGTAGAAGGAAAACAAATAGAAATGAACTCTGTTGCCATGGCAATGGACTGCAGAAAAACCATCTGATCACCCGCTATGACACAATACGATAAATTATTGCGAACGTGGTTCTATTCTAATCCGTCTCTCCATGTGTCTGCGGGCTGCACCGGCAGCCGGCGGGGCGATGATGACATGTCTTGAATGAAAAATGTGAAGTGTCTGAATGAGATCACAAGAAACAATGGCAGAACCGCCACGGCTCCCTCCGAGAGAGATAAAAGACTGATCAGAGCGTTTGGAGAAATGAGCAGTAAAAAAATAGGTCACATCAGGATGTAGATAATAGAAAGCTGCAAATGTTTCTGTATCAGTGGTGCTCAAACTTTTTCAGGTCAAGAAGCCCTAGAATTATGTATGTATTTGGCCGCCGACCTCCATCTCAAAATATATGTTGTTCCGGGGACCGCACCCTCCCAGAAGCAAAATAATATTTGAGTTAAAAAATGTTTGCTGCATGGGAAATTCCCTGAAGAAGGCAACTTGTTGCCGAAACGTTGGAAAAATAAAAATGTGATGGCATCGTGACTACGAGCTGTGCGACCTCTCTCCTTTCTCAGTCATAGTTTTATCTCCTGCGCTCAGCACCTCCCCACTACTGGTGTGCGCTCCTACCTTTCTGTTTGCTACATGGGAAATACAATATTTGCATGCATTTTCAAGATTTTGCCAAAAATTGCAGATCTTAATTTTCAATAGAGAGTATGCGCATGACATCATCATCAAACCAGGAAGTTACCTGTATGCAGGAACTGAGTGGACTGAGTGGCTAAAAACTACTTTCTGGCCTTGACAGCCCATACGTCCACACAGAAATGTCATATCTGATTGCATTAAACAACATTAAACAATGTTAAACTCACTTTGCATGTTGCTTTGCCACTCGATTTGCCACTCGATGTGCCATTCACTTTAAGCATGCGCATATATACTCTCTATACTATAGAGCTATAACGTTTACAATAATGGTTAAACTAAGTTGGTTAAAAAGCTACGGCAACACAGACGCGTTCCACGTCTTAATGTCTTCATTTAGACCTGAGGACGATTCTAATGCCTTCTAAATCCTGACAAGTTTCTGAAAAACCTATGTTTCTGTCAGGGAAGGCATACTATGGTCCGACGGAGCATTGGTTCGACATGCGTCCGCACCTCGGACTAGCGCCTGCTCCCGTGCTTGCGGTTATCGTTAGGTTAGGGTTTGAGGTGGGTTGTCGTTTTTCGGACCAATGACTAGTCGGACCAAACACATGCACCCTTCTGTCAGTGGTTCTCAAACTATTTCATGTCAAGGACCCCAAAAATGATATGAAATTGGCCGCCGACCCCCATCTGAAAATATGTTGTTCCAGGGACCCCCACCGAAGCAAAGATTTGAGTTCAAAACTTTCGCTCTGAAAGAATATATATTCAAAGATTTACGCCACATTTTCACGAGAAAAAAAAAAAAGCAAGCTAGTGCCGCGCTACGAGCTTGTAGATCTGCTATTTTTCAATAGCTAAATTATAACAGAATGCTTAAAACACCCAAAGGGGTTCCCGCCCATGATGGTTTAAAGCCATAAGATGACTCATAATAATTATTGCCTCTCGCCATTTGCCAAGCACTTGGCAACAATCAGCGCACAACCCGCTCGCCGCTGAGGCAATTACTACTGAAGTATCTTTACTACAAAGAGAGACTGCTTTTTCTCTCTATAAAGCTCATGAACAAACTTCTAAAATACTTAGGCATTGCAAAAGTACTCAGAATAAACGCGGAGGCAGACAGATGAATGAGGGTTTCCCGAGTCCAGATTTATTCCAAAGACAAAGTACAGCTCATAGCCATGGGGCCAGAGCCCCATGCCTACACCCTTCAGCCTGTCGGCTCCAGGACTTCTAACTCTTACAAACATTTGCAGTAGACTTTATACGAGCCCAAATCCCAATACACATTTGAAACAGACAGTCGTTAACACCCAAACCAAAATGTTAGGTGTGGTCACAGGAAGCACAACAGGAGACCTCTGGTCTAAATGCTCCTAGATCAAAGTAGGCCTAGCTATTTAGCATAGGTGCAAGCTGTGAAGAATGGTGCCATTATATCACGTCGTCCTGCATTTGATTGTACACATTGTGCAACACAAGACATGGTGTCAGAGTAACTCGAACCCGAAAACAAAACAAAAAGACAGAGATGGACGTCGCTGGAGTGCCTTCACCCCGAATGGACTGGGATGCAAGCAACTTGCCCGAAGCATGGCGAAAATTCAAGTTACATACAGACTTGATGTTTTCTGGTCCTTTCAAAAAGAAGAGTGAAGATGAGAAGTGCAGCTACTTGCTTCTCTGGATTGGAGATAAAGGCCGGGATGTCTACAATACATGGACGCTTACAGAGGAGGAACGTAAAGTATTGAAAACATACCATGACCGTTTCCTAGCGTATGTAGAGCCCAAAGTGAATGTGATTTTCGCTAGATACAAGTTCACCGAGAAAGTACAGGGAGCTAACGAGCCTTTTGAACAGTTCGTGACAGAATTGAGACTGCTTGTTAAAGACTGTAACTATCACGACAGTGAAGAGATGGTACGAGACCGTGTGGTTTTTGGGATTAATTCACCAAGAGTGAGAGAGAAGCTGCTCAACGTCGGGTCCGATCTAACTTTGGATAGAGCAATAGACATTGCCAGGACTCATGATATGGCACAAGCTCAGCTAAGGAGTTTTGCAAGCAGCAGCGCGAGCCCGCGCGAACAGGCTGTTCATGCAGTGAGCCGGCATTCTTCAAAGGGTCCCGCATGGAAAACGCGCCAAGACTGGACAAGAGGAAGCCAAGCGCAATTCCCCAGGAATCCCACGGAGGGAGACAGAGGCCACTCTAAATCGTGTGGATACTGTGGAAACAGGGCTCATGGAAAAGACGCTTGCCCAGCAAAAGGCAAGCAATGCAAAATCTGCAACAAGTGGAACCACTTTGCAAAGGTATGTCGTTCCAAAACAAGCAAAGTTCACACAGTAAGTGAAATGAATCAGGATCAAGATGCAGACAGCAGTGATGGTATGTTTATTGATGCAGTGACACAAGGAAGCAACACCAAAAATACAGAGCAAGCCTATGCAAATGTACAAGTTGGCCCAAATAAGACTGTAGTTCGCTTCAAGTTGGATACTGGTGCTGACACAAATGTCATAACACCAGAGGTATTCAGATCTCTAGGAGTACAAGATGTACTGGAACCTTCACCACGCCCACTCTATGGCTATGGAGGTGAGCAACTCAGTGTCCGGGGCAAGTGCAACATGAAATGCCGGTACAAGGACATTAAGCTAATATTGAAAGTGCATGTTGTTGACACACGTGCACCCCCAGTGCTAGGTTTAAAAGCATGTTTGGATTTTGGACTGATTAAACTCATACTGTCAGTGTCTGGGGCACCAGATGTGTCCATTCTAGATGAGTTTGCAGATGTTTTCACAGGAATAGGACTATTCCCTGGTGAATGCACAATCCACCTCGACCCCAATGCAACGCCTGTGGTCCACGCACCAAGGCGTGTCCCCATCGCACTACGTGATCGTCTCAAGCTGGAGCTGCAAAGCATGGAAAAGCAGCATGTCATTGTCAAAGTGACAGAACCGACCGAATGGGTCAATTCAATGGTAGCAGCAGGAAAGCCACGCAGGCAAGCTGAGAGTATGTCTCGACCCCAAGGATCTGAACCAGGCTATCAAGAGGCCACATTATCCTTTGCCCACTCTCGACAACGTCACAGCTAAGCTGGCAGGAGCCTGCTATTTCAGTGTCATGGATGCCAGGTCAGGCTACTGGGCGATTAAGCTCACAGAAGAGTCGTCCAAACTGACCACTTTCAACACAGTATTTGGGCGATACCGGTTCCTCCGCCTGCCTTTTGGGATCGTATCGGCCCAAGACGAGTTTCAACGGAGAGTCGACGAGACCTACGAGGGTCTACAAGGAGTCACAGCCATAGTGGATGATGTCCTTATTTTTGGAAAAACTAAAGATGAACACGACGAAAACCTCCGTGCCATGTTACAGCGCTCCAGAGAGCGAGGAGTCAAGCTAAACCCAGAGAAAAGCACTCTCTGTGCCACAGAAGTCAGCTATTTTGGGCACATCATCACCAAAGATGGAATCAAGCCAGACCCAGCCAAAGTCAGGGCTGTGAGAGACATGGAGCCACCCAGAGACAAAGGTGAGCTCGAAACTATTCTTGGCATGATCAATTATCTGTCAAAATTTGCACCTATGCTCTCAGATATCAATGCACCCCTGCGTCAGCTGATGAAGAACACGAGTTAATTCCTATGGGACGCACAGCATGATGCAGCATTCAAGAAAATGAAAGAGCTGATCACACGAGAGCCAGGCCCAGTTCTCACATATTACGACCCCAGCAAGGAGCTCAGACTCCAAGTCGATGCATCAAAATATGGACTGGGTGCTGTCTTACTACAAGAAGGAAAGCCCATCGGATATGCATCAAAATCACTCAGTGACAGTGAAGTGAACTACGCACAGATTGAGAAGGAGCTATACGCTATCTTGTTTGGATGCAAGCGCTTCCATCAGTACGTTTATGGCCGCCACACCATTGTGGAAAGCGACCACAAGCCACTGGAGTCCATTATGAAGAAACCACTTGCAGCAGCGCCCCCGAGGCTACAGAGAATGATTCTCCAGCTGCAGAGGTATGCTTTCACTATTATCCACAGACCAGGCAAGGACATTCCTGTTGCAGACACTCTCTCCAGGAAGTCACTTTCTGACCAGGATGACAGTCTCAGAGAAGGTATGGACATGCAAGTGCACACAGTGTATAGCAACCTACCTGTCAGTGACACAAAGCTGACAGAAATCAGAGCAGAGACTGAGAAAGACACACAGCTCATACTACTGAAAGAAACGATCAAGTCAGGCTGGCCTGAGGAAAGAAGAATGTGTCCTCAGAGCATAGCAGAATACTGGAATCACAGAAGTGAACTTTCTGTGATGAATGACATCATATTCAAGGGGGAGAAAATCATCATCCCTACCCCACTGCGCACAGAACTGTTATCCCGAATACATACAGGTCACATGGGCATGGAAAAATGCAAGCTGAGAGCCCGTGACATCTTATTCTGGCCCGGGATGAACAAGCAGATAGAGGAGATGGTTGGGAAGTGCCCCACTTGTCTCACCTACAGACCTTCTAACACCAAAGAGCCCATGATGAGTCACCAGATCCCGGATAGGCCATGGCAAGCAGTGGCTACGGATCTGTTCACTTGGAACAATGACAACTACATTGTCATTGTGGATTATTACAGCCGATACTTCGAGCTAGACAAGCTACACAGCACAACAGCCTCAGCTGTTATCCACAAGCTGAAGGCAGCCTTTGCCAGGCATGGCATTGCTCAGAATGTATTTTCTGATGGAGGTCCCCAGTATAGCTGCAAGGAATTTGAGCTTTTTGCCAAAGAATGGGAGTTTACACATGTCACTAGCAGCCCATACTATCCTCGCAGCAATGGCCTCGCCGAGAAAGCCGTGCACATTGCCAAGTCACTCATGGAAAAGGCCAAAGCAGATAAAAGAGACCCCTACCTCAGCCTACTCGAATACCGTAACACACCCGTGGACAACTTCAGATCACCAGCCCAGCTGTTAATGAGCCGTCGCCTACGCTCAATCCTACCCAACACCCACCAACAGCTTCAACCAGAGGTCGTCAGCCAAGGAGACGTCTACGCCAGGAGAGTTCAACAACAGCAACATCAGAAGAAGTACTACGATCGATCAGCACGCCCGATGACATCACTGCAGCCAGGACAGAGCATCCGACTCCAAGAGCGTGGCCACTGGAAACCAGCAGTCGTCATCAAGCCAGCTGATACGCACCGATCCTACCATGTACGTACCACCGAAGGACGGGAGTACAGACGAAACAGACTCCACCTTCTAGACACAAATGAAACACACAATGATGAGGTGAGCTCAGATGAACACTACACACCACACGCCCCACAGGCGACAGGTGACGCCCCACCTCCTAATGTGACTGTCCCTTATCAGACCAGGTACGGACGTACGGTCAAGCCTAGAAGCGTTATGAACTTGTAGGTAGAGTCACACAAGGACTGAGTTTCATGACATGGCATTGTTACACAAAAAAGAAAAGAAAAAAAAATGTGGAATGTCATTGAGTTATACTTGAGTCATTTTGATTGATTGATATTGGACGTTATTGATTTGTTGCATTTGACAGTATTTGTTGCATACATTGAAAAAGAAAAAAAGAAGATTGAAATGTATGGTTCTGTATTTGCATATCTGGTTTTCAAGGAATCTGCCTACTGATAACTGAATTTGAATATTTCTTTGCACTGGTTACAGTATGTATTTTGAAGTATTGCACTAAGCTGTTTGGTCTACAGTATTTCTGAATATTATGACTAGTTTGTTTTTGAGGCATCTAACAAGAACTTACTGCGAAGTTTTTTCAAAAGAAGGGGGATGTAATATTCTCACAGAATATGCTTATATTGATGCTCTATCTCCACCTAGCGTCTGTTAGTTATAGCCACTGTGATTGGTTAGTGCTACTGCATGCTGGGAGTATCTTCAGGTACAGAGTCAGTTGTGTGAAGTCAGCCTTCCTATATACATGTGATCCACCGCAGTCTGGAATAAAGCCTACTACTATTATATCACGTCGTCCTGCATTTGATTGTACACATTGTGCAACACAAGACACCTGAATGTCTATCCAAACACGTCCTGTTGGTCACTATGGCTAGTATTATTCAGGCCTACAATTTTAGATGTGAATTTAGTCTGTCTAGTTTAACATGATTTAGGCTATATTGATGAAATGTGGTTCCACCAGATACGACACTACCGAGATGTTATTCTCGTGTGCCAAAGACAGACGGAACTGTTTACGGCCATGGAAGTTTCCTCTGAAGACGAACCAGACTATTTATGGCCATGGAAGTCCCTCGGTATAGCGGAAAACATTGGAAAAGTATTTTAACGTTAACTGATGATTTGTAGATGGATATCCTGTGAAATGTCATAGCTTTGCAGCGTCGTCAGGTTTTTGGGGCCGTTTTTCAAACAGCTCTGTGAGTTGTTGCTGTCGCGGTTTGGCAGCAGATGAAGTTATTCAGAGAGAGAGAGAGAGAGAGAGAGAGAGAGAGAGAGAGAGAGAGAGAGAGCAAAGAGTGGAATCCATCTACAGTGATGAATCTGTTTGTGTAGATAAGGAGGGGGAGAGTTGTTTCTGTTGACTTGTTCAACACCAGACATTTCAAGACACAATGTCAAGCCCCATGCAGGTCACCGATGGAAGTGAAGACTTTGGTTCTAACTCTGACCCTATATTTAAGACAAATAAAAGAGAGATATAGAGATAATATTTATTACTTTTTTTTTTTTTTATATAATCCATTTGAAGCATTGTAGAATGAAAATACATCGCATGGATCCTCAGTGATGTAAGGTCATCAGGGTTTCGGGTCTCGCACCATCATACACTCACTCAGGTGACCCAGCGGGGTTGATCAAGTCCCGACTTACGTCCCAGTAGCTACCCACAATCAGTCCCACTAGGGAAGGACAGGGCCACACAGTCCGTTAATTGGAACCACTCTGGATCTACTCTGCCGGGACTGGAGGCACAATTCTGGCATGTGGAAGGACTCCTAGCTCCTATGTCTATGTGACGCAAATCTTTGAATGTATATTCTTTCACAGATAACGTTTTTAACTGCTTAAATGCTTCTGGGAGGAGGATCCCTGGAACAACACTTTTTCAGATGGGGGTCGGCGACCAATTACATATCATTTTTTGGGGGTCCTTCACTTGAAATAGTTTGAGAACCACTGATATAGTAGCCTGGAACTCACCTATGCTTTTTATGGCATAGGCAGCTCCCGGCAGGATCCGCCGGGAGAAACTATGCGCAGCTGCTAGACATGAGACTAAATAATTAGAGTGACATAGAGAGGGAGAAGTGTGTGTGTGTGTGTGTATATGTGTGTGTGCGTGTGTGTGTGTCAATTTAACAAAGGTGCAGACGATCAGAAATCAGCAGAGAGTGAGTGATGTTTGCGCTACTCTATGCCGAATTGAAGTGTACTTTTTTTTTCTCCCTGCAGGAAATAAAAACGTCTGGGTTTCCGAGGTATACTGATATAGAAACATTTCAGAAAACTGTCATGGGATTTTGTAGAATCTGGCCTCAGTCCTCCTAAATGGGTTAGCGAGGCATCTCAGACGTGTGAGCTTCAGCTGGTGAAAAAGGGAAGGAGACGTGGGAGAGAAGTTAAAAAGCTGAGGAGATGAGAGGCTTTTCCAACCAATATAATGAAATAACGAGCAGGAGAAGAAGAAGTTATATATGGAGGAAGACATCAATGATGTTAAAAAGTTTTCCCCAGCCTCCGTTTTAAAGATTTATGAAGGCAAAGTGTGTCATGTAGGTTCATTTCTTAATAAACTAAGTCAAGCTTGAATGTTGAGAGGGGGAGGGAGAGAGAGAGAGAGAGAGAGAGAGAGAGAGAGAGAGAGAGAGAGAGAGAGAGAGAGAGAGTCAAAATAGTTTATCAGTTTTAGCCGATATAATGTCGTAATAATTATGTTGAAGAATACAAAAATAAAAAGCCTGTATAAAAGCCTTTGATGGAGCCTGCAGTGGTTTCTGGGGAAGCTTCTCAAAAGGGTCCACAATGGAACATTGTTTAAAAATACAATGAAGCTGAGAATAACACATAGAGGCCAGCCGGGTGCTCGCAGCACATTAATATACGTCTCGGGAATGTACGGGTCTTCCAGGATCAACAGGAATATAATATAGACCCAATACAAGAAAGGGAGATCCGATCACTCGATGGAACGTTTTTGGAGGAGAGGAAGTGCAATTCAAAACAAAGTTTGTTTCATAAAGGCCAACTTGTTTCGACCTCTCAAAGAAGTGCAGTTTCTGTTGTGGACATGGGCCAACATTTCAATAGAAATATACTACATTCTAGCTCTTTATGTGGATATGGGCCAACATTTAAATACAAATACTACATTCTAGCTCTTTATGTTGTGGATAATATGGGCCAACATTTCAATAGAAATATACTACATTCTAGCTGATTATGTTGTGGATATGGGCCAACATTTCAATAAAAACACTACATTCTAGCTCTTTATGTGGTGGATATGGGCCAACATTTCAATAATGGTGCGTCCCTCGTGTTTTGGAATGAAGTGTTTATATGCCTGTAATCCTCGGTGCTACACTCCCTCTGTCAACCTGGGGAGAGCCCCGAACTGAGCTCACGCTTCCTTCAATGCACGAGGAGTCCAAGCCGTTTATTTTCACGTGACAGAGGGGAGTTTCCCCGGTTGGACGGTCACGTATAGCGCATGGAAGGAACGCGTTATCAAACCACCATGTTGTCAAATGGTGGTCCGTGGCTCAAATGACCAATAAATAAATGGACCTTGATATGAAGAAGTTTGAAAACCACATGGGTATAGTGTTTGAACTTCTAGCAGATCAGCAGGTTTGAGTGTAGCGTTGACGATGAGCACCTATTGACTATGTATGAATGATTCCACCAGTGTGTGTCACAGTGTGTGTGTGCGTGCGTGCGTGCGTGCGTGCGTGCGTGCGTGCGTGCGTGTTTATGGTTCTTGCTGACACTGCTTTAAACGTATAAATCAGAGCAATTCGATAGAAATGCTTATTTTCTTCTGTCACAGTAATCATCCGTCTGTGTTAGTGTCGAGTCCACCGAGATTTATACGTATTGCATTTCCATAAAGATACTATAGCTGAGAGAGACAGATGAAGCATCGACCCCTTAGCTGAGAGACAGATGAAGCATCGACCCCTTAGCTGAGAGACAGATGAAGCAGGGACCCCCTTAGCTGAGAGACAGATGAAGCAGGGACCCCTTAGCTGAGAGACAGATGAAGCAGGGACCCCCTTAGCTGAGAGACAGATGAAGCAGGGACCCCCTTAGCTGAGAGACAGATGAAGCAGGGACCCCTTAGCTGAGAGACAGATGAAGCATCGACCCCTTAGCTGAGAGACAGATGAAGCAGGGACCCCCTTAGCTGAGAGACAGATGAAGCAGGGACCCCCTTAGCTGAGAGACAGATGAAGCAGGGACCCCTTAGCTGAGAGACAGATGAAGCAGGGACCCCTTAGCTGAGAGACAGATGAAGCAGGGACCCCCTTAGCTGAGACAGATGAAGCAGGGACCCCCTTAGCTGAGAGACAGATGACGCAGGGACCCCCTTAGCTGAGTTCCCCTAATCCCCAACCCATTTTGGGTGGGAACCGCTTTTGGTGTTTTAAACATTGTTATAATTTAGCTATTGAAAAATAGCAGATCTACAAGCTCGTAGCGCGCCACCGAGTGGCGCGCTACGAGCTTGTAGGTCTACTATTTTAGAAAAATAGTGAAAACATTTATTTCAGAAAACTGGAGGATTTAGAAGATTTTTTTTAAATGTTGAGGTCAGGCCTAAATGGGTTAAATGCTGAATGGAGTAGAACTCTACTTTAGTCTCGCCAGTCGCTACGAGTTGGAACAGAAGATGGAAATACCAAACGAACTATCCTTAGATAGCATCAATGCTTTTATTGGGTAGGCCCTAAAACAATGATGCTCTTGATCACGGGGAATTATTTTGGGTATAGCTCTGGTTCCGGTTTGGTGGTTCTGGCCCGATGACTATACAAACAAACCCCCCCCCCTCTCCCTCTCTCTCTCTCTCTCTCTCTCTCTCTCTCTCTCTCTCTCTCTCTCTCTCTCTCGCTCTACAAAATGGATAACTGTAAATAAGAATCACAGCTGCTTTTCGACCACTCTACTCTATCATCTCTATCAAAGGCTTCTCTCTGTGGCATGTGTGTGTGTGTGTGTGTGTGTGTGCGTGCGTGCGTGCGTGCGTGCGTGTCTCAAGTTAGGAAGGGTGCAGAGAAGTACACACACACACACACAAACACACACACACACACCACATAGTGCAGGCAGTATATGATTGAATTAATTTGCTATAGAATGCAATAGAATCCACTAGGGGAGTCTTTCACAGACATATGGCCCCGACACATAAATATCAACATTTCTCCTCTACATGTTTTCAGGGAAAAAGGGGGGGGGGGAAATAGCAATGTCACAACATGTAGCTCTAAGTGCAAATGCAATACGGAATACCTCTCTGTATAGTCTGGTACAGATGAGCTATTCCATCTCTTCAAGTTTCCCAGATCTTTTCAGAAAATTTCTGAAAATGCATGTTTTCCCTGTAGGTTTTATTCACTGATTACTTAATTAGCCTAATGCTAATTCTACTGCTTTGCTACTGAAAAGACGTGTCCAGAGGAGCTCTATGAATTCAGGGAATCTGAATAGAATTAACATATAACACCTTGGCACATATGCTTCCCTTTCTCACTGACAATGTTCTGACAATTCACTGACAATCTACTGAACTGTTCTGTTTCTGACAATGCACTGACAATCTACTGAACTGTTCTGTTTCTGACAATGCACTGACAATCTACTGAACTGTTCTGTTTCTGACAATGCACTGACAATCTACTGAACTGTTCTGTTTCTGACAATGCACTGACAATCTATTGAACTGTTCTGTTTCTGACAATCTACTGAATTGCCAATGGCAGGACATGTGAAGTTCTCAAACGGCACATCTGTATAGTCTGGTATAGTCTGCATCACGTCCGTTGGACCACGCTGTCTAAAATCCTTCATTCACAAATCCAAGCAGTACTAACCAATCACATTCTACAAACAATCTGCAGCCAGCCAATCAGCGACTGGGCTCCGTTCTAAAATGTATAGGCCGAAGTGGTGAGTGTATGTTTAGTAATAATAATCCAAATCTACAAAGTAACTATAAAACTGTCAAATAAATGCAGTGGGTTAATAGTAGATGCTAGTTAGATGGGTGACCTTCACACCAGAAAGCTTTACTGCGATTAAAACGAATCCTGCTGCACATTGTCGGAAAGTGCGCTTCGTTTGGCAGGTGTGAAGCCTCATTCGAATCCTATAATGCTTCATCAAAGAACCGCTGTTACATGGTGATTGTATATATATATATATATATATTATATATTATACAGTGATTATATTTATATATATATATATTATATAGTATACAGTGATTATGGTAATACGGTTATTTGTCGGTCACATGCTGTTGCATTGTATAGAGTGCTGATTGAAGTTCTCAGTCACAGGTCTGGCTGATGCTGCGGTGGTCGGAGGTGGAGGACCATCCACCTGCCCACCTCGTCACCGTGAGCCTATCATCGATCAGAGGGCCAGCCTGTGGAAGACTACTTAAGCGCAGCTGTGATGTGAGCTCGTTGGCGTGGGCGGACGATTGTCAACTTGGCTGATGTCATGGACGGTGGTAGGATGGCCGACCTCAGTGGAAGGATGTACTTGGCGTACTCACCCTCAGTATCGGAGGAGGAATTGGACAGTAAAGGAGTTGATTTGGAGGAACCGAGAGGGCAGGGCACCAAAACCAAAAGAAAAGAAAGAAAGGAGGAAGCCTGTCAGAAAGTGATGAAGGAAGTGAGGGATATGCGGTCGGGATGGTATCGAAGGAGCAGGTTGACGGGTTGTTTTGGTGATCCAAGAGCGGTAGGGAAAGCTGTGGAGGAAATATTGGGCAGGGTACAATCTGTAAGAGTTACCAGGAGTGGAATGGTCATTATAGATTGTATGGATAGAGATCAGGCGGAGAACGCAGTAACAGGGGACGGACTGAACTTCAAGGGGAAGGAAAGTGAGCATGTTTCATCTTGGGGGAAATCGAAGGAAGAAGGGAGTGATAGGGGACGTTCCACTATCAGTGAAATGTGAGCAGGTTTTGGAAGTGGAAGGAGTTTGTGAGGCAAGGAGGCTGACGCGATTTAAGGAAGGAAAGCGGGAGGACAGTAACGCCGTGTGTCTGACGTTTGAAGGGGAAAGAATATATATGTGGAGTACATGAGTTACTATGTCAGGCCTTTTGAGAGAGCTCCACTGAGCTGTCAGCAATACGGGCACGTAGCGGCTGTGTGCAGGGGCAATAAATGATGTGGGAGGTGTGGGGAAGATAACTGTAATGAGGACTGCAAAGAGGCGAAAGCCAAGTGTATTCACTGTGGAGGAGAGCATCATGCAGGTTCGGCCCAGTGCTCCAGGAAGACCAAGGAGACCACGGTGCATAAGATGAGAGCAGAATTGGGCATGTCATTATGTGGAAGCTGTAAAGAAAGTGGAAGGGTGCTGTAAAGAGAGAGGGGCCGAACGAAGGGAGCAGGTGGAAAAGGGGAAGGTGCACGCAAATGACATTTTTAGTTTAGTTTAGTTTATTTCGAACCTTTCACATGTATAACAATACATAATACATTATGAACCAAATAAAAAAGAAATAATAATAATAATAATGATAATAAAGCTGACAAAACTGTCAGACAGTAAACTAAGAAAATAACATAATAATAGTAATAATAATAGTAATAATAATAATAATAATAATAATAATAATAATAATAATGGTAATAATAATAATGGTAATAATAATAATAATAACAGGGAGAAATGTTAATTTGCATGAACATTATGAACACTCCAAACAATAACATTAGAACCCGAAACAGAGCAGACTGTCAGACTCCATGTTACTGATAAAAATAGATAACTGAAAGTAAACACTTTAAACAATGCAGCCTACCACCGGTTTGGAAAGAGATAACGTAGACATCTTACCCTGAGCATTTCAAAGTGAACCTTTTGATGATTCAAGTCATCAGTGAATAAGAGAATAGCAGCGCAGCAAAATGATCAAATTATTTCTGGGTGAATTAATTAACTCAACTTCAACTGGGGACCTTTAAATGCACTGTAGGACTCATAGTCATGCCCTTAAGGTCATCTGATTTAACCTGGCACAACAGGCCTTTAGAAGATGATGGCTGTATTTGAAATTGGCTGCATTTACATCTGGCATTCAGGTGATACTTTCTGCCGGGTATACAAAGTGTGAACACCAACAATAGACAGAAACTGGTCAATTGTTATTAATTGTCCCCACTTAGGCCCTTGTTCAACAGTGATTATAGCGTAACTGCACCAGTCGACTTCACACAAAGACTGGCTGTTCATATGGGTGTTTGACCACCGTACAGTCTTGCCTTCTAACCCAAGATCCCTACCGGTCCTGAGCTGTCCCTGGCTCATCCCTTGTGTCAGTGACGCTCAGCCAGCCCCCAGCCAACCTCCCATTGTCAGAGCAGTTCCTCCAGTAACCATTAAGATGGAGAGTGTCGCCTGTCTGAATTTGGTGGAAGAGAAAGTGTCGACTACATCTCCAGTAACCATTAAGACAGAGGTGGAGACTGTTGCCTATCTGAATTCAGTGGGAGAGCAAGTGTCTTCTCCATCCCTGGTAACCTTTAAGACAGAGGTGGAGACTGTTGCCTATCTGAATTCAGTGGGAGAGCAAGTGTCTTCTCCATCCCTGGTAACCTTTAAGACAGAGTTGGAGCGTGTTGCCTGTATGAATCCAATGGAAGAGATGTCTTTTCCATCTCCAGTATCCATTAAGACAGAGTTGGAGAGTGTCGCCTGTATGAATCCAATGGAAGAGATGTCTTTTCCATCTCCAGTATCCATTAAGACAGAGATGGAGAGTGTCGCCTGTATGAATCCAATGGAAGAGATGTCTTTTCCATCTCCAGTATCCATTAAGACAGAGATGGAGAGTGTCGCCTGTATGAATCCAATGGAAGAGATGTCTTTTCCATCTCCAGTATCCATTAAGACAGAGTTGGAGAGTGTCGCCTGTATGAATCCAATGGAAGAGATGTCTTTTCCATCTCCAGTATCCATTAAGACAGAGTTGGAGCGTGTCGCCTGTATGAATCCAATGGAAGAGATGTCTTTTCCATCTCCAGTATCCATTAAGACAGAGTTGGAGAGTGTCGCCTGTATGAATCCAATGGAAGAGATGTCTTTTCCATCTCCAGTATCCATTAAGACAGAGTTGGAGCGTGTCGCCTGTATGAATCCAATGGAAGAGATGTCTTTTCCATCTCCAGTATCCATTAAGACAGAGTTGGAGCGTGTCGCCTGTATGAATCCAATGGAAGAGATGTCTTTTCCATCTCCAGTATCCATTAAGACAGAGTTGGAGCGTGTCGCCTGTATGAATCCAATGGAAGAGATGTCTTTTCCATCTCCAGTATCCATTAAGACAGAGTTGGAGCGTGTCGCCTGTATGAATCCAATGGAAGAGAAAGCGTTTTCTCCATCTTGTCCTGAAGTCGTGACCCCGGCCTCTCCTCCCTCCTCTTCCTCTCTCTCCTCCTCCTCCCCCCTGCTGCTCTGCCAGGTGTTCCCGGTGAGTGAGTGGACAGGGATGATTTCAGCCTTTGCCCAGGCTCCTGCTCAGACACAGGACCAAACTCCCCTCCTCCTCCCTCATCACGCCTCCTCTTCCTTCCCAATGATGTTTGTGGTCTCCCAGCCGGGGGTCCAGACTCCTGCCCTAGCCACTCATTTGCCCCAGACCACTGTCAGGACCCTTGGGAGCACCATGCTGTCGCCCTTGGTTCCTGCTCCTGCTTCCATGGGCTCCCAGGCTGAGTTATCTCGCTGGAGTAACTACGTCTGTTGCTTCACCGGCTGTAGGAAGGCCTTCTTCAAAAGATCCCACCTTGTAATCCACATCCGTAAACACACAGGTAGGAGGCCCAGAGCTCCCTGAGTCCCATGACTATTAGATGCAAAACATGCTTCCAGTAAGGGAGACTCAGATGTCACTCAGATGTATCTTTAGATATGGTATGTCTTATGGTTCCTTAGCTAATAAGTATACTTAATTCAAGGACTCACATCCAACTCATAACTCATGTCGCTTATCTCTTTCCTGTCATATTCCATTTGAGTGAATTTGTTAATAACTTTAACACATTAGGTGAAAAAATAGCACATCTACAAGATGACAGCTTGTACATATGCTATTTTCAGCAGCAATGTTTGATGTGGGGTTTGATGCCCCCGCGCACAACTGAAATCTGTCGCACACAGACGCTGGTGTAAAAAAAAGTTTTTATATAAAAAAGAAATTGCCCCGAGTATCACTACAGTAATAATAGGCTACCTATCCCGAGTCGACATTTGCCCACACTTTATTTTTTATTTACTTTACACTTTATTTAGATTACACAGGCGAGGCGACCGCGACAGATAGGTCTCCTCCCCTCCTTGTATGGTCTCCTCTCCTCTCCTCCTGCCTGGGACCGAGGCTACTCCTCCTGTGTGTGACTGCGCGCGAGTGGGGACCTTAGAGGTGGAGACGTAACAGCAGCAGCAGCAGTCAGTGTTAATGAAACCCCAAGAACCAGATAAGCTGGCGTTGCTTGGACCCGTGCGTTGATGGGACATTTAGATTTAAAAGGCGAACGGATGGAAGTGTGGATAAAAGCACGGCTGTGCGCAACAACAAGAGAGGGGGACTAACGTTAGCTTCTCGTTAGCTGGTTAGCTAACGTTATCACTACAGCACAACAAGCCTCCAGACAGTCCGGTGTGCTTGTGAATGAAACATGTGGAAGCTAACGTTAATCTCTAGCGGTCTAGCCCCATATGGAACCTCTCTGTAATTCTCCAATCTGTTAATACAGCTTTCTTCAAAAGGGGCTGCTGACGTTCGACAATCTGAGAAACTAGGAGTTCAAAAACACAAACCAACAAACTCGGGTGTGTGTGTGTGTGTGTGTGTCCCAATATATTATTTCCGTTTTCTCATGCCCCCCCATGTAAAGCAATATTGAGTATTCATATAGCCTACCAGTCGTTCTCAACCTGTGGGTCCCCACATGATTTGGGGGTGGGGGGACCCCAGATGACAGTGAAGTGACAATTTAAGGACTTTTAAGACCTTTAATACCTCAAAGGCTCTAAAAGAAAAAAATACCATTACTGCATCAAAAGTAATCAGCAAACCATGCTATAAAAACTGGTCAAACATTGGCCAGATTATTAAATGATAAAGAAAGAGGCAACAATTGTGAAAATAGCCGATCTGCAAGTTCACAACGAGCTTGTAGATCGGCTATTTTCACAATATTTATCTGTGGAACCATTCTGTTGCTTGTCTGGGTGGGGGGTCCCCAGTTCAAATATGATTACTTTGGGGGGTCACAGCCTGAAAAGGTTGAGAACCACTGATATAGTAACTGAATATTCCTAAAATTGCTAGCCTACCACCTTGATATAAAATAAAAATGTTGTAACTTGCGTAACTTTATGTAACTATACATTGATTCACTCGTATACCAAAATCCATTTGGAAAAAAGAAAAAAATCCCACCTGTGTGAAGTGAGGGGCGCTCACTTAGCATTATCTAACGATTGGATAGTTGGTGTCAAGGTGACGTAATGTTTGCTCAGTAGTTGCTGATGTCTGCTCAGGAGGTTTGAGTGTTTGCTCAGACCGAAAAAAAATTAGAGGGAACATTGGTCCTGGTTAACATTTAAATAACCATATATCACTAACATAATTGTTTTATTCTTCCTTCCATCTGTAGGTGAAAAACCCTTCATCTGCGACTGGGACGACTGCATCAAGAAATGTTCACGCTCAGACATGCTCTCACGCCATCACCGCACACACACAGGGGAGAAGAACTTTGTGTGTGATGTATGTTACTGCCGCTTCATGCGCAGTGATCACCTGACAAAACACGTACGCTGTCACACAAGATCACTAATGACTAAGAGGATGGCTTTGACATCAAACACAATGTAGAAACGTGCTGAAAGAGGCAGAAACGCATTAACAAAGTAACAATGCCACCATGAGACAGTCCAGGGACAGAAGAGAGGGTGGGAGAGTCTGGAGTTTCATTTCTCATGTATCTTTTTGTATAACTCATGTCACCCTGTGCCATTTCTTTTTTGATTTAAAGATTGTTTTGGCTTTTTGCCTTTATTGATAGGGTACAGTATTTTTTGGACAGACAAGGGGGAGAGAGACGGGGGGAAGACATGTGGCAAAGGCCGACGGGCTCGGGACCTCGAACCCGCGACACCCCGTCAGGCTGGATTACCGGCCTAGGTGCCTGGAACGCTCAGCCACGGCCCAGGCCTACCCTGTGCCATTTCTGATGATGTCATGTATGGCCCATTTGAAGTGCTAAGCTCATTTCACTTGCATATCTCTGTTTACTGAAGTTTTACTGACATGTCCTAACAACAATCTGACACAAGGCGACTCAAGGACGCATTCAATGGGATAAGATTCAAATGCATGTGTATTGATAACAACACAGCTCTTCTAGAAATGTTCTTGACAGTAACTGCTGTGTCATATTGTGTCATCTTGTCTTGCTTTGTTTAAGATTCATGACGCCTGTAAAAGACAGATAAACTTGAGAACATTTTCGATACTGTGAGAGCCTTGTGTGATATCTTCTCTCAATAGAGTGACATATTATATTCAAACCGTCTTGGATTTCATTTTAGTTAGTGAAGCGAAAACAGTTTTTATTTTAAAAGAAGTCATGTCATATTTAGCGATATCAACATCATGAAACAATCACAGATTCAGAGGTATCTGGTGTTTGTTTGGGAGAACAATGCTGTTTTTCCACTGGAATACTGATTGATACATTGCGGTTAAAGCTTTAATAAAAGATTGTCGGCATAGGCAGTGGGAGCGTCCCCCTGCTTAATGGTTCAGCACTGTCATGTGATGTTAGATTAATATAATGCATACAATACTTTTCATTATTGTGCAATGGGTGTCTAGTGTCTATGCATTTGGGGATGGTGAAATGTATCTATTTGGAATGAACAAACAACTAATACCCATTGCGCTGAAGGCCGGAAGACCTGGACAGCGAGTATCACAGCGGTATTACAGGCCGTTGAAAACGCTTGTCTGGGACAAAGCGACCCCTGCAATGTCGCTTCTGGAGATAAAGCCGTCTGAAAACAGAGCAGGCAATGTAAGTGGATGCGCACGCATCTTCAAAATGGCCGCGGCCATTGGCTCAGAAGCATAACAGAGCTAACGAACGGTAGCTTTTAATACGATCGTATTAAAACATGCATTAAATAATACATCGCTGTTAAACGGCTTTTCCGGGTGTGGCACCGTACGCTATTCTACGTGTCTATGTTCCTGGCAGGCCTCGTGTTAACTGGAGTCAGGTAGGAGTCAGGCAACAGTTCCAGCAGAGAGCTCCAGACTTCCCGCTCCAGAGCAACATTTGCAACTTTCTCCTGATTCTCTCCTAATCTCTCTCTATCTACTGATAGACGTCAATTGTTGTACAATTTTCTGTTTTTCCATTTGTTTGTTGTTTTGTCAGCCTGTGCCAAATTTAAGCTCCCTTTCAAGGAGTTTAATTGGTCACACTTTACTTGAGCATGCAAATTCATACATGTAATTAATGCTTAATGAACTAATTGCATTAATTCATCATGAATTTAGCGTGAACTCATCATTAATTCCTGGTCGGTCTCTCACCACAGAGACCGACCCCCCTCGCTGCTCCCACCTATCACTCATCCTGGGCATAGAAGTGGAACTGTGGAATAACCTCTAATTATATATTGTGTTTTTTTTAACAGATTTGTGTTAATAATCACGCTTACAGTAGCACTGGGTATTAAACAGATAATGCTGTGCATTGACGACAGCTCATTCACCATGCAAATGGGAACGGTGGCTCAGACTTGAGCCTTGACATAATGTGCAGTCAATAGAAAAATGAACTTCAACCTGTCATAACATAGTCTTGTGGAACAAATAGCTAACCCTAGAACACTAAACACGGGTGATTTTCACCCGGACTATTATATTTTTGTAATTTTCATAATGTTGCTGATGTCTGAGTAGAGGTGTTCTTTCAGTACATTCATGATGCTCAGTGACATCATAGAAGGTAGGCTTGTTTCCCTGCCCACATCCATGTTTTTGAGGGGCGCTAGCCCCTCCTATACAGGTTTAATGTTTGTTTTTAGTTCAATGTTTGTTTTAAAAACGCCATTGACAATGAAGGGAAAATGTACGTCATCTTGTCCCTCATTACGTCCTATTGTCTCTTTATTGTCAATGGCATTTAATGTTTGTGTTGGCACCGTTTGTTTTACATCACCATTACATAATGGTGATGTAAAACAATCAATCAACATTAGTTGACTTTTATATAATATATTAGACTTTAATATATTAGCGCCCCTCACTTCACACAGGTGTGATTTATTTTCTAGAGGCGGGTGTTCGGGTGAATTTCACCCGTGTTTAGTGATTTTCATTTATTTTATTTCTTCACTGGACCATTCTCACATGTCTTAGGAATGGGTGGACCAAAAGAGAAGTTCCCAAATTTTCACAGATTTTGCCCCCCTATGATAGGGCCCCCCCAGATATATATTTTTTAGTTTTTTAGTGAAAAGTCATGATGAAATATTAAAGAAGAGTACCTCAAGTTGCCATGTATTGCTGTACTTCAATATATTTTGATGAAAATATATTTTTATGGAATATTTTACAATATACCCGTTTTTATAGTGATGGTGTAACAAAACTGTTCTAAGGTTAATACAATGCAAATCTGAGCAATACAAATAGTTTTCACTTATAAGATCTTTGACTAATTGGAGCAGATATCACTATATTACGGTGTAGTTAGTTCCCTCCTGAGCAACATGCAGCTTTCTCATTAGGTTGAAGTTTTGAATTATTTCCACAGGCTGTCATGCATCGAGCTGCATAGAGAGGGCCACCCATTCAATGCACGTGCACATTCACAGATTGTGAATTGTTGTGAGCTTAGACTTGCAATTATGTTACTTGGCACACTTAAATCAGTGCCATAGAGGCAGGACTCTGGCGAACTGTATTCAACGGTTTATGCTCCATGAAAAGGAGCGATAGGCAAGTAAGTAAGTACGTAATAGAGGCATAGAAGACTTGTTGGATAGACAATTAGGAACCCAACCGGTAAAAGAAAAATCACACCCGTGTGAATTGAAGGGCACTACTCTTATCATCATACATCATATATCATCGCATTCCGGCCAATCAGAATTTGTGTCCTCACCTTCGTCTTCAATGTTTGTGTTACGCAATGTTTGTGTTTACACTAATACTCAAAACTGTCCGTTCATTGTCAATGGCATTTTATGTTTGGGTAGGACAAAGTATGTGTTTACACACACACTAAAAGCTGGACATAGGAGGCCCCTCAAAAAGAGAAACAGGAACTTGGTTCCGTTCGCTCCTCCCCTTTCTTAGTCCACCTCCTCCAAGGTGTCGATGTCTTTATTCCTACTAACAACAACACTACATGTTTAGGGCTGGTGCTGAAATATTTAGTTAACAGTTTGACGCCATACCCCGCGGAACCCGCCTTTTAATCAAATATCCTACGCTGCCTGGATTGTTTTATTACCTTTAGAATATAAAGTTTAGATCAGGGGTGTCAAACTCATTTTGGGGCAAGGGCCACATTGCGCGAAAGGTGACTTGATGAGGGCCGCGCAGCTCACGTGCGTTGACTTACACAGTTGTCACTTGGCTTTGTTTTCTAGACTGTTTATTGACATAAATGTACTTTATTTGCATTACAGTTGTATAGGCTACAAGACGTTTGGTATGAGAGGTGGAAAAAAGACCCAATAAACCACTCGAAAATAGTTAAAAATGCAATCATTATTTTATCAAAAATATCCATAATGGCAAATTGACATGTAGCCATCATGAAATCTGACACTTTGCATCTCTTTGCTTTGACTATCATGTGTAAGTAGACTATATTCCTCACTTGTTAAGGAAAATGAAACTCTACTGAGCTGTAACAACTATGGTTAGCCTCTCCATGTCCTGCCGTATCAGAGTGTGAGAAGAGTAATCCACAACAACTCAACTAGTAGTTGAATAGACTGTTAACGAGCCCATCAGTGACAACATTCCGCACCTGGGCAGAGACAAAGCCGTCTACAGCAGGGCCATTAGCGGGGCGGGTGGGGGAGGGGGAGTAGCAGCATTGTTTCCTTTTGGAAAATCATCTCGAGGGCCGCATTGGACCTCTCCCTGGGCCACGGATCACCAGTTTGACACCCCTGGGATCATACGCTGAAGTATTTGGGTGTTTGATCCGTGAAAATCCGGTCCAGATCCGTTTGTTTTTGAACGATCGCACCACCCACCATCTTGCCAAGCAGAATGGAGGGGGCTGGGAGGCTGTTGCCGTCCACTTGCATTGGACTCAATTTCCCAGAAGCCCTAGCAGCCCAGCATAAGTATCGATTTCCGGTTTCGTCATCATAACATGAAGCTCTCTCCCCCTGCTCCGCGGAACGACTGACTTTCTTTTTTATTATTGTGAACAAGATATTTTTGTGAACAAGATACACTTGTCCTCTCCCATTACCCACAGTGTTTTTTAATTTTGGTGAAACGAGTCGGACGCAATCGGCAAGTAAAGTGATCTTGCGCTCACTTCCGCACAGCGCTTTTGGCAGGACGAAAGCTGCATAGGGGCAGGGCGAAAGGCACCCTCACATAAATCGTCCTAAATAAAGCTATTAAGTCATGTTTCTGGCATCTAACGCTCATTTATGCTTCAATACAGCCTACAACAAAATGAAAAGTGCCTATAGCCCACATAGGCCAGCGGTGGGGGTCCGTAGACTAAATGGGGGTCCGTAGACTAATGCATGTCAAACTGGGGGTCCTTGAAATGAAATCACTGCTATAGAGCTGTAAAAAGAAATCTTCTCTGGCATATATAAAAAAAAAAAAAAAACATAGACAATGCGTAAAGGCGCAAGGATGCAGCTTTCGTCCTGCCCTCGTCTGTTTGTTATGTTTTGCTAGCTAGCTCAAAGGCTAATGCATATTTTTCAATGGAATCTTCGCCTGTGGTTAGCATACAGATCAGCCATAACAGATGAAATCCATTAACATTCGTCAGCAAATAAATACATCCGTACAAACAGAAAACACTCAAATAGGCGATTTTGTAGTTACAGCATGCACAAACACAAAAGAGTCTGTATCTCTGTCAATCTTGGGCAGAAATGAAAAAAAGATTGTCTTCAGGGCTTTCGCGCGATGTGGAATCGAATGACATCACCGGGAATACGTGTCGAAAAAGTGTTGCATGGTATCCAGGCCGACGTGAAACCGTCCTACCCCACCAACCGACCAGGCTCTCCCCCCATGTGTGAACAAGAATTATATCCTCCAGCTTTGCACATGCATGATTACCTATACTGCTGTAGGTAATGTAGGTGTTGATTGTTGAGGGGCGCCAGCCCCTCCTATATAAAGGTTTAATGTTTGTGTTTCCTTAAACAAACATTAAAAACGCCATTGAAATGGACAGAGTTTAATGTTTGTTTTGTAGATGTAGATTTTGTAGATGTAGGTTTTTGTAGATGTTTAAATTACTGTTTGATTATGTAGTTAGTTCCCTCATGAGCAACATGCAGCTTTCTCTTTCTCATTAGGTTGAAGTCATGCATCGAGCTGCATGGAGAGGGCCACCCATTCAATGCACGTGCACATTCACAGATTGTGAATGTTGTGATCTTAGTATGTGTTTCCTCACCCAGGAATCAGCAGCTCCTAATCCAGACAACAGTCTTGTCAAAACTTGACTACTGTAATTCGCTCCTTACTGGCCTACCGGCATGTGCACTTAAGCCTCTCCAACTGATCCAAAATGCCGCAGCTCGTCTGGTCTTCAACCAGCCAAAATTCTCACATGTCTCCCCCCTGCTCCGCTCCCTGCACTGGCTCCCAGTCGCTGCCCGCACAGAATACAAAACTCTGATGCTGGCATTCAAAGCAACCAAAGGTATGGCTCCCCCATATCTTGCAAGCATGATTGAACCCTACAAACCCTCCCGCGCACTCAGATCAGCCAACGCAGGGAAGCTGGAAGTACCCTCACTAAAAACGCTGGGACAACGCTCCACACGTCCCAAACTCTTCTCCCTTCTGGCCCCAAAACTGTGGAATGCACTCCCCGTTGCAATCAGAACTGCAGCATCACTCCCAATCTTCCGCCGTAGTCTGAAGACCCACCTTTTCAGACTCCATCATGGCCCATGCTTATCCTACCCCCTTAGATAGCACTTTTTAGCACTTTTTAGACTTAGATAGCATTTGAAACAGACTTATAGCATGTCATGTAGACAGCACAATAATTGCATTGTATGTAGTCATAGCACATCATAGTGTATGTATAGCATAGTATAGTATATATGTATAGTTAATATGTATAGTGTCATTATATAGATATGTTCTAGTTACGTTCTTAGCTTACGCATGTTTCTTGATAAATGCATTTTATATATGTGATGTATTCCCATACTTTTGTTCTTGCCTAGTGTAAATCTGCTAAATGCCTAAATTGTAAATTGTAAATTGTACACACACACTAAAAGCTGGACATAGGAGGCCCCTCAAAAAGAGAAACAGGAACTTGGTTCCGTTCGCTCCTCCCCTTTCTTAGTCCACCTCCTCCCAGGTGTCGATGTCTTTATTCCTAATAACAACAACACTACATGTTTAGGGCTGGTGCTGAAAGATTATTACAAGAATAAATTGTGAGCCTTCAAAATGCACAGGCAAAGTGTCATGGCAGAAGACAAATTAAAATACTTAATTGGATGTCAATATTGTCAGTACATGGATACACGCCGCCTCCTCTATGTGTTAGCTCAGTTAACCTCTTTGGTGAATAAATTCATACATTCATAAAAATAATTTCTTAGTGTTTGACAGCTTTTTATTAACAAAATAATTGTCAACAAACAATACAATTGAAGGGCTTTTCCCCATTATTAATCTATTATAGGAGCAAAAATGAGACTGCTGAGGGTTATCTGGTAATGTGTGTTTACATGCTCTAAAGCAGGGGTGTCAAACTCATTTTGGGGTAGTTGAATAGTTGAGTAGTTGAATAGTTGAGTAGTTGAATAGACTGTTAACGAGCCCATCAGTGACAACATTCCACACCTGGGCAGAGACAAAGCCGTCTACAGTAGGGCCATTAGCGGGGCAGGTGGGGGAGTAGCAGCGTTGTTTCCTTTTTGAAAATCATCTCGAGGGCCGCATTGGACCTCTCCATGGGCCGCATGTTTGATATACAGTGTTTATAATAAGTGACTGTACACCACACTATCTTGTTTCATCCTGCACAAATCTGATAAAGCACACACCACAAACCATCTCTCGACTTTGAATGTTTATTACGAAATAATACGTTAAAATAAATACAATGAAAGAAAAACATCTATCAATTAAGGATAGTCACTGTTACCCGAGACAATCCCAACATTATTATAAATCACAGCTTGCATAATAGTACACTAAATAGTACACAACAAACCACCGATTGACATTGCATTTGCTATATAAAACTACAGGCAGATCACTAAAATCAACAAGGCTCCCATTAAAACTCCTCAAAATGTACTATAGTATTCTAGTATAAGTATAATTGTTCAGGACACACTACTAAACCATAGAGTAGCCATTATATGTACAAGCCACTGCTGTCCATTCCAATGTTTGCTGTTTGTCGATCACCACAAGTTAATGTGCAGGGAGAGAACATGCAATATATAGCATTTTTGTGAAACGCCAAAGCAAATCTGTCCTGGCCAATGTCCATCAAATCACACCAGAGGTGCTGCGTCCTTGGCAGCCTCAGCTCACCTCTTGCTTTCACTGGTCTCTGTTTGACCTGAACTGCCCTTTACCACAGTGGCTACTTGGAAACTTTTGCTGCAGCCAGTGCTCCTGATCCTGGGTCCTTGCATATTTAATGAAACTTCCCAGAAACCCTGTACCCATATAACTATCCATGGGCTATACACATGAGGGCCAGAAGGACATGGTATTATGTTATGGCATCTTCCCTATAGCCATAAGCAGCGATGGAAGAAGTATTCTTGAATTGGATAGCAACACAATAATTCATAAGTCATGTTTGGAACAAAACAAATATGGCACAATTCCCATTTTAGCCACATGGGCTAACATGTCACCGTCTGTCTGAACGCTACACATAGTCCTTTAACCATGCTGGGGACTTCACCTTCCTCCTTGACACCCTAGTCTTCCTTTGTGGCTTCAGTTGAGTACGTGAGACTGGCAATGGTGAGTATAGCTTCCTGCCCATCCGGATTTTGGCGCGCAGTGGTTTGACTGCGTAATCCAGCAAGGCTCTGTCAGTTGTTTTCCTCAATAGGCTCTGGACTTTTTCCAAAGCGCTCTCTGCCTCATCATCTCTCTGCATACCACTGTATGTCATATGTTTTACGTCATAGTCCGTGGCAAATGAGGAGAAGGAGCCTGCCGAAAACTGAGGGGCTTCTGGCTGACACCAGAAGCTCATGCTGATGAGGGTCTCTGCCGCCTCCAGATCACGGTACTCAAAGCTACCATCGATACCACTAGTGTAGCATGGGGTGTGCTGATCCATGGTCACAATCAGCCTGGAGTCCATGTGGTCAGCCTACAACACAAGAGCATATGGATGTCATTTAGAATCCACAATATGCTGTATGCACGTAAAAGAAACTCTTATCCAGAGCAACTCTCAGCATGAACCCAAACAAACAACAATGTAAATAGTCACTTATTAGTTTCAGTTTGTTTTGAACAAGATGGAAAAAAGGATGGCACAATGTTTCTAATCATATTAAACACGTTTGATAGAAAACTCCTACAAGTAAACACAGTAAACAAAGTCTACTCCCAATTTAGAAAGAGATAGTGTAGCATCTTACCATGAGCTTTTCAAAGGGAACCTTTTGATGATCAAGTCACGTCAGTGAATAAGATAACAGCACAGACAATGATCTCTGGATGATGGAACACAACTAACTCAACTTAACAGTGAACCTTTAAACCCACTGTAGGACCCTCCCCCCCAGATTGTCACGCCCACCTGACTGGACGGATGGCCAGGCTCTACAGCTATTAGAAGATAGATGAATGGCTGTATTTACATCTGCTATTCAGGTGATAATTAGTCAGGTATTTGCAAATCAAGTGGAGCACCCACATCAAGTTTTACCCCCGAAACTTGTCGTGGGTGCCTTGCTTACTTCTTTTAACACAAATTTTAAACCCTAGAATCACAGTACTAGGCCTATTGCCAAACATTTAGTAAACACTTATCTTAACCATACGTCATTGACCTTCACAATTACACCTTTCTTGTCCTGCTACTTTAATCTTTTACTTGTATTGTTAATCTTTAATTACATTAACACCTTGAATATCACTGATGGTATTAATCATTCATCAATTCACCCTTTTCACACTGTGTGATGTAGGCCTACTGTGTCATAGATTAATTATACTTATTATACTAATCTATTACACACATCTGATGATGAAGTAAAACGGTAAATGTATTGAATTCCTGGTTGATGAATGTAGGTGTTTTTATGTGGTATTATCGTTGTGCTATCCACATTTTATTTAGGTTTTACAATTTATCACGTTGTAACACCTAAATAAAACAAACATTTTATCCTGTATATTTGACTGTCGCTGTTTCAGCGTTGCTGGCTTCAAACAGAAAGCCAGCTGTACATTGACTACAGCAAACTGAACAGCCTTGGATAAGATATGAATCTTACCATGGGTTTGCTCTCTGCATTGCATTTTGTGATGAACCTGACAGAGATTTGACATCATTTGGAGTCAATAACAAATACTTTGGCTTGTCTTAAAAGGAGCAAATAATTGATCAAATTTGAAAAAAATAAATTTGACTGTAGTTCTAACGCTCATTGCGAATATTGAAACACAATCATCACCAGAGTGCAATTTAATAATTTAAAAGAACATGGTAAAGCTTTATATATGAGGCAAAGTCATGTCTCTGGCCTCCTCATTTACTCTGTAATGTTCTGGAGCTGAAAACCCAAATCTGTTATTTAATTCTAAAACACTTCTCCACTTGCCAGACTCACAGACATGTTTTCCCTTCTTCTTTTAAGTGCCAACATCAAATAGGAATTTGAAATATTTTTTGGTGCCGCTTCTCTGGTCAAACAGACGGAATAATCCACAGACAGTGAAAGTGGTGCTCATGTCAAATGATCACCATGTGGTGCGTCATAATGTGCCATCAGCCACAGTATAACAACAATATTGTTATAGCCAGTTATAGATTAGAAAGGTGCGCTCAGTAAAGTGTGAAGAGAGGTACTAGATTTTTCTCTCTGCAGTTATTTCTTTTTTGTCCCCCAAAGTTAAAGTTGTTAAAACGTTGGTGGTAGATACATAAAATAAAATGTGCTTGAAAACATGGCTTGATACTCAAATCACGGATCACTTTGAATGGGGAGCTTTCACAATGAAGCCTATTGTCTCCACTGGTTAAATTAAATGACTAGACTATACTCTCATGTGAACTCTCTCATGTGCAGTGAATAGACAGGTTTCTGCTGTCTCTGACTCTCTCTGCCCTTTTTGGTTTCAGCCTAGCATTCAGTATTTTAGCTGTGACGATCAGCTCCGCCTCCTGAGATACTTCCGGGTCCTACTTTTGTGTCCCCATAGAGTTATACTGTGACGCTCCGTCGGACTAAATCTGAGACGAAAACAACCACGAAAGTCTAATTTTACCGCTTTCCTCGCAACAACAAAGCTGCGCTGCTCTCTCAAATCTGGCTGACAGGCTTTCTGCCCCACACGGAATACTATCGCCATTTTATTTCATTGTGTCAACTAAATCCTCATTAATGCAAACTAGATTCAACATACTCAAGCCTGCAAACATTCTAAATATGCCCCCGAAATATTTTACTGAGCAAATGGACTGTTACCACCTTCAATAATAATGATAATAATAGTCTTTATTGTCTCCACATCATATATCTTTTTGTCATGGACAAATTGTACAAAACATTAATAATTCTACTCGAGTTGGAAGCATTAAGACCCATTTTAACCCTCAATGGCTTCCTTTCTGAAAAATAACGTCATTGTAAAAAGATTCACGCGTTTAGATATTCTATTTACAATGAGATGCGGACGGGAGCTGGTGCCACTTGGACCCGGACGTAACGTAGCACTACAAAATGACGTCGGACTTAAATACTGAATTGTTTTAGACAAGGAATTAAAATGGACAATTGGAAACAACTATTATTATATGAAGGCAATATGTGGACGGCCTGCAGGTTATTTTCTTTTCTTTAAACACACACACACACACACACACACACACACACACACACACACACACACACACACACACACACACACACACACACACACACACTGGTAAGGTAAAAGTAAAACTTATTTGGTTCTAAACCCAATGCACCATGTCTCTGTACTGTATGTCTGTCTGTACGTACGTGTTTACGGCTGTAATCCACGCAACTCAAGAACCCACCGACTTTAAATTCAAGTGTGTGTCAAGTCGGTCGGACCCACGTTGTCCAGAACCACAAAAGGCCTCTGCCCGGGCTCTGGACGGCTCTGACACAACACACACTCCATCGCGTCTGTGTCTGGGGAGCATTCCGCGACAGTAAAAGTGTGCGCCTTTGTCTGGGGAGGATTGTGTATTTGTGTGTGATATTTTGTCATGCAGCGACATACCTTCACAGCTCCACTGTAAACGGCTGAGACACTCAAACAGTCTCAGATCACTAATGTGGAACCATGTCACTGTGTAATTGTTGTCAGGTTAGTGGGTGAAAAGAACACATCGAGTGACTGACAGCAAATCAAAACTAAACTGAAATTGCAAAGTAAAAAAAAAAAAAAAAACCTTCTCAGTGGCAGTGCATTTCTTGTGCATGCTACTCTCAGAGATAACTGCATTTCATTAGCGTGCCTTTGCTATGGCTTAGTTTTCTCTGCAATGTTCTAAAAGCATTTTGTCTCACTTTATTCTTACACTGACATTCTTAAATACTTATAACAATGGAGCCCACAGATTCTTCAGGAACTGTACTTTCTAATATAGTGATCATTAGATCCCTACTGACTTTGTCATAATTAACGGATCAATCCAGCAGAGAGAAGGCCAGTCATACATCATTAAACCGTGTGTGTGTGTGTGTGTGTGTGTGTGTGTGTGTGCGTGCGTGCGTGCGTGCGTGCGTGCGTGTGTGTGTGTGTGTGTGCGTGCGTGTGTGGGGGGGCGCCATTTTGAATGTGATAAGTCACTTTACCTGGCCAACGGATATAACAACAGTGCATCAAAAGTATTAAGCCAACAATGTTATGAGCAAGCTACAAAAACATTTGTTTTTTATTTGAAAAGAATTAAGGCACATTTACATGTTACTGTACATGAAAAAGGAACACACCCTAATTAATATATATTGTATAAAACTAGTCGCTACAGCGAGAGCATAACCTCAGTCTGTTATGTTGTATGCAGAAGGGTAAAAAAGCAGCATAGCACATGGATTCTGAGATGTGCACACCATAGCCTAAGATCTTAATAACCAATATAACATTTTAACTCTGTTGCTTTTCTGTGCTAATGTAAAAGAGTCAAAGACTGAACTCTCTAACGCAAGGCTTGGAAGTCCGTTGAGGCTGTGTGTGGGTGTGTGTGTGTGTGTGTGTGTGTGTGTGTGTGTGTGTTAAACACGGCTCATTAAAGAACGTGTGCGATGCGCGTTCGCCACGTTGGCAATGTTTACAACAACTGGACGAGTGGAGTTGGACCGAGTCAATGCATTAGGCTCGGCTATAGGTGGCTAACAACAAAGTTTGCCTGATGATTAGTCACTCTTGTGCGTGGGGTCTGCGTCAGTCGGAGATATTAAATAATGAAATGACCGCGTCCGGTTGTTTGACACTGACAGACAGATGGAGCAGAAGCAGGTAGGAAACAGGTCCCTAGTAGGCCTACTGCAGTATGAATCGGTCCGTAACGCGAACGTATAACGGCGTGACTCGTGAGATATGAGAGAGAGAGAGAGAGAGAGAGAGAGAGAGAGAGAGAGAGAATAGAGTTATTATAATATAGCTAGAGAGCGAGAGAGAGAGAGAAAAAAGTCACACTCAGAGTAGGAGGAGGCGGTGGCAGTCAGATGAATGTGGCGAAACGTTAGTGCATTATCTATTTTATCCCCTTTATTCTGACCTTGTTGATGGTGAGAAGCCTACTTGTTGTATTTCCTACTCAAGTAGGCTTAATAAATCACTATATATTGCACTATATATACTACGCCAATGCGCCATCTACCATAGACTCAGCATTCAATAGATGGAACGAAGTGGGAATTAGGTGCTTTAAGGACTTGTATAAGGACAATACATTCCATAGTTTTTCCTCCCTCTGTGATACATTCAATCTTTCTCGTAACAATTTCTTTAGATTTCTCCAGATTCGTCAGTTTGTAAGACAGGTATTCAGCTCATTCCCACATCGCCAAAATGACAAGAAATGGGACGAACTGCTCCTAATGCTACCAACTGAAAATGGGTTTGTTTCAGACTCTTACACATTTATCCATCATGGCCCATAGCACTTACCCTACCCCCCTTAGACAGCACTTCTTAGACTTATATAGCATTTGAAACAGACTTATAGCATGTCATGTAGACAGCACAATAAGTGCATTGTATGTAGTCATAGCACTTTATAGTATATATGTACAGCATAGTATAGCATATATGTATAGTTTATATGTATAGTGTCATTATATAGATATGTTCTAGTTATAGTTTATATGTATAGTGTCATTATATAGATATGTTCTAGTCACGTTCTTAGCTTACGCATGTTTCGCGATAAATGCATTTTACATATGTGATGTATTCCCATGCTTTTGTTCTTGCTTAATGTAAATCGCTCTGGATTAAGAGCGTCTGCTAAATGCCTAAATTGTAAATTGTATCTCATCTCTTACTGATACCAATACACAAGGGTTAAAAAACAAATAGGGAAAGAGAATTAAGAGAATGAAGTACTGTATTGACAGACGAGTGGTGGGCAGACGCACGATACAGAGTCAACTCCACCACCTCATGTGCCTCAGCCTAATTCAACTGAAAGTAGTACATAGAGCTCATCTGAGTAAAGCCAGGGTGGCTGAAATGTATCCTGAGGCAGATTCAAAGTGCGACCGCTGTGCCCAGACACAAGCACATCTCACACACATGTATTGGTCTTGTCCCCAGCTACAGCGATTCTGGTCACTTGTATTTGTCACACTGTCAGACGTGCTAGAAATTCCACTACAACCCTGTCCATTGATCGCTTGATTCGCTATATTCGGCACACCGTCAAACCCCTTACATTACACGAATCAGAAGTTAGAGATTATTGCCTTTGCAACACTGCTAGCCAGGGACAAATTAGCCATTGGGCCATCGGGGCCGTGGCCCAGGGGCCCTTGGCTCTCAGGGGCCCTTTGGGGAAATTGGACCGTGAGGTACTAGGTTTGACGCCCTGAAAAGGGCTCCTGGGGCCCTTCATTGGCTGTTGATTTTCTTAAATGTAGGTTAAAAAGATGCTAAAAACACAGAAAAACACAAAAATGTTGCGTGCACGCGTGCTATGGGGGCCCTGCAAATATTACCAGCCCAGGGGCCCTCGTGGGTGTTAATCCGTCCCTGCTGCTAGCTAGAAGAAGAATATTACTAGCTTGGAAGTCACCAATTCCACCCTCTCACTCAATCTGGCTCAATGATGTGATGTACTTCTTAAGCTGTGCAAAGATTTTCCTGTCAGATAATTATACTGCTAGACTCTCCCCAATAAAAAACTATAATTATATATATATATATATATATATATATATATAGGGTTTGAAGTCACTGCGGTGCATCCAGCTTTGTCCCCTCCGGGATGCAGAGAGAAGCTGGGTCGTTTAGTTGAAAGTGGACAAGGTTTTACCAGCTAAGCTAACCACAAGTCTATTAATGCCTCAAGAGAGAGGATGGAGGTGTAAGAAGAGAAACAATAACGGATAGAGAACCAAGAAGACACATGCAGAAAGATGAGAGTGTGGAAAAGAGTAGAAACACATGAGTGGCTCAACGTGCCACGGACGAGTCAATTAGCGTATAGGACCCAAGTGCAGGACGAGAGGCAGAGACAGGCCAATTCTAAGTGGCCAACATTAAGGCATTGCCTATCCATCCATCTTCAACCGCTTATCCGTAGTCGGGTCGCGGGGACAACAGCTCCACCAGAGAGCTCCAGACTTCCCTCTCCAGAGCAACATTAGTGACTTCCTCCCGGGGGATCCCGAGACGTTCCAAGGCCAATGCGTCGATGTAATCCCTCCATATGCACCTCATTTGACACTGGGGAGAGAAACGCACGCACGCACGCACGCACGCACGCACGCACGCACGCACGCACGCAAACACACACACACACACACACACACACACACACACACACACACACACACACACCCACACCCACACACACACACACACACCCACACACACACACATGTGTACACACACACACACACACACACACACACACACACACACACACACACACACACACACACTGTTTAATGATGCATGGCCTGCATTCTCTCTGCTGCATTGATCTGTTAATTATGACAAAACCAGTAGGGGTCTAATGATCACTAGAAAATACTGTTCCTGAAGAACATGTGGGCTCTGTTGTGATAGTAGCAAGTATGCAGAACTTAAATAATGTTGGCATAAGTATAAAGCTTAGAGTTTCAGTGATCTTAGACAAAACCCTGTTTTCTGCCCCACGAAGGGAGGGGCTGGAAGGAGCACAAGTTCAAGTTCGCCCCTTCGTTGTGGTCTAAAACTATAGGGCGAAAGTCCCTCCCTTCGTGGGCAAAAGTCCCTCCCTTTGTAAGGCAGAAAACTGTGTCGCATCTGACACCGTTTAATGTGGAGCTGTGAAGGAGAGTGGTTGCACTTGCACATATTTGACATTTATTCATGATATGTCACTGCATGACAAAATATCACATCTGACAAATACATAAACAAACTCTTAATTTGCAATATAGATAAAGAGAATCCCGGACTCAAAATGAAAACAAACAAGGAGAACATTATCTCTCATCAAAAACAAATTTACATGCTGAAGAGCAGCACATTTTATGCCTGATTGCTCTTTCCCTAGAGAACATTTACGATACTTTTAAGCCGACTCAAGAGAAAATGTGCAAGCACAACGTGCAGGTGAATAAACTTGATTTCACTCCATTATTGAACTCACTCATGGTCCAATCATTCCCATATTCTTTCATCCCAACGAGTCATCTCATTCTCTCTCAATCTTATAATAATGCTGAACCAACAAATGAGAACTGCTTCACCACTGCTATGGAAGTCACATACAGTAGGCTGCCTTTTCGCAAGGGGGGGGGGGGGGGGGGGTCAGAAGCGCAGCCTCTTATGTGACATGAGACAATTAGGAAACAAAAACTGAGAGACAACAGAATGCAGGCATAACTAGTTGGACTTTACTTTCAGAAGGCAAAAAGGTACACCTCACAGAACGAAAAACAACGAAACACATACTCGAGCAGGAACACAACAGTAAGTCATGCATTCACAGTGATGATACAATAGTCCGGCCAAGCCTTAAACAAGAGCAGTCCTCTAAATACCCTCCAGTCATTAGGGCAACCGGCCTGCAGCTGAGAACTCCAGGTGGAAACCAGTCTCTCAATCAAGAGGGGTGAGTAGAAGATAGGGGAATGCAGGGGCAGGGGCAGAGCCCCAGATCGTGACACCTGAGGCGTCTAGGTGGCGCAGCCCACCACTGTGGAGACTGTGATTTGAACACTCTGCAGGGCCTTGAAGCGACATGGCTAGACATGCACTCTTCTTTGCCGGTTGGCAGCTGGGTGGGTTGGGTCATCTTTACATTAGCGACTCCTTAAGCTTTTCGTGGGGTTCGGAACTTGGAAAGAGAGCATGTTCCTCTGCATGCGTTCTGCTGAAAAGGGTGACATTTCTTCTTACGTCTTGGATGGCAATTTGGATGATTTGAGGCATTTTGTTCCAAAAATGTGTTTTGCAAAAATCCACCTGTTGGTGGCACTATAACAGGCCAATGTGAAAAGGGTGGGATATATTCCTCAGCCTAGTAGGAATTCTGATTTGAGGCTTGTTATTCAAAACGGGCCAATCCTGCAAACTTTGAAAGGCAATGTTAGCCAATTAGGATGGAATGTGAAATATCGGACAGATCCGTCTTGAACACATAATAATAATAATAATAATAATAAAACTTTATTTGTATAGCACCTTTCATGACATGAAATGCAGCTCAAAGTGCTTTACAGAGCAATGGAAAAAAAGCAAGGCCTAAACATTAAAAAAAACAAGAGCAGTAAAGCAATACAGTGAGGACATGAATAACAAAAAAATTTAAAGATCAATTAATAGGCTCTGGACTTTTTCCAAAGCGCTCTCTGCCTCATCATCTCTCTGCATACCACTGTATGTCATATGTTTTACATCATAGTCCGTGGCAAATGAGGAGAAGGAGCCTGCCGAAAACTGAGGGGCTTCTGGCTGACACCAGAAGCTCATGCTGATGAGGGTCTCTGCCGCCTCCAGATCACGGTACTCAAAGCTACCATCGATACCACTAGTGTAGCATGGGGTGTGCTGATCCATGGTCACAATCAGCCTGGAGTCCATGTGGTCAGCCTACAACACAAGAGCATATGGATGTCATTTAGAATCCACAATTGTATGCTGTATGCACGTAAAATAAACTCTTATCCAGAGCAACTCTCAGCATGAACCCAAACAAACAACAACGTAAATAGTCACTTATTAGTTTCAGTTTGTTTTGAACAAGATGGAAAAAAGGATGGCACAATGTTTCTAATCATATTAAACAAGTTTGATAGAAAACTCCTACAAGTAAACACAGTAAACAAAGTCTACTCCCAATTTAGAAAGAGATAGTGTAGCATCTTACCATGAGCTTTTCAAAGTGAACCTTTTGATGATCAAGTCACGTCAGTGAATAAGATAACAGCACAGACAATGATCTCTGGATGATGGAACACAACTAACTCAACTTAACAGTGAACCTTTAAACCCACTGTAGGACCCTCCCCCCCCAGATTGTCACGCCCACCTGACTGGACGGATGGCCAGGCTCTACAGCTATTAGAAGATAGATGAATGGCTGTATTTACATCTGCTATTCAGGTGATAATTAGTCAGGTATTTGCAAATCAAGTAAACAAGGCACCCACGACAAGTTTCGGGGGTGAAACATGTCGTGGGTGCCTTGCTTACTTCTTTTAACACAAATTTTAAACCCTAGAATCACAGTACTAGGCCTATTGCCAAACATTTAGTAAACACTTATCTTAACCATACGTCATTGACCTTCACAATTACACCTTTCTTGTCCTGCTACTTTAATCTTTTACTTGTATTGTTAATCTTTAATTACATTAACACATTGAATATCACTGATGGTATTAATCATCCATCAATTCACCCTTTTCACACTGTGTGATGTAGGCCTACTGTGTCATAGATTAAGTATACTTATTATACTAATCTATTACACACATCTGATGATGAAGTAAAACGGTAAATGTATTGAATTCCTGGTTGATGAATGTAGGTGTTTTTATGTGGTAGTATCGTTGTGCTATATTTTATCCTGTATATTTGACTGTCGCTGTTTCAGCGTTGCTGGCTTCAAACAGAAAGCCAGCTGTACATTGACTACAGCAAACTGAACAGCCTTGGATAAGATATGAATCTTACCATGGGTTTGCTCTCTGCATTGCATTTTGTGATGAACCTGACAGAGATTTGACATAATTTGGAGTCAATAACAAATACTTTGGCTTATCTTAAAAGGAGCAAATAATTGATCAAATTTGAAAATTTTAAATTTGACTGTAGTTCTAACGCTCATTGCGAATATTGAAACACAATCATCACCAGAGTGCAATTTAATAATTTAAAAGAACATGGTAAAGCTTTATATATGAGGCAAAGTCATGTCTCTGGCCTCCTCATTTACTCTGTAATGTTCTGGAGCTGAAAACCCAAATCTGTTATTTCATTCTAAAACACTTCTCCACTTGCCAGACTCACAGACATGTTTTCCCCTCTTCTTTTAAGTGCCAACATCAAATAGGAATTTTAAATATTTTTTGGTGCCGCTTCTCTGGTCAAACAGACGGAATAATCCACAGACAGTGAAAGTGGTGCTCATGTCAAATGATCACCATGTGGTGCGTCATAATGTGCCATCAGCCACAGTATAACAACAATATTGTTATAGCCAGTTATAGATTAGAAAGGTGCGCTCAGTAAAGTGTGAAGAGAGGTACTAGATTTTTCTCTCTGCAGTTATTTCTTTTTTGTCCCCCAAAGTTAAAGTTGTTAAAACGTTGGTGGTAGATACATAAAATAAAATGTGCTTGAAAACATGGCTTGATACTCAAATCACGGATCACTTTGAATGGGGAGCTTTCACAATGAAGCCTATTGTCTCCACTGGTTAAATTAAATGACTAGACTATACTCTCATGTGAACCTACTCCCCCTCTCATGTGCAGTGAATAGACAGGTTTCTGCTGTCTCTGACTCTCTCTGCCCTTTTTGGTTTCAGCCTAGCATTCAGTATTTTAGCTGTGACGATCAGCTCCGCCTCCTGAGATACTTCCAGGTCCTACTTTTGTGTCGCTTTTATGTCCCCATACAGTTATACTGTGACGCTCCGTCGGACTAAATCTGAGACGAAAACAACCACGAAAGTCTAATTTTACCGCTTTCCTCGCAACAACAAAGCTGTGCTGCTCTCCCAAATCTGGCTGACAGGCTTTCTGCCCCACATGGAATACTATCGCCATTTTATTTCATTGTGTCAACTAAATCCTCATTAATGCAAACTAGATTCAACATACTCAAGCCTGCAAACATTCTAAATATGCCCCCGAAATATTTTACTGAGCAAATGGACTGTTACCACCTTCAATAATAATGATAATAATAGTCTTTATTGTCTCCACATCATATATTTTTTTGTCATGGACAAATTGTACAAAACATTAATAATTCTACTCGAGTTGGAAGCATTAAGACCCATTTTAACCCTCAATGGCTTCCTTTCTGAAAAATAACATCATTGTAAAAAGATTCACGTGTTTAGATATTCTATTTACAATGAGATGCGGACGGGAGCTGGTGCCACTTGGACCCGGACGTAACGTAGCACTACAAAATGACGTCGGACTTAAATACTGAATTGTTTTAGACAAGGAATTAAAATGGACAATTGGAAACAACTATTATATGAAGGCAATATGTGGACGGCCTGCAGGTTATTTTCTTTTCTTTAAACACACACACACACACACACTGGTAAGGTAAAAGTAAAACTTCTTTGGTTCTAAACCCAATGCACCATGTCTCTGTACTGTATGTCTGTCTGTACGTACGTGTTTACGGCTGTAATCCACGCAACTCGAGAACCCACCGACTTCAAATTCGACACACGTGTTCCACACCCCCACAGGGTGTCAAGTCGGTCGGACCCACGTTGTCCAGAACCACAAAAGGCCTCTGCCCGGGCTCTGGACGGCTCTGACACAACACACACTCCATCGCGTCTGTGCCTGGGGAGCATTCCGCGACAGTAAAAGTGTGCGCCTTTGTCTGGGGAGGATTATGTATTTGTGTGTGATATTTTGTCATGCAGCGACATACCTTCACAGCTCCACTGTAAACGGCTGAGACACTCAAACAGTCTCAGATCACTAATGTGGAACCATGTCACTGTGTAATTGTTGTCAGGTTAGTGGGTGAAAAGAACACATCGAGTGACTGACAGCAAATCAAAACTAAACTGAAATTGCAAAGTCAAAATGAAATAAAAGAAAAAAGAAAAAAAAACTTTCTCAGTGGCAGTGCATTTCTTGTGCATGCTACTCTCAGAGATAACTGCATTTCATTAGCGTGCCTTTGCTATGGCTTAGTTTTCTCTGCAATGTTCTAAAAGCATTTTGTCTCACTTTATTCTTACACTGACATTCTTAAATACTTATAACAATGGAGCCCACAGATTCTTCAGGAACTGTACTTTCTAATATAGTGATCATTAGATCCCTACTGACTTTGTCATAATTAACGGATCAATCCAGCAGAGAGAAGGCCAGTCATACATCATTAAACCGTGTGTGTGTGTGTTTGTGTGTGTGTGCGTGCGTGTGTGTGTGTGTGTGTGCGTGCGTGTGTGGGGGGGCGCCATTTTGAATGTGATAAGTCACTTTACCTGGCCAACGGATATAACAACAGTGCATCAAAAGTATTAAGCCAACAATGTTGGCTTAATACTGGGCTGTTAACGAGCCCATCAGTGACAACATTCCACACCTGGGCAGAGACAAAGCCGTCTACAGTAGGGCCATTAGCGGGGCAGGTGGGGGAGTAGCAGCGTTGTTTCCTTTTTGAAAATCATCTCGAGGGCCGCATTGGACCTCTCCATGGGCCGCATGCGTTTGATGTTTGATATACAGTGTTTATAAAATGTGACTGTACACCACACTATCTTGTTTCATCCTGCACAAATCTGATAAAGCACACACCACAAACCATCTCTCGACTTTGAATGTTTATTACGAAATAATAAGTTAAAATAAATACAATGAAAGAAAAACATCTATCAATTAAGGATAGTCACTGTTACCCGAGACAATCCCAACATTATTATAAATCACAGCTTGCATAATAGTACACTAAATAGTACACAACAAACCACCGATTGACATTGCATTTGCTATATAAAACTACAGGCAGATCACTAAAATCAACAAGGCTCCCATTAAAACTCCTCAAAATGTACTATAGTATTCTAGTATAAGTATAATTGTTCAGGACACACTACTAAACCATAGAGTAGCCATTATATGTACAAGCCACTGCTGTCCATTCCAATGTTTGCTGTTTGTCGATCACCACAAGTTAATGTGCAGGGAGAGAACATGCAATATATAGCATTTTTGTGAAACGCCAAAGCAAATCTGTCCTGGCCAATGTCCATCAAATCACACCAGAGGTGCTGCGTCCTTGGCAGCCTCAGCTCACCTCTTGCTTTCACTGGTCTCTGTTTGACCTGACCACAGTGGCTACTTGGAAACTTTAGCTGCAGCCAGTGCTCCTGATCCTGGGTCCTTGCATATTTAATGAAACTTCCCAGAAACCCTGTACCCATATAACTATCCATGGGCTATACACATGAGGGCCAGAAGGAGATGGTATTATGTTATGGCATCTTCCCTATAGCCATAAGCAGCGATGGAAGAAGTATTCTTGAATTGGATAGCAACACAATAATTCATAAGTCATGTTTGGAACAAAACAAATATGGCACAATTCCCATTTTAGCCACATGGGCTAACATGTCACCGTCTGTCTGAACGCTACACATAGTCCTTTAACCATGCTGGGGACTTCACCTTCCTCCTTGACACCCTAGTCTTCCTTTGTGGCTTCAGTTGAGTACGTGAGACTGGCAATGGTGAGTATAGCTTCCTGCCCATCCGGATTTTGGCGCGCAGTGGTTTGACTGCGTAATCCAGCAAGGCTCTGTCAGTTGTTTTCCTCAATAGGCTCTGGACTTTTTCCAAAGCGCTCTCTGCCTCATCATCTCTCTGCATACCACTGTATGTCATATGTTTTACATCATAGTCCGTGGCAAATGAGGAGAAGGAGCCTGCCGAAAACTGAGGGGCTTCTGGCTGACACCAGAAGCTCATGCTGATGAGGGTCTCTGCCGCCTCCAGATCACGGTACTCAAAGCTACCATCGATACCACTAGTGTAGCATGGGGTGTGCTGATCCATGGTCACAATCAGCCTGGAGTCCATGTGGTCAGCCTACAACACAAGAGCATATGGATGTCATTTAGAATCCACAATTGTATGCTGTATGCACAGAAAAGAAACTCTTATCCAGAGCAACTCTCAGCATGAACCCAAACAAACAACAATGTAAATAGTCACTTATTAGTTTCAGTTTGTTTTGAACAAGATGGAAGGATGGCACAATGTTTCTAATCATATTAAACAAGTTTGATAGAAAACTCCTACAAGTAAACACAGTAAACAAAGTCTTTAGAAAGAGATAGTGTAGCATCTTACCATGAGCTTTTCTAAGTGAACCTTTTGATGATCAAGTCACGTCAGTGAATAAGATAACAGCACAGACAATGATCTCTGGATGATGGAACACAACTAACTCAACTTAACAGTGAACCTTTAAACCCACTGTAGGACCCTCCCCCCCCCAGATTGTCACGCCCACCTGATTGAACGGATGGCCAGGCTCTACAGCTATTAGAAGATAGATGAATGGCTGTATTTACATCTGCTATTCAGGTGATAATTAGGTCAGGTATTTGCAAATCAAGTAAACAAGGCACCCACGACAAGTTTCGGGGGTGAAACATGTCGTGGGTGCCTTGCTTACTTCTTTTAACACAAATTTTAAACCCTAGAATCACAGTACTAGGCCTATTGCCAAACATTTAGTAAACACTTATCTTAACCATATGTCATTGACCTTCACAATTACACCTTTCTTGTCCTGCTACTTTAATCTTTTACTTGTATTGTTAATCTTTAATTACATTAACACATTGAATATCACTGATGGTATTAATCATCCATCAATTCACCCTTTTCACACTGTGTGATGTAGGCCTACTGTGTCATAGATTAAGTATACTTATTATACTAATCTATTACACACATCTGATGATGAAGTAAAACGGTAAATGTATTGAATTCCTGGTTGATGAATGTAGGTGTTTTTATGTGGTAGTATCGTTGTGCTATCCACATTTTATTTAGGTTTTACAATTTATCACGTTGTAACACCTAAATAAAACAAACATTTTATCCTGTATATTTGACTGTCGCTGTTTCAGCGTTGCTGGCTTCAAACAGAAAGCCAGCTGTACATTGACTACAGCAAACTGAACAGCCTTGGATAAGATATGAATCTTACCATGGGTTTGCTCTCTGCATTGCATTTTGTGATGAACCTGACAGAGATTTGACATAATTTGGAGTCAATAACAAATACTTTGGCTTGTCTTAAAAGGAGCAAATAATTGATCAAATTTGAAAAAATTAAATTTGACTGTAGTTCATTGCGAATATTGAAACACAATCATCACCAGAGTGCAATTTAATAATTTAAAAGAACATGGTAAAGCTTTATATATGAGGCAAAGTCATGTCTCTGGCCTCCTCATTTACTCTGTAATGTTCTGGAGCTGAAAACCCAAATCTGTTATTTCATTCTAAAACACTTCTCCACTTGCCAGACTCACAGACATGTTTTCCCTTCTTCTTTTAAGTGCCAACATCAAATAGGAATTTGAAATATTTTTTGGTGCCGCTTCTCTGGTCAAACAGACGGAATAATCCACAGACAGTGAAAGTGGTGCTCATGTCAAATGATCACCACGTGGTGCGTCATAATGTGCCATCAGCCACAGTATAACAACAATATTGTTATAGCCAGTTATAGATTAGAAAGGTGCGCTCAGTAAAGTGTGAAGAGAGGTACTAGATTTTTCTCTCTGCAGTTATTTCTTTTTTGTCCCCCAAAGTTAAAGTTGTTAAAACGTTGGTGGTAGATACATAAAATAAAATGTGCTTGAAAACATGGCTTGATACTCAAATCACGGATCACTTTGAATGGGGAGCTTTCACAATGAAGCCTATTGTCTCCACTGGTTAAATTAAATGACTAGACTATACTCTCATGTGAACCTACTCCCCCTCTCATGTGCAGTGAATAGACAGGTTTCTGCTGTCTCTGACTCTCTCTGCCCTTTTTGGTTTCAGCTAGAGATGGGATTTATGGCTCTTTGAAGGGAGCCGGATCTCTGGGATCCGTTCCTTTCAGAGAGTCGTTTCACAGAGTGAACGATGGGGGGGGGGGAGTGCGGGGGGGGGGGGTGCGGTCCCCCCAGTACCTCCCCAGGGCCTCCCTAGTGACTCCCCACTCCCCAGTGCCTCCCCAGTGTCCCCCCAGTGCCTCCCCAGTGTATCCTGCTTAGGGCGCCAGCTTGATCATGACCGGCCCTGGTTGAAACCCCCCTGCCCCCCTCCTCCTCTAAAAAGGAACGGCTCCCTACTGTGAACCGGATCCCATCGTTCCTTTCAAAGAGCCGTTCAAATGATCCGATTCGTTCACGAACGTCACATCTCTAGTTTCAGCCTAGCATTCAATATTTTAGCTGTGACGATCAGCTCCGCCTCCTGAGATACTTCCGGGTCCTACTTTTGTGTCGCTTTTATGTCCCCATAGAGTTATACTGTGACGCTCCGTCGGACTAAATCTGAGACGAAAACAACCACGAAAGTCTAATTTTACCGCTTTCCTCGCAACAACAAAGCTGCGCTGCTCTCTCAAATCTGGCTGACAGGCTTTCTGCCCCACACGGAATACTATCGCCATTTTATTTCATTGTGTCAACTAAATCCTCATTAATGCAAACTAGATTCAACATACTCAAGCCTGCAAACATTCTAAATATGCCCCCGAAATATTTTACTGAGCAAATGGACTGTTACCACCTTCAATAATAATGATAATAATAGTCTTTATTGTCTCCACATCATATATCTTTTTGTCATGGACAAATTGTACAAAACATTAATAATTCTACTCGAGTTGGAAGCATTAAGACCCATTTTAACCCTCAATGGCTTCCTTTCTGAAAAATAACGTCATTGTAAAAAGATTCACGCGTTTAGATATTCTATTTACAATGAGATGCGGACGGGAGCTGGTGCCACTTGGACCCGGACGTAACGTAGCACTACAAAATGACGTCGGACTTAAATACTGAATTGTTTTAGACAAGGAATTAAAATGGACAATTGGAAACAACTATTATTATATGAAGGCAATATGTGGACGCAGATGTCTGTCTGTACGTACGTGTTTACGGCTGTAATCCACGCAACTCGAGAACCCACCGACTTTAAATTCGACACACGTGTTCCACACCCCCACAGGGTGTCAAGTCGGTCGGACCCACGTTGTCCAGAACCACAAAAGGCCTCTGCCCGGGCTCTGGGCGGCTCTGACACAACACACACTCCATCGCGTCTGTGTCTGGGGAGCATTCCGCGACAGTAAAAGTGTGCGCCTTTGTCTGGGGAGGATTGTGTATTTGTGTGTGATATTTTGTCATGCAGCGACATACCTTCACAGCTCCACTGTAAACGGCTGAGACACTCAAACAGTCTCAGATCACTAATGTGGAACCATGTCACTGTGTAATTGTTGTCAGGTTAGTGGGTGAAAAGAACACATCGAGTGACTGACAGAAAATCAAAACTAAACTGAAATTGCAAAGTAAAAAAAAAAAAAAAAAAACTTTCTCAGTGGCAGTGCATTTCTTGTGCATGCTACTCTCAGAGATAACTGCATTTCATTAGCGTGCCTTTGCTATGGCTTAGTTTTCTCTGCAATGTTCTAAAAGCATTTTGTCTCACTTTATTCTTACACTGACATTCTTAAATACTTATAACAATGGAGCCCACAGATTCTTCAGGAACTGTACTTTCTAATATAGTGATCATTAGATCCCTACTGACTTTGTCATTATTAATGGATCAATCCAGCAGAGAGAAGGCCAGTCATACATCATTAAACCGTGTGTGTGTGTTTGTGTGTGTGTGTGTGTGTGTGTGTGTGTGTGTGTGTGTGTGTGTGCGTGCGTGCGTGCGTGCGTGCGTGTGTGTGTGTGTGTGTGTGTGTGTGTGTGTGTGTGTGCGTGCGTGCGTGTGTGGGGGGGCGCCATTTTGAATGTGATAAGTCACTTTACCTGGCCAACGGATATAACAACAGTGCATCAAAAGTATTAAGCCAACAATGTTATGAGCAAGCTACAAAAACATTTGTTTTTTATTTGAAAAGAATTAAGGCACATTTACATGTTACTGTACATGAAAAAGGAACACACCCTAATTAATATATATTATATAAAACTAGTCGCTACAGCGAGAGCATAACCTCAGTCTGTTATGTTGTATGCAGAAGGGTAAAAAAGCAGCATAGCACATGGATTCTGAGATGTGCACACCATAGCCTAAGATCTTAATAACCAATATAACATTTTAACTCTGTTGCTTTTCTGTGCTAATGTAAAAGAGTCAAAGACTGAACTCTCTAACGCAAGGCTTGGAAGTCCGTTGAGGCTGTGTGTGTGTGTGTGTGTGTGTGTGTGTGTGTGTGTGTGTGTGTGTGTGTGTGTGTGTGTGTGTGTGTGTGTGTGTGTGTGTGTGTGTGTGTGTGTGTGTGTTAAACACGGCTCATTAAAGAACGTGTGCGATGCGCGTTCGCCACGTTGGCAATGTTTACAACAACTGGACGAGTGGAGTTGGACCGAGTCAATGCATTAGGCTCGGCTATAGGTGGCTAACAACAAAGTTTGCCTGATGATTAGTCACTCTTGTGCGTGGGGTCTGCGTCAGTCGGAGATATTAAATAATGAAATGACCACGTCCGGTTGTTTGACACTGACAGACAGATGGAGCAGAAGTAGGTAGGAAACAAGGTTCAAGGTTCAAGGTGTTTATTGTCACACAGATGTACAGGTACAGCATTGTGAAAAACTTACGTTGGGTGATGCTCCACAATACACATAAGTAAAAAAGTAGTAAATAATTAAATAACGATACTAAGTATAAAAGTTTTAAAAGTTTAAAGAACTCAGGTCAGTATACAAGGCCGTAATACCATGGCATGTTCAGTGTTCATTCATTTAGGCTTGTTAAGCAGCCTTACAGCCTGGGGGAGGAAACTGTTCTTTAGTCTGCTTGTGTTGGCTTTGATACTTTGGTACCTCTTCCCCGAGGGCAGCAGCCTGAAAAAAACTGTATGGGGGTGTGTGGGGTCCTTAATGATCCTCAGGGACTTCCTGAGGCATCGCTGAGTGTACAGCTCCTCCATGCTGGGCAGCCGACACCCAGTGATGCGCTCGGCTGAGCGCACCACCCTTCTGAGGGCCTTGTGGTCCCCGTCTGTGCAGCTCCCATACCAGCTGGTGAAGCTGCTTGTCAGAAGGCTCTCAATCGTCCCTCGGTAGAAGTTCCTAATGATTGTAGGACTCAGGCCGAACTTTTTTAGGCGTCTGAGACCATATAAGCGTTGTTGCGCTTTTGCAACCACCACAGTTGTGTGTGCCTCCCATTTAAGTTTTTCGTGGATGTTCACCCCCAAGTACTTGAAGGTTTCCACCCTCTCCACCACAGCGCCGTTGATCGTGACAGGAGGATGTGGGTCCCTCCCCCGCCTGTAGTCCACGATGACCTCCTTGGTCTTGGAGACATTCATCAGGAGATGATTCTCCTCACACCACCGCTCTAGGTTGGTCACTTCCTCCCTGTACGCTGCCTCGTCGTCTCCGGTGATCAGCCCCACCACCACCGTGTCGTCAGCAAACTTCACGATGGTGTTTGTAGGGTGTGAGGCCACACAGTCATGTGTGTAGAGGGAGTACAGGAGTGGACTGAGAACACAGCCCTGTGGTGCTCCTGTACTGAGAGTCAATGGGGAGGAGGTGCAGTCGCCCACTCTCACCACCTGGGGGCGGCCCGTCAGAAAGTCCAGGATCCAGTCGCACAGAGCTGCGTGCAGACCCAGATCCTGGAGCTTAATGACGAGCCTAGATGGTATTATAGTGTTGAACGCCGAGCTGTAATCCACGAAGAGCAGTCTCACGTAGGTGTTCTTCCCCTCCAGGTGGGAGAGGGCAGTGTGGAGGACATGCGAAATGGCGTCCTCCGTACTCCTGTTGGCACGGTAAGCGAACTGCAAGGGGTCCAGGGTGGGGGGGAGCATAGGACATATTTGTGCCTTAACCAGTTCCTCAAGACACTTACTGGCTATGGGTGTGAGGGCTATGGGGCGCCAGTCATTAAGACTGGTCACTTTCTGCTGTTTGGGGATGGGAATGATGGTGCTGGACTTGAAGCAGGTGGGAACAGTTCTGAGGGAGAGAGACTCGTTGAATATCCCCGTAAACACCCCTGCCAGCTGGTGGGCACAGGCTTTCAGGACACGTCCCGGGATGCCGTCTGGACCGGCTGCCTTGCGTGGATTAATCCGACTGAAGGAGCGGCGGACGTCAGCCTCACTGATGGTAAAGGGACAGTCAGAGGGGGGTTGCGGGGGGGTCTGTTCTCCCACAGAGGTGGAGGTGAGGGAGGGGGCAGTCGTGCTGACAGAGGGTTCAAACCTGGCGTAGAATGAGTTAAGTTCATCTGGGAGGGTAGGTGTTATTTGTGGGGTTTGGTTTGTTTTCCCCCTATAATCACTTATAGCCTGGAGTCCACACCATAGGTGCCTCGGGTTGTTAGTAACGAGCTTGGACTCCATTTTCTGGCTATATTCCCTCTTTGCCAGTTTGATGGTTGCCCTGAGTGAATAGTTTGCCTTTTTATACTCCTCCTGAGAACCAGACCGATGAGCTATGAGCCGAGTATGGAGAGCTGTCCTTACTTCAGCATTCAGCCATGGTTTCTGGTTGGGCATGATTTTTATTTTCCTCATAGGGACAACATCCTCTGTGCACTTTCTGATGTAGCTGGTGACAGTGTCTGTGTAGTCGTTCAGATTTCCCGCAGCCACAGGTCGCTAGTAGGCCTACTGCAGTATGAATCGGTCCGTAACGCGAACGTATAACGGCGTGACTCGTGAGATATGAGAGAGAGAGAGAGAGAGAGAGAGAGAGAGAGAGAGAGAGAGAGAGAGAATAGAGTTATTATAATATAGCTAGAGAGCGAGAGAGAGAGAGAAAAAAGTCACACTCAGAGTAGGAGGAGGCGGTGGCAGTCAGATGAATGTGGCGAAACGTTAGTGCATTATCTATTTTATCCCCTTTATTCTGACCTTGTTGATGGTGAGAAGCCTACTTGTTGTATTTCCTACTCAAGTAGGCTTAATAAATCACTATATATTGCACTATATATATATATATATACTACGCCAATGCGCCATCTACCATAGACTCAGCATTCAATAGATGGAACGAAGTGGGAATTAGGTGCTTTAAGGACTTGTATAAGGACAATACATTCCATAGTTTTTCCTCCCTCTGTGATACATTCAATCTTTCTAATAACAATTTCTTTAGATTTCTCCAGATTCGTCAGTTTGTAAGACAGGTATTCAGCTCATTCCCACATCGCCAAAATGACAAGAAATGGGACGAACTGCTCCTAATGCTACCAACTGAAAATGGGTTTGTTTCAGACTCTTACACATTTATCTCATCTCTTACTGATACCAATACACAAATGGGAAAGAGAATGAAGTACTGTATTGACAGACGAGTGGTGGGCAGACGTACTATACAGAGTCAACTCCACCACCTCATGTGCACGCCTCAGCCTAAATCAACTGAAAGTAGTACATAGAGCTCATCTGAGTAAAGCCAGGGTGGCTGAAATGTATCCTGAGGCAGATTCAAAGTGCGACCGCTGTGCCCAGACACAAGCACATCTCACACACATGTATTGGTCTTGTCCCCAGCTACAGCGATTCTGGTCACTTGTATTTGTCACACTGTCAGACGTGCTAGAAATTCCACTACAACCCTGTCCATTGATCGCTTGATTCGCTATATTCGGCACACCGTCAAACCCCTTACATTACACGAATCAGAAGTTAGAGATTATTGCCTTTGCAACACTGCTAGCCAGGGACAAATTAGCCATTGGGCCATCGGGGCCGTGGCCCAGGGGCCCTTGGCTCTCAGGGGCCCTTTGGGGAAATTGGACCGTGAGGTACTAGGTTTGACGCCCTGAAAAGGGCTCCTGGGGCCCTTCATTGGCTGTTGATTTTCTTAAATGTAGGTTAAAAAGATGCTAAAAACACAGAAAAACACAAAAATGTTGCGTGCACGCGTGCTATGGGGGCCCTGCAAATATTACCGGCCCAGGGGCCCTCGTGGGTGTTAATCCGTCCCTGCTGCTAGCTAGAAGAAGAATATTACTAGCTTGGAAGTCACCAATTCCACCCTCTCACTCAATCTGGCTCAATGATGTGATGTACTTCTTAAGCTGTGCAAAGATTTTCCTGTCAGATAATTATACTGCTTGACTCTCCCCAATAAAAAACTATAATTATATATATATATATATATAGGGTTTGAAGTCACTGCGGTGCATCCAGCTTTGTCCCCTCCGGGATGCAGAGAGAAGCTGGGTCGTTTAGTTGAAAGTGGACAAGGTTTTACCAGCTAAGCTAACCACAAGTCTATTAATGCCTCAAGAGAGAGGATGGAGGTGTAAGAAGAGAAACGATAACGGATAGAGAACCAAGAAGACAGATGCAGAAAGATGAGAGTGTGGAAAAGAGTAGAAACACATGAGTGGCTCAACGTGCCACGGACGAGTCAATTAGCGTATAGGACCCAAGTGCAGGACGAGAAGCAGAGACAGGCCAATTCTAAGTGGCCAACATTAAGGCATTGCCTATCCATCCATCTTCAACCGCTTATCCGTAGTCGGGTCGCGGGGACAACAGCTCCACCAGAGAGCTCCAGACTTCCCTCTCCAGAGCAACATTAGTGACTTCCTCCCGGGGGATCCCGAGACGTTCCAAGGCCAATGCGTCGATGTAATCCCTCCATATGCACCTAATTTGACACTGGGGAGAGAAACGCACGCACGCACGCATGCACGCACGCACACACGCACGCACGCACGCACGCACGCACGCACGCACGCACGCACGCAAACACACACACACACACACACCCACACACACACACACACACGCATACACACACGCATACACACATACACACACATGTGTACGTACACACACACACACACACACACACACACACACACACACACACACACACACACACACACACACACACACACTGTTTAATGATGCATGGCCTGCATTCTCTCTGCTGCATTGATCTGTTAATTATGACAAAACCAGTAGGGGTCTAATGATCACTAGAAAATACTGTTCCTGAAGAACATGTGGGCTCTGTTGTGATAGTAGCAAGTATGCAGAACTTAAATAATGTTGGCATAAGTATAAAGCTTAGAGTTTCAGTGATCTTAGACAAAACCCTGTTTTCTGCCCCACGAAGGGAGGGGCTGGAAGGAGCACAAGTTCAAGTTCGCCCCTTCGTTGTGGTCTAAAACTATAGGGCGAAAGTCCCTCCCTTCGTGGGCAAAAGTCCCTCCCTTTGTAAGGCAGAAAACTGTGTCGCATCTGACACCGTTTAATGTGGAGCTGTGAAGGAGAGTGGTTGCACTTGCACATATTTGACATTTATTCATGATATGTCACTGCATGACAAAATATCACATCTGACAAATACATAAACAAACTCTTAATTTGCAATATAGATAAAGAGAATCCCGGACTCAAAATGAAAACAAACAAGGAGAACATTATCTCTCATCAAAAACAAATTTACATGCTGAAGAGCAGCACATTTTATGCCTGATTGCTCTTTCCCTAGAGAACATTTACGGTACTTTTAAGCCGACTCAAGAGAAAATGTGCAAGCACAACGTGCAGGTGAATAAACTTGATTTCACTCCATTATTGAACTCACTCATGGTCCAATCATTCCCATATTCTTTCATCCCAACGAGTCATCTCATTCTCTCTCAATCTTATAATAATGCTGAACCAACAAATGAGAACTGCTTCACCACTGCTATGGAAGTCACATACAGTAGGCTGCCTTTTCGCAAGGGGGGGGGGGGGGGGGGGGGTTGGGTCAGAAGCGCAGCCTCTTATGTGACATGAGACAATTAGGAAACAAAAACTGAGAGACAACAGAATGCAGGCATAACTAGTTGGACTTTACTTTCAGAAGGCAAAAAGGTACACCTCACAGAACGAAAAACAACGAAACACATACTCGAGCAGGAACACAACAGTAAGTCATGCATTCACAGTGATGATACAATAGTCCGGCCAAGCCTTAAACAAGAGCAGTCCTCTAAATACCCTCCAGTCATTAGGGCAACCGGCCTGCAGCTGGGAACTCCTGGTGGAAACCAGTCTCTCAATCAAGAGGGGTGAGTAGAAGATAGGGGAATGCAGGGGCAGGGGCAGAGCCCCAGATCGTGACACCTGAGGCGTCTAGGTGGCGCAGCCCACCACTGTGGAGACTGTGATTTGAACACTCTGCAGGGCCTTGAAGCGACATGGCTAGACATGCACTCTTCTTTGCCGGTTGGCAGCTGGGTGGGTTGGGTCATCTTTACATTAGCGACTCCTTAAGCTTTTCGTGGGGTTCGGAACTTGGAAAGAGAGCATGTTCCTCTGCATGCGTTCTGCTCTCCTGTCGTTGAAAAGTCCTCACTGTAAGGTGAAAGGAAGGGGCTGGTACTGCCATGTGCTATGGAGGAGATGTTGTCTATTCCTCTTCCCATGACCAAAACTATAGCTAGCTCTGGTCCATAGAGCTAGAGGCCTGCAGTGACAGGGACTACACAGGTGAATAATGGCATTGGCATGATGACTAAATAAGGATAACTAGAAAAAGTGCCCCTCTGGGCACAGGTCTCCACCAGGCCAGGTCAGGGCCTCCTGGTGGCGCTATAATAGGCCAATGTGAAAAGGGTGACATTTCTTCTTACGTCTTGGATGGCAATTTGGATGATTTGAGGCATTTTGTTCCAAAAATGTGTTTTGCAAAAATCCACCTGTTGGTGGCACTATAACAGGCCAATGTGAAAAGGGTGGGATATATTCCTCAGCCTAGTAGGAATTCTGATTTGAGGCTTGTTATTCAAAACGGGCCAATCCTGCAAACTTTGAAAGGCAATGTTAGCCAATTAGGATGGAATGTGAAATATCGGACAGATCCGTCTTGAACACATAATAATAATAATAATAATAATAATAAAACTTTATTTGTATAGCACCTTTCATGACATGAAATGCAGCTCAAAGTGCTTTACAGAGCAATGGAAAAAAAGCAAGGCCTAAACATTAAAAAAAACAAGAGCAGTAAAGCAATACAGTGAGGACATGAATAACAAAAAAATTAAAAGATCAATTAAAAGGCTCTGGACTTTTTCCAAAGCACTCTCTGCCTCATCATCTCTCTGCATACCACTGTATGTCATATGTTTTACGTCATGGTCCGTGGCAAATGAGGAGAAGGAGCCTGCCGAAAACTGAGGGGCTTCTGGCTGACACCAGAAGCTCATGCTGATGAGGGTCTCTGCCGCCTCCAGATCACGGTACTCAAAGCTACCATCGATAACACTAGTGTAGCATGGGGTGTGCTGATCCATGGTCACAATCAGCCTGGAGTCCATGTGGTCAGCCTACAACACAAGAGCATATGGATGTCATTTAGAATCCACAATTGTATGCTGTATGCACGTAAAATAAACTCTTATCCAGAGCAACTCTCAGCATGAACCCAAACAAACAACAATGTAAATAGTCACTTATTAGTTTCAGTTTGTTTTGAACAAGATGGAAAAAAGGATGGCACAATGTTTCTAATCATATTAAACAAGTTTGATAGAAAACTCCTACAAGTAAACACAGTAAACAAAGTCTACTCCCAATTTAGAAAGAGATAGTGTAGCATCTTACCATGAGCTTTTCAAAGTGAACCTTTTGATGATCAAGTCACGTCAGTGAATAAGATAACAGCACAGACAATGATCTCTGGATGATGGAACACAACTAACTCAACTTAACAGTGAACCTTTAAACCCACTGTAGGACCCTCCCCCCCCAGATTGTCACGCCCACCTGACTGGACGGATGGCCAGGCTCTACAGCTATTAGAAGATAGATGAATGGCTGTATTTACATCTGCTATTCAGGTGATAATTAGGTCAGGTATTTGCAAATCAAGTAAACAAGGCACCCACGACAAGTTTCGGGGGTGAAACATGTCGTGGGTGCCTTGCTTACTTCTTTTAACACAAATTTTAAACCCTAGAATCACAGTACTAGGCCTATTGCCAAACATTTAGTAAACACTTATCTTAACCATATGTCATTGAAATTAAATGAAATTAAATCTATATTTACCCAGGGTATCTGGGCTAAGCTCAAGAACTTGTTTCCAGCCAGGCCCTGCTCATAGAACACATTTCATCGTAGTGGTTCAATGCCTTGTTCAAGGGCACTTCAGCGGTGGTAATTTTAACGTGTCGGACGGCTGATTCGAACTAGGAACCTTCCGGTATCAAGACCGCGCCGCTATCCGTTCGGCCACCGCTGCCATTGACCTTCACAATTACACCTTTCTTGTCCTGCTACTTTAATCTTTTACTTGTATTGTTAATCTTTAATTACATAAACACATTGAATATCACTGATGGTATTAATCATCCATCAATTCACCCTTTTCACACTGTGTGATGTAGGCCTACTGTGTCATAGATTAAGTATACTTATTATACTAATCTATTACACACATCTGATGATGAAGTAAAACGGTAAATGTATTGAATTCCTGGTTGATGAATGTAGGTGTTTTTATGTGGTAGTATCGTTGTGCTATCCACATTTTATTTAGGTTTTACAATTTATCACGTTGTAACACCTAAATAAAACAAACATTTTATCCTGTATATTTGACTGTCGCTGTTTCAGCGTTGCTGGCTTCAAACAGAAAGCCAGCTGTACTAGAGATGGGATTTATGGCTCTTTGAAGGGAGCCGGATCTCTGGGATCCGTTCCTTTCAAAGATTCGTTCAAAAGACTGGCTCTTTTGAACGACGTTCCCGATGGGTGGGGGGGGGGCAAACTCTGTCTGCCCTGTGTCCCCCCAGTGCCTCCCCAGTACCTCCCCAATATCTGCCCAGGGCCTCCCTAGTGACTCCCCACTCCCCAGTGTCTCCCCAGTGCCTAGTGTCCCCCCCAGTGCCTCCCCAGTCTCCCCCCCAGTGCCTCCCCAGTGTATCCTGCTTAGGGCGCCAGCTTGCTCATGACCGGCCCTGGTTGAAACCCCCCTGCCCCCCTCCTCCTCTAAAAAGGAATGGCTCCCTACTGTGAACCGAATCCCATCGTTCCTTTCAAAGAGCCGTTCAAATGATCCGACTCGTTCACGAACTCTCCTCCTCTAAAAAGGAACGGCTCCCTACTGTGAACCGAATCCCATCGTTCCTTTCAAAGAGCCGTTCAAATGATCCGACTCGTTCACGAACGTCACATCTCTAAGCTGTACATTGACTACAGCAAACTGAACAGCCTTGGATAAGATATGAATCTTACCATGGGTTTGCTCTCTGCATTGCATTTTGTGATGAACCTGACAGAGATTTGACATAATTTGGAGTCAATAACAAATACTTTGGCTTGTCTTAAAAGGAGCAAATAATTGATCAAATTTGAAAAAATTAAATTTGACTGTAGTTCTAACGCTCATTGCGAATATTGAAACACAATCATCACCAGAGTGCAATTTAATAATTTAAAAGAACATGGTAAAGCTTTATATATGAGGCAAAGTCATGTCTCTGGCCTCCTCATTTACTCTGTAATGTTCTGGAGCTGAAAACCCAAATCTGTTATTTCATTCTAAAACACTTCTCCACTTGCCAGACTCACAGACATGTTTTCCCTTCTTCTTTTAAGTGCCAACATCAAATAGGAATTTGAAATATTTTTTGGTGCCGCTTCTCTGGTCAAACAGACGGAATAATCCACAGACAGTGAAAGTGGTGCTCATGTCAAATGATCACCACGTGGTGCGTCATAATGTGCCATCAGCCACAGTATAACAACAATATTGTTATAGCCAGTTATAGATTAGAAAGGTGCGCTCAGTAAAGTGTGAAGAGAGGTACTAGATTTTTCTCTCTGCAGTTATTTCTTTTTTGTCCCCCAAAGTTAAAGTTGTTAAAACGTTGGTGGTAGATACATAAAATAAAATGTGCTTGAAAACATGGCTTGATACTCAAATCACGGATCACTTTGAATGGGGAGCTTTCACAATGAAGCCTATTGTCTCCACTGGTTAAATTAAATGACTAGACTATACTCTCATGTGAACCTACTCCCCCTCTCATGTGCAGTGAATAGACAGGTTTCTGCTGTCTCTGACTCTCTCTGCCCTTTTTGGTTTCAGCCTAGCATTCAGTATTTTAGCTGTGACGATCAGCTCCGCCTCCTGAGATACTTCCGGGTCCTACTTTTGTGTCGCTTTTATGTCCCCATAGAGTTATACTGTGACGCTCCGTCGGACTAAATCTGAGACGAAAACAACCACGAAAGTCTAATTTTACCGCTTTCCTCGCAACAACAAAGCTGCGCTGCTCTCTCAAATCTGGCTGACAGGCTTTCTGCCCCACACGGAATACTATCGCCATTTTATTTCATTGTGTCAACTAAATCCTCATTAATGCAAACTAGATTCAACATACTCAAACTTTATTTGTATAGCACCTTTCATGACATGAAATGCAGCTCAAAGTGCTTTACAGAGCAATGGAAAAAAAGCAAGGCCTAAACATTAAAAAAAACAAGAGCAGTAAAGCAATACAGTGAGGACATGAATAACAAAAAAATTAAAAGATCAATTAAAAGGCTCTGGACTTTTTCCAAAGCACTCTCTGCCTCATCATCTCTCTGCATACCACTGTATGTCATATGTTTTACGTCATGGTCCATGGCAAATGAGGAGAAGGAGCCTGCCGAAAACTGAGGGGCTTCTGGCTGACACCAGAAGCTCATGCTGATGAGGGTCTCTGCCGCCTCCAGATCACGGTACTCAAAGCTACCATCGATACCACTAGTGTAGCATGGGGTGTGCTGATCCATGGTCACAATCAGCCTGGAGTCCATGTGGTCAGCCTACAACACAAGAGCATATGGATGTCATTTAGAATCCACAATTGTATGCTGTATGCACGTAAAAGAAACTCTTATCCAGAGCAACTCTCAGCATGAACCCAAACAAACAACAATGTAAATAGTCACTTATTAGTTTCAGTTTGTTTTGAACAAGATGGAAAAAAGGATGGCACAATGTTTCTAATCATATTAAACAAGTTTGATAGAAAACTCCTTTTAACTACAAGTAAACACAGTAAACAAAGTCTACTCCCAATTTAGAAAGAGATAGTGTAGCATCTTACCATGAGCTTTTCAAAGTGAACCTTTTGATGATCAAGTCACGTCAGTGAATAAGATAACAGCACAGACAATGATCTCTGGATGATGGAACACAACTAACTCAACTTAACAGTGAACCTTTAAACCCACTGTAGGACCCTCCCCCCCCAGATTGTCACGCCCACCTGACTGGACGGATGGCCAGGCTCTACAGCTATTAGAAGATAGATGAATGGCTGTATTTACATCTGCTATTCAGGTGATAATTAGGTCAGGTATTTGCAAATCAAGTAAACAAGGCACCCACGACAAGTTTCGGGGGTGAAACATGTCGTGGGTGCCTTGCTTACTTCTTTTAACACAAATTTTAAACCCTAGAATCACAGTACTAGGCCTATTGCCAAACATTTAGTAAACACTTATCTTAACCATATGTCATTGACCTTCACAATTACACCTTTCTTGTCCTGCTACTTTGATCTTTTACTTGTATTGTTAATCTTTAATTACATTAACACCTTGAATATCACTGATGGTATTAATCATTCATCAATTCACCCTTTTCACACTGTGTGATGTAGGCCTACTGTGTCATAGATTAATTATACTTATTATACTAATCTATTACACACATCTGATGATGACGTAAAACGGTAAATGTATTGAATTCCTAGTTGATGAACGTAGGTGTTTTTATGTGGTAGTATTACATTTTATTTAGGTTTTACAATTTATCACGTTGTAACACCTAAATGTCTGTACGTACGTGTTTACGGCTGTAATCCACGCAACTCGAGAACCCACCGACTTTAAATTCGACACACGTGTTCCACACCCCCACAGGGTGTCAAGTCGGTCGGACCCACGTTGTCCAGAACCACTAGGCCTCTGCCCGGGCTCTGGACGGCTCTGACACAACACACACTCCATCGCGTCTGTGTCTGGGGAGGATTGTGTATTTGTGTGTGATATTTTGTCATGCAGCGACATACCTTCACAGCTCCACTGTAAACGGCTGAGACACTCAAACAGTCTCAGATCACTAATGTGGAACCATGTCACTGTGTAATTGTTGTCAGGTTAGTGGGTGAAAAGAACACATCGAGTGACTGACAGCAAATCAAAACTAAACTGAAATTGCAAAGTTAAAAAAAAAAAAAAAAAAACTTTCTCAGTGGCAGTGCATTTCTTGTGCATGCTACTCTCAGAGATAACTGCATTTCATTAGCGTGCCTTTGCTATGGCTTAGTTTTCTCTGCAATGTTCTAAAAGCATTTTGTCTCACTTTATTCTTACACTGACATTCTTAAATACTTATAACAATGGAGCCCACAGATTCTTCAGGAACTGTACTTTCTAATATAGTGATCATTAGATCCCTACTGACTTTGTCATAATTAACGGATCAATCCAGCAGAGAGAAGGCCAGTCATACATCATTAAACCGTGTGTGTGTGTGTGTGTGTGTGTGCGTGCGTGCGTGTGTGTGTGTGTGTGTGTGCGTGCGTGCGTGCGTGCGTGCGTGTGTGTGTGTGTGTGTGTGCGTGCGTGTGTGGGGGGGCGCCATTTTGAATGTGATAAGTCACTTTACCTGGCCAACGGATATAACAACAGTGCATCAAAAGTATTAAGCCAACAATGTTATGAGCAAGCTACAAAAACATTTGTTTTTTATTTGAAAATAATTAAGGCACATTTACATGTTACTGTACATGAAAAAGGAACACACCCTAATTAATATATATTATATAAAACTAGTCGCTACAGCGAGAGCATAACCTCAGTCTGTTATGTTGTATGCAGAAGGGTAAAAAAGCAGCATAGCACATGGATTCTGAGATGTGCACACCATAGCCTAAGATCTTAATAACCAATATAACATTTTAACTCTGTTGCTTTTCTGTGCTAATGTAAAAGAGTCAAAGACTGAACTCTCTAACGCAAGGCTTGGAAGTCCGTTGAGGCTGTGTGTGTGTGTGTGTGTGTGTGTGTGTGTGTGTGTGTGTGTGTGTGTGTGTGTGTGTGTGTGTGTGTGTGTGTGTGTGTTAAACACGGCTCATTAAAGAACGTGTGCGATGCGCGTTCGCCACGTTGGCAATGTTTACAACAACTGGACGAGTGGAGTTGGACCGAGTCAATGCATTACGGCCGGGCTCCACCGGGCGCGTTGCGTCGCGTCAGCGTCGCGTCAAAAAACGCACCGGTTCAATTTTAATGCACGCGTCGCGTCTCCGTCAACGCGGGCAGTGGAGCCACCCTTCATTGATTAAAAAGGGAACATTCCCTGACGGTGACGGAGACGCGACGCTGACGCGCCTGGTGGAGCCCGGCCGTTAGGCTCGGCTATAGGTGGCTAACAACAAAGTTTGCCTGATGATTAGTCACTCTTGTGCGTGGGGTCTGCGTCAGTCGGAGATATTAAATAATGAAATGACCGCGTCCGGTTGTTTGACACTGACAGACAGATGGAGCAGAAGCAGGTAGGAAACAGGTCGCTAGTAGGCCTACTGCAGTATGAATCGGTCCGTAACGCGAACGTATAACGGCGTGACTCGTGAGATATGAGAGAGAGAGAGAGAGAGAGAGAGAGAGAGAGAGAGAGAATAGAGTTATTATAATATAGCTAGAGAGCGAGAGAGAGAGAGAAAAAAGTCACACTCAGAGTAGGAGGAGGCGGTGGCAGTCAGATGAATGTGGCGAAACGTTAGTGCATTATCTATTTTATCCCCTTTATTCTGACCTTGTTGATGGTGAGAAGCCTACTTGTTGTATTTTCTACTCAAGTAGGCTTAATAAATCACTATATATTGCACTATATATATATATATATATACTACGCCAATGCGCCATCTACCATAGACTCAGCATTCAATAGATGGAACGAAGTGGGAATTAGGTGCTTTAAGGACTTGTATAAGGACAATACATTCCATAGTTTTTCCTCCCTCTGTGATACATTCAATCTTTCTCGTAACAATTTCTTTAGATTTCTCCAGATTCGTCAGTTTGTAAGACAGGTATTCAGCTCATTCCCACATCGCCAAAATGACAAGAAATGGGACGAACTGCTCCTAATGCTACCAACTGAAAATGGGTTTGTTTCAGACTCTTACACATGTATCTCATCTCTTACTGATACCAATACACAAGGGTTAAAAAAAAAATGGGAAAGAGAATGAAGTACTGTATTGACAGACGAGTGGTGGGCAGACGCACTATACAGAGGCAACTCCACCACCTCATGTGCCTCAGCCTAATTCAACTGAAAGTAGTACATAGAGCTCATCTGAGTAAAGCCAGGGTGGCTGAAATGTATCCTGAGGCAGATTCAAAGTGCGACCGCTGTGCCCAGACACAAGCACATCTCACACACATGTATTGGTCTTGTCCCCAGCTACAGCGATTCTGGTCACTTGTATTTGTCACACTGTCAGACGTGCTAGAAATTCCACTACAACCCTGTCCATTGATCGCTTGATTCGCTATATTCGGCACACCGTCAAACCCCTTACATTACACGAATCAGAAGTTAGAGATTATTGCCTTTGCAACACTGCTAGCCAGGGACAAATTAGCCATTGGGCCATCGGGGCCGTGGCCCAGGGCCCCTTGGCTCTCAGGGGCCCTTTGGGGAAATTGGACCGTGAGGTACTAGGTTTGACGCCCTGAAATTGGCTGTTGATTTTCTTAAATGTAGGATAAAAAGATGCTAAAAACACAGAAAAACACAAAAATGTTGCGTGCACGCGTGCTATGGGGGCCCTGCAAATATTACCGGCCCAGGGGCCCTTGTGGGTGTTAATCCGTCCCTGCTGCTAGCTAGAAGAAGAATATTACTAGCTTGGAAGTCACCAATTCCACCCTCTCACTCAATCTGGCTCAATGATGTGATGTACTTCTTAAGCTGTGCAAAGATTTTCCTGTCAGATAATTATACTGCTTGACTCTCCACAATAAAAAACTATAATTATATATATATATATATATATATATATATATATATATATATATATATATAGGGTTTGAAGTCACTGCGGTGCATCCAGCTTTGTCCCCTCCGGGATGCAGAGAGAAGCTGGGTCGTTTAGTTGAAAGTGGACAAGGTTTTACCAGCTAAGCTAACCACAAGTCTATTAATGCCTCAAGAGAGAGGATGGAGGTGTAAGAAGAGAAACAATAACGGATAGAGAACCAAGAAGACAGATGCAGAAAGATGAGAGTGTGGAAAAGAGTAGAAACACATGAGTGGCTCAACGTGCCACGGACGAGTCAATTAGCGTATAGGACCCAAGTGCAGGACGAGAGGCAGAGACAGGCCAACATTAAGGCATTGCCTATCCATCCATCTTCAACCGCTTATCCGTAGTCGGGTCGCGGGGACAACAGCTCCACCAGAGAGCTCCAGACTTCCCTCTCCAGAGCAACATTAGTGACTTCCTCCCGGGGGATCCCGAGACGTTCCAAGGCCAATGCGTCGATGTAATCCCTCCATATGCACCTCATTTGACACTGGGGAGAGAAACGCACGCACACACGCACGCACGCACGCACGCACGCACGCAAACACACACACACACACACACACACACACACACACACACACACACACACACACACACACACACACACACACACACACACACACACACACACACACACACACACACACACACACTGTTTAATGATGCATGGCCTGCATTCTCTCTGCTGCATTGATCTGTTAATTATGACAAAACCAGTAGGGGTCTAATGATCACTAGAAAATACTGTTCCTGAAGAACATGTGGGCTCTGTTGTGATAGTAGCAAGTATGCAGAACTTAAATAATGTTGGCATAAGTATAAAGCTTAGAGTTTCAGTGATCTTAGACAAAACCCTGTTTTCTGCCCCACGAAGGGAGGGGCTGGAAGGAGCACAAGTTCAAGTTCGCCCCTTCGTTGTGGTCTAAAACTATAGGGCGAAAGTCCCTCCCTTCGTGGGCAAAAGTCCCTCCCTTTGTAAGGCAGAAAACTGTGTCGCATCTGACACCGTTTAATGTGGAGCTGTGAAGGAGAGTGGTTGCACTTGCACATATTTGACATTTATTCATGATATGTCACTGCATGACAAAATATCACATCTGACAAATACATAAACAAACTCTTAATTTGCAATATAGATAAAGAGAATCCCGGACTCAAAATGAAAACAAACAAGGAGAACATTATCTCTCATCAAAAACAAATTTACATGCTGAAGAGCAGCACATTTTATGCCTGATTGCGCTTTCCCTAGAGAACATTTACGGTACTTTTAAGCCGACTCAAGAGAAAATGTGCAAGCACAACGTGCAGGTGAATAAACTTGATTTCACTCCATTATTGAACTCACTCATGGTCCAATCATTCCCATATTCTTTCATCCCAACGAGTCATCTCATTCTCTCTCAATCTTATAATAATGCTGAACCAACAAATGAGAACTGCTTCACCACTGCTATGGAAGTCACAACCTACTGTATGTGAGTCACATGTGAGTCACATACAGTAGGCTGCCTTTTCGAAAGGGGGGGGGGGGGGGGGGGGGTCAGAAGCGCAGCCTCTTATGTGACATGAGACAATTAGGAAACAAAAACTGAGAGACAACAGAATGCAGGCATAACTAGTTGGACTTTACTTTCAGAAGGCAAAAAGGTACACCTCACAGGTGTACCTGTGAGGTACACCTCACAGGTACAAAAAACAACGAAACACATACTCGAGCAGGAACACAACAGTAAGTCATGCATTCACAGTGATGATACAATAGTCCGGCCAAGCCTTAAACAAGAGCAGTCCTCTAAATACCCTCCAGTCATTAGGGCAACCGGCCTGCAGCTGGGAACTCCAGGTGGAAACCAGTCTCTCAATCAAGAGGGGTGAGTAGAAGATAGGGGAATGCAGGGGCAGGGGCAGAGCCCCAGATCGTGACACCTGAGGCGTCTAGGTGGCGCAGCCCACCACTGTGGAGACTGTGATTTGAACACTCTGCAGGGCCTTGAAGCGACATGGCTAGACATGCACTCTTCTTTGCCGGTTGGCAGCTGGGTGGGTTGGGTCATCTTTACATTAGCGACTCCTTAAGCTTTTCGTGGGGTTCGGAACTTGGAAAGAGAGCATGTTCCTCTGCATGCGTTCTGCTCTCCTGTCGTTGAAAAGTCCTCACTGTAAGGTGAAAGGAAGGGGCTGGTACTGCCATGTGCTATGGAGGAGATGTTGTCTATTCCTCTTCCCATGACCAAAACTATAGCTAGCTCTGGTCCATAGAGCTAGAGGCCTGCAGTGACAGGGACTACACAGGTGAATAATGGCAATGGCATGATGACTAAATAAGGATAACTAGAAAAAGTGCCCCTCTGGGCACAGGTCTCCACCAGGCCAGGTCAGGGCCTCCTGGTGGCGCTATAATAGGCCAATGTGAAAAGGGTGACATTTCTTCTTACGTCTTGGATGGCAATTTGGATGATTTGAGGCATTTTGTTCCAAAAATGTGTTTTGCAAAAATCCACCTGTTGGTGGCACTATAACAGGCCAATGTGAAAAGGGTGGGATATATTCCTCAGCCTAGTAGGAATTCTGATTTGAGGCTTGTTATTCAAAACGGGCCAATCCTGCAAACTTTGAAAGGCAATGTTAGCCAATTAGGATGGAATGTGAAATATCGGACAGATCCGTCTTGAACACATAATAATAATAATAATAATAATAAAACTTTATTTGTATAGCACCTTTCATGACATGAAATGCAGCTCAAAGTGCTTTACAGAGCAATGGAAAAAAAGCAAGGCCTAAACATTAAAAAAAACAAGAGCAGTAAAGCAATACAGTGAGGACATGAATAACAAAAAAATTAAAAGATCAATTAAAAGCAAGAGTGTAGAAGTGAGTCTTGAGCTGCGCTTTAAAAATGTCTACAGAGGCTGCCTGTCGAAGGTACAGTGGGAGTTTGTTCCACGCCGTCGGCCCGTAGAAGCAAAACGCTGCTTCCCCGTATTTTTGAGTTGCCATTTTTTTAGGCAAAGCGAGCAGGCCCGCAGTGGAATACCTTAGGGGGCGGTTTGGGACATATTTAGGCAGGCAGTCATGTAGGTAGGAAGTTGCGAGACCATTGAGAGCTTTATAAACAAGTAAAATAATTTTAAAATCAATCACATGACTATAGAGATAGGGATTTTTGGACAGAATCTGGAGGAGTAATATCAAAAGCCGGCCTCCTGGTGGTGCTATAATAGGCCGTTCTGGAAAATGTGGGGCAGAGGTTTATCGTTGGCATCCAGGGAGTGTGTGTGCAAATTTTGACATCGACCGTGTTAACGGTGCCAGAGATTACACAGGGTGTTGAAAAGAGAGAAAGTATGGAAGGCATGGTGCTTTAACTTAAAATAGACCATCACAACTCCATGAGAAATGTTGACAAAACAACCTTGATGAACATGGTCTAACACCTTTTAAATTCCTCTGCTCATGAGGGTTAACAGACAAAACCTCTTCACCACAAATCACTATTGATCAACACCACCAAGCGGCATGATTACTTCTTGAGTGATTTGGTCGATTGGTCCTTTGATCCTAATGATGTAGCAGAAGCAGCCATTGGCTTAGCTCTGGTCCAGAGTAGAACTCGCGAACGCATCATTGGCTGAGGAATTTTAAGCTTTATTTGGGAAGACTCCTTAATGAACACAACGCAACTGAGATGCCCACTGTCATCCCTTCTTTGTCCAAAGATACATCATCTAATTACAGATGATTTTATTGTGTAGTATTGTAATAATAATAAGGGTAATAATAATAATAACTAGAATTTTTCTTTTAAATTGCAAAGTGTGGTTGACGCAGTCGCTTACATAGGCCCCTCCCTAATTGTACAACTTCTATAACGCTTGAATAGTTTGGTCTTCTGCCCCTTCAATGGAACTCATGTCTTTATAAACCATTGAATAGTTTGGTCTTCTGCCCCTTCAACGGAACTCATGTCTTTATAAACGATTGAATAGTTTGGTCTTCTGCCCCTTCAATGGAACTCATGTCTTTATAAACGATTGAATAGTTTGGTCTTCTGCCCCTTCAATGGAACTCATGTCTTTATAAACGATTGAATAGTTTGGTCTTCTGCCCCTTCAATGGAACTCATGTCTTTATAAACGATTGAATAGTTTGGTCTTCTGCCCCTTCAATGGAACTCATGTCTTTATAAACGATTGTAAAACATAGATTGGTTACGTAACCAACAACAGCCAATTAGCTACTACAAACGTTATGCAAAGCCCGGCCAATCACAGCAAAGTTAGATTACTCCGGAATAGCCAATTAGCTACTACAAACGTTATGCAAAGCTCGGCCAATCACATCGGAAGTTAGATTACTCCGGAATAGTCTATTTGTAAAACATAGATTGGGTACATATCACAACATTATTACAATAATAATAATAATAATAATAATAATAATAATAATAATAATTTGCTTCTGAAGTGGATCCTCAATCTGAAGGTAATGAAATCACACACACACACACACACACACACACACACACACACACACACACACACACACACACACACACACACACACACACACACACACACACACACACACACACACACACACACACCATATCTTCTGGCACCAAATGTATCATAATTGTACATGAATAATAATTCAGAATATACTGCAAACCACAATAGTTGATGAAGCTATATGTTTGTCTTCATATTCTGCAAGATCAGAACACATTCTTTCATTCATTGCGATTATTGTCATCAGAACATGTAATTTTCCAGCGACACCTCAGAAATACAATGGTGTCCATGAAGCTCAAAGTTCCAGCTATAATATTTACATTGAGGCTCAATGTAAATATTATAGATGGGAAATTGCAGCATAAGATTCAGGCTATGACACAAGTATGAGGCTCGTTAGGAAACAGCTTTGACATAATAACATGGTGTTGAAACAGACCTGCACAGCACAACTTGACATAAAAGACTCGCCACAATACGGATGTACTGTAAGTAGGACCATAACCATAACACTGTGCAACAGGACATTGCAGAACATACCATAAAGCAAAGCAAAGCAAAGTTACTATATTTACCCAGGGTAACTGGACTAAGCATCAGATACTTGTTTACAGCCAGGCCCTGCTCATAGAACATTTCATGGTAGTGGTTCAATGCCTTGCTCAAGGGCACTTCAGCGGTGGTAATTTTAACGTGCCGGTCCGGGGATACGAACTGGCGACCTTCCGGTATCAAGACCGCTCCGCAAACCGTCCGGCCACCGCTGCCACTAATGCGCATATGCAAACAGAAAACTATGCATTAGTCAAGTCGTGTCTATACAACACAAAACAGCAAGTATTAACAAAAAGCATATTGCCTCAGTCTGTCGGCTGAAAACCTCATATGTCTTCATTCTTGAATTTGAATCATTCTTGATTCAAATTCAAAAACAGCTAAAGTAGCAGTGCTCGAAGCGTGGTGCAAAGCGTCACATTTTGAGCTTGCAGATCTGCTGATTTTGATGCTTTTGTGTGACGCTGTGGTATGATCAACTAGGGCATTAATTAAATAAATAAAAACAGTAGAGTACAGTAATTAGACAGGAAAGGGGGAGAGAGATGGGGGAAAACATGCAGCAAAGGCCAACGGGCTCAGGACTCGAACCTGCAACACGCCACCAGGCTGATTACCAGCCTATAGGTGCCTGGACCACTCAGACACGGCCCAGGCCAAGATATGAGCTTTCTACCCTATAGCAGTGATGTACTGTATCAATGTATGTTAACACTATAATACAACAGACAAAGTAAGTGCATTGGAATTTATTGAATTGAACAGAATTGTACTGAATTTACTAAATCGAATTGCGTTGAAATGAACTGAACAGAATTGGACTAATCTGAATTTAACTGAATTTCATTGAACTAAGTTACTGAAATGGCCTGCGCTGGGGTAGCAGTGGCTCAGGAGGTATAGGCAAGGCCACATCAGATTCGGAAGGTTCCCAGTTCGATCCCCGGCTCCCCCTGTGCTACCGTCAAAGTGTCTTTGAGCAATCTGCCTACCTGCTCCCGATGAGCAGCTTGATGCCTCGCATCATGGTCATCATTGAACATGGTGGACCCTGTTGTAAACAAGTGTAATGCTTAATTGGGTCGTCCACTCACAGTTAACAGCCTTTGTATTGAGTTTGTGCTTGAAATGTACTGTAATTCTGCAAACTGTTAATAAAATTTTCAATCAATCAATCAATCAATGGTTTCCTGTACAGTACAGTGTGTGTGTGTGTGTGTGTGTGTGTGTGTGTGTGTGTGTGTGTGTGTGTGTGTGTGTGTGTGTGTGTGTGTGTGTGTGTGAACTTACAGTATATATGCAATAAATGCACCATTTCATTGAATTTGCAGGTGGCAATGGAGGTGTGGCTGTTGTGCTGGTAGGGGTGGTGAGCTGTGTGGCGCTGACAGCTCTGCTCACTCTGTTTGTTGTGAACAGAAGACGGTCAAGTAAGTTCTCCAACACCCTCTGATTGTGAGATGATTAAGTCAGGGGTGTTACATAAATACAGCCCCAAGCGAATGGGGTGCAATCTGCCCCGTGGAAGGATTTTTGGGGGGTTATTCACGACCATTTATTATGTATCTGT